>NC_047672.1:4457500-4767500 GCF_011762505.2 Arvicanthis niloticus
AATGCCCATCTAAGGATCTTAGAATTTGATCACGGAAGGAAGGGACTTGGAAGCATTCTTAAGACTGTGTGCCAACGTAATCGCGTGGCATTTTGATCCAGCTGTTAATGAATCAAATGAAGCAGGTATAAAGGCTTCACATACCTCGGGCAACAGTTCCATAAAGGAGGAAGTAAAACACGTAATTAGGCAAATCAAATAAGGCACAGAAACAGCTTTCAAATAGTTAGTCACATGCCATTTCCCATTAGTTTACTGTGTGTTTAAATGAGCCTGTGGTTTTATGGCCTGGTTAAAAAGAGAGGTAACTGCAGACACATGGCTTTTAAAGGTTGCTTCTTCACACCTCAGGGTGTTGGGCAGGGCCAGTTATACCTAATGGAAGGGGAGATCAGAAATAGGACTTCCCAAGGACAGCCTGGAGAATGCCAGGGTCACATGAACGAACATCAGCTCAGGAGGCTGCGGTTAGAGGGGTCTTTGGGACACACCCTCTGTCCCATTTCCATGAGGTGGATGGTCTTCTGACCAATCAGAACTTTTGCTCAAATCTGCTGCAATGTGACAACTATTGGTCAACCCATCGGTCGCCTTTCTTTGTATAAATAATCAATTCTAATCAGTAATTGCATCTGGGCAACAGTTCAACTCTGCTGTCATCTTTTGGCTCCCAGCACCAGGATTCTGAGGGCAGCAATACACTTTACTATAACGGTTCTCAAGGCCAGACAGCAGTTATTCTTATGTTTAACCATCTGGTTAACACACTGTCAACTCCACCTCAGAAAAAGAAGGCAGGTAAGAGGCAGAATCTTTAGAATGTCCACTGTATGAGCTCCCAGAGAGAAGGGACCATCTCTCTTAGGTTCCATAGCCGCAACCTGGAATTATTGAAGAGGTTTCTTGGGCAAGTTTTGCTCTCCCTTCCTCCCTCCCATCCTCCCTCTCTCCCTCCCTTTCTCCCTCCCTCCCTCTTTCCCTCCCTTCCCCTCTCCCTCTCTCCTCCCTCCCTCCCTCTCTCCTTCCCTCCCTCTCTCTCTCCTCCCTCCCTCCTCTCTCTTCTTGCTAAGGTGTTTGATATGGAACAGGAGGGAGGACTGGGGGATGAAAATAGCTGTTAAGTCAAAGATAAACCCAAAACCTTCTGCAAAGAGCTTTCAAACCTAACCCTTATCTGCATGAGTGAGTAGCAGGTGGGAAGGCAAACAAGGTGTGGATGCAAATCCGGCCTTAGCTGGGGCAGGGCTGCACCTCACTCACCTGTGTTCCTGATATCAGCCTCCACACGCGATACAGCTCAGCCTCCACACAGCTCAGCTCGGCCGTCTCTCCTTGCGCTGTGGCCTACTAATGGGCTTGTGTGCCAGATTTACCTGTGGGATTGCCATCTAATTTGGCCTTATGCTTTCTCAGATTTTATGGTTAAAGGCCCAACCATCTGATTTATTGAGTAAGACGTTCTTTAAGCACCTTAGCTAGATTGAGCCTTATGTTACACACCTCTAATCCCAACTACTGGGGAGGTTGTGTCAGGACAGTAAATTTAAGGCCACCCTGAGCTACAAAGTGACTCCAAGGTCAGCACGGACAATTTACTCTCCAAAAATATTAAAGAAGGCTCAGTGGTGGACAGCCCACCTAGCATGCAAATAGCCAAGTAGCAGGGAAGAGAAAAATAAGCCTACTTAAAATAAAGGCTGCCTGCTCTTAACTGTCACCCTAGGTTTGGGTAGAAGCAGGGGTTTTGGGGGAGCAGTGGGGTGCGGCTGACAGGGAGCCTCAGGGAGCTGGTTTAAATCAGACATGCCTACCACATGCTTTTAGGGGTATTTTAAGTGTGACATTGTCCCCTCTTCCCTACTCCCTTCCTCCCTCCCTTCTCCCCACCCTCCCCCACTCAAGATGGAGAAGGAAAAAAAATTCCATTGTTTCATTAGAAGAAAACATGGCATTTGCTTCTGGTACAAAGGTTTGTGGGAGATGCGCTGTGAAGGAATAAGAACCCTATTAAAATATTTATAAATCGAAACAACCTCAGAAGCCACATGCTCTCTCTATTAGGCCTCTCAGTGTTCTGTTCTGAAAGCCAGATAAATCATCATTCAGAGATGGAGGATGAGAAATCCAAACAGACACAAAGAGCTCTGAGGGCTTCAGTTAGAGGAGGCTGCAGACGGCCCAGCAAGCCTTGGCACTTCTGACTCATCAAAAAAGGAGAAGGGGATTCTTTCCCCTGTGTGTTTGGTGCCTCCAGAGAGCATCCCGAGGCAACTAGTTGTCTGCTGTAGGCTGTTGATCCTTTACAGGGGGAATGGAGCTCGTCTGAACTGAGCCTGGAGTGGGTGGAGTTGGTGCAGGGTACAGAGCTCCCACTCAGGTCAGACACCACTCTGGCCCCATGTTGGCTCCTTTCAAGCAGTCCAGGGGGTTTGAAGGGAGACTCACATTTCTGGGGGTCCAGAAGCCTGCATGCTCATGGTCACACCACCCACCAGTCCACTACTCCTGATGCTGAGACAACGTGAGCTTCATCCTTTGGTGCAAACTCAAGGACCATCCTATGCTGGGAGAAATAGCTGAGGTGACCAAGGAGAGGACTCAAATCCCAAGAACAGACTGCTTGTTTCTTCATGGCAGAGAAACAGAGGCTTCTGAGTTGGGTATCATATACCATACAATACCATACAGTACATACACATGTATCATACAGCGTGCACACGTGTGCATGTGCACACACACACACACACACACACACACACACACAGCACCAACAGGCTCTACAGTCTACAATGCTTTGTTTTGTTTTGTTTTTCTGATTTGGGCTCCTGAGTGGAGTGGGCCACTTCCTTCTGCTTGGGGTCAGTACAAGGACCTTCCTGTCTCCTTAGCAGCAGCATCCAAGCTCAGCTTTAGGCCTCCTACCCCTTCAGGTGTAGGAACAATGGCATAGGCTAGTGTCCACTGTTACACTTTACCCAGCAAAGGCCCTGCTTATGTGTTTGATTGAAAGTTCTATCTCCTTTGGAGGCATCTAGGGTTGATTCTCTTACAGGACTATATCAGACTTTCAGAGAACTATAAGTTACTGTCTAGTATATTTGCAGCCTGGATGATCAGATCTCTATCTGGTCCAATCTTTGGCAAGAATTCTTATCCATGATCCATGATCCAGAGGCATTTGCTAACTGGAAGGTGATGGCAGAAGGCCATCACATTTCTCTGGTTCTTCTGGATTGTGGGTGTTCGGACTTACTGAGGAGGATGTCAGCTGTGGAGCCATGGAAGCACCTCAGAGACCCAAACTGGAACAACCTCAGCGACTCAGTAACTCCACTAGTGGAAAATGAAATCTGCAAGCTTAAGAGATGTATGTCCCAACAGGCTCATCGCAGCAAAGACACGCAGCACAGATATGGAAGTAACTGGATGTCCGTAAAGGAAACAGATGGATAAAAATTGGTGTGTAGTCACGGTGGGATATTACTCAGCCTTGAAAAAGGAGAAAAGTCCCAACATTTTCAAGAACAAAGATAAGCCTAGAAGACACAGTGTGACTAGAAGGAGGCCAGACACAGAAGGACAAGGGGAATCTCATATAGATGTGCTGATTTGAACAAGAATGTCACCCAGAGGTTCTGACATTTGGATACTTGGTCCGCAGTTTGCGGGGGAAGATTCAGACGTGTGGCCTCATTGGAGGAAGGCTTTGAGAACTACAAGACTGGAACCATTTCTAACTAGCTCTCTCTCCTTCCTGCTTGGGGGAGATGTGAGAGTTCTGCTATTCCTGCTGCTACAGTTCCCTGTCATGAATGGGATCCATACGTCCGAATAAGTCCTTTCTTCTATCAGTTGTTTTGGCCATGGTATTTTATCACAGCAGTGAAAAAGCAACGAATGCAGAAGTGGAATCTAAAGCCAGCTGAGTTCACAGCAACAACCACAGAATGTCAGGGCCTGGGGTGGAGACAGAGATCAAAGGTTACTGCAGATCTGCTACATGCCAGGGACTATACAGTCAGGAGTAATGCTACATGCTTAAAACTGGCTCAGAGAGTCAATCTCAAGCAATCTGAAGACAAGAACAGGAAGCAGGGATGCACATGTGAATTAGTGTCGTTGTAGCAGTCATTTTATCTTGTATATGTGACTGAGCAATCCAGTAAAGTGCTTGCTGTATGCTCACTTACAAGACTCATGTTTGGATCCCCTGGACCCAAAAGCCAAGTGAAGCTGGACTTAGTGTTGGCGGGCATTGGAGGAGGAGATGAGAGACAGGAGGATCCTGGGAGCTTGCTGACCAGTCAGTCTAGCTGAATCAGTGAGCTAAAAAAAAAAAAAAAGGTGGAGAATAACTGAAGAAGACACCCCCACATACAAATCACACCAAATGACTGAAACATGTATAATTTTACTGGCTAGTCATAACTCTGTAAGCCTGGAACAAGGAAGGAAGTCCATAGGCCTGGGATCCAGAGCCTTCATCTTTACCGGTGCCTGCCTTAGCAATGCCCTGTGCCCATCCTTTCTGGAGGAGAGAGGGCATTCTTTTTTTCTCACTGTCTCGCTTCTGATACCTCTTGCTGACAGGATACCCTGGGGACAGCTTCAGGTAACTTTCCCAGAAGAGCTGCTTGCTGCTGGAGTCACTGTCTAGCTCAGTGCCCTGCCCCCCCACAATGACCCAAGTCATGCCACCAGGGGATGGTGTTTTAATAGAGCCTCTGTGTATGGTCAGCAGCAGCTCCTGGCACATCTTCCAGGACCCAGCACTTGGAGGAATCAAGTCACGGGATGATGAGAAAGAATGCTGTTCACTGGCGAGGTCACCACCCTGCAGGTGACCAGGAACAGTGTGGGTTTAGACATGGCCCCACCCTTCTCTCAGAGTGGTTGCCTGTATCTGGAGTGAGAATCTGAGTGCTTTGTCTCCTGTGGTGTCAATACCTCTGGAATAACCAGTTGCTTTCCCCTTATCCCAGGCCTGCTGCTCTTATGTGTGGCAGTGTGGGTCTATGGATGGTGAGCAGGAAGCCAGACTTGGTGAGGCACTGTTCGCCAAACACAAGTGGGGGTCTGTGAGCAGGCCCTTAGGGTAAGCTCGGAGGCAGTGGGAGACCTATAGAGGGAGGCTTGGGCTGAACAGCAGGTAGTAGAGGGAGCTGGGTAGGCAGTCCAGGGAGGTAAGTTCTGGGCCACACACAGAGCCTGACACTGAGGTGGCTAGGTCAGAGTCTCTTTCACAGTCTCCATTTTGCAGGCAATGGAGGGAATTGCTTCATGTTGCCTGGGTTGTGAGGGCGGTTGATCTCCACGTTAGGTTGCTTCGATGCCTGGCTATGACTGAGTCATTACCAAGTAATGCTTCACTCAGAAGATGGTAGGTCTCTGCGAACTCTCTGGAACACTCTGTCTGACTTGTCTTGAGGCCCTTCTCTGTCCTTCCCCACTCAAGAGGCTTCTGCCTTGGTACTCTTGTGCATCTGGTCACCTAACTTGGGCATACCTGGCCAGAGATTAGAGCTACCAACCACTGAATGGTGGCCCAGCTGGTACTCTATCTGTGACTTTGCTGTGGCCAGCATAGAGCATCTGTGGACCAACAGTGATCTGATGGTCTTGTGTTCCCTTGTTCTTCAGGTAGGTAATCTTCCAAAATGGTAGAAAAATACCAAAAGATGTCAGATCTGTGAGGTACTGAGAACCCATCCGGTGACACTGGATTTTACACTTTGGTTGCACATTAAAGTCACCTGGAATGTTCTAGAAAGCCTCTGTCGGCCTGACTTCTGGATATGATGATTTGATTTTTGGGGGTGTGTGTGTCCTGTTAGTCTTTTTGTAGTGATTCTGACGGGTCACTAGGAGGAGGACTCACCGTCTCAGGTAAAGGAGCTCAGGTGTCTGGGAGAGGAGTGGCCAGTGGTGGAGGAGCTGCCAGGAGATGCTGGCAGCAGACCACACTCTCTTCTCATTCGGCTCACTTACACTCAGGGTTCCTTTTGCTGTGATAAAACAGAGCAACTTGGAGAGGAAACATTATTGTTTCAATGTACAACTTATAGTCCATCATCCAGGGGATGGCAGGGCAGGAACTCAAGGCAGGAACCTGGAGCCGGGAAATGGTACCTCAGGCCACGGAATGGTGCCGATTGCTGGCTTGCTCCCCATGCTTGCTCAGTTGTCTTCCTTACAGTATCCAGGACCACCAGTCCAGGGGTGGTGCCACACACAGCGAGTTGGGTCCTCCCACATCAATCATCAACCAATAAGAGCCTCACAGGCTTACCTACAGGCCAATCTGGTGGGGGCCAGAACATTCTCCATTGAGGTTTCCTCTTTGCAAATGACTCTAGTTTGCATCAAGTTGATATAATAGAAAAAAAATTGAGGGGGTGGGCTTTGGAGTAACTTAAAAAAATACCCAAGCCCGTGCTAGAGAGATGGCTCAGTGGTTAAGAGTTCTTCCCATTCTTGCAGAAGACCCTTACTCAGTCTTCAGCATCTACTCACATTTTTCTACATGCTGTTGGCCTGGATGGCCAAGATAGGGGGCTGCTTTGCCACTTAGGCCAGAGGGGCAAATGCCTTTCTTCATGTTGGCCACTCGGGCCTTGGCTGGCAGAAATGGGCTGTGGGTCACAGTATGTGCATTCCAACTAGGAGAAATCCAAGGCCCCCAGCTCTGCTGGGGCTTCAGTAGCTAGCCATCCGTAAGGCAACTCTTCTTTATTTGGTAAAGGGGACAGAGCCAAAGGCTTTTAAGACATGCCCACTAGGGCATCTTATAGCTCTTGGTGACCCTCACATCATATTTCTTTCCAGAAACAGTGATCTGGAGTCAGGATAAGGACTGGCCTGTTTGCCTTGGTATCTAGAACCTGGGCAACCATTCTTAGCTTCAATGCTGGTCCTCAACAACAAGGAGGGCAGGTGCCTTTGTAACCTACATGTTCCTGTGGCTTGAGTCCCACATGGTGGTGGGGATACCTTGGATAATAAGGACAGATAAAAGCCATGTGTGGTGGTGCATGCCTTTAATCTCATCACTGGGGAGGCAGAGGCAGGTGGATTTCTGTGAGTCTGAGGACAGCCTGGTCTACATAGTGAGTTCTTAGACAGCTAGAGTTATGTAGTGAGACTCTGTATTAGAAAAACAGACAGACAGACAGACAGACAGACAAACAAACAAAAGCTTTGACAAGGGGAGAGAATCAGATAAAACTGACAGCCTTCTTGGTCTTCTGATTGTGTTTGCACGCACCTGCCTCTGACAGACTCTGTCTTGTCCTCACCCAGCAGTGCCTGCTTGGCCCTCTGTCTGAAGGTGTGGCAGAGCAGATTTTATTGCTAAGGCCGAGTCCAGTACTTCATATAACAGGAGATGGAACAGCAAACTGAGATTCAGATGTTTATGAAACACTGTGGTTCTGTGAGCTGATCCAAGGGACCCTCAAGTTGAAAATAAGTAACTTTGGTTATTTTCTGGTCTGTTCATTATCATAAAGACTTGAAGATTAATGACCCGAATTAAAGAAGAATGGGTAACCAAATAGAGGCCCCCCCCCCATGCTAGGCTCTCTGACCTATGAACTTTTATGGCCCTGTGGCAAGCCTTGGCAAATGCTAGAAAAATAAAGAAACGGTGACAGGCAGAGAGGCAGCCCATCAGTGGGGGGCAGGGGGGAGGGGCTTGATGCTCGTGCAGAGCATCTGGGCGGGGGTCTGAGCTCTAGGTTACATCCGACAGCTCAGGACTTGGAGCCTAGCATATTCACTCCTCTCTCTGTGACACTGGTGGCTGTTCCTAGAGATGCCCTGGTGGGTCCTTTGTGTTCCATCTGCATTACGTGAATTAAGTGCTGTGTGCTTGGCCTTCTTCGAAGGTAGTAGGTCTTGCTTCCTGTCTCTGGACAACTGCTGTCTGCATATAGCTCAGAAAACAGGTTCAGCAGGTTGTATGTCCCATCAGCAAGGCTCTGGCAGGCTCAGGTCCTCCAGGCCTGACTTCTATGATGGCAGCAAGGGCTCTGGCTGCCATGGGATCCTACTACTCTAGGGAGGCTGGGCACTGTTCAGGTGTGGCACTAGCATCAGATTTTCTCTTTAGGGGCTGTGTGCTTCTGAAGCAGCCCATTGATGTAATATATCTGCCATGCTGTCGAAGAGGAAATCTTACCTCTGCTCACAACTAAATATACAAAGGGCAGGAACTCCACTTGGCAAATGGCCCTGTTTACTTGGGGCTGCCTTCCCTGAACTCAGACAAAGTTCAGGTGTAGTTGCTTGCAGATATGGGGGCTTTGAGTCTCCAGAGCACTTTATAGCCTGCATACCTCAGCTTTGATCTACACCAGCAGGGTTTCCCAGACAGCAGCAACTCAGTTGAGAACTGGAGGCCTCCTGGTACAAGCTATTTCCTCCCAGGTGTAAGCCCTATGACTACTCTGTCCCTTTTCTTATCAAACAAAAAGAATTTATTGGAGGTTGTGACCAGCTATCCACGGGGAGATTTTGGACTTTACCTTACATGCAAGTATGTTTCTGTCAGGTTCAGGCAGGCCCAAACAGGGCTGAAAACAGGGCAATGCAACAAGGTGCTTCTATGTGGAGGTGTATTTGTTCCTCACAGTGCTTGGTGGTGAAGTACCCATGATATTCAGCTTTCCATCCATGTGCCAAAAAGCTGGGAAAAATGCTTTAAAGATGGGAAACCTGGTTTTGGCTCATGGTTCCAGATGTTTCAGTTCATGGAGCCTTTGGCAGCATAGTGCCAGTGTGCAAGGGAAAGGAAGTGGCTTTCACTGAGGCAGAGAGACAGAGACACAGACTAAAAGTGAGCTAGTGCAGCCAGGCTCCCAATGATGTCACTCTCTAGGGTTCCACCTCCTAGAGGCTCCACTTCTTGGGAACACTGTTAATTGGGACACAGCTTACACGACATGGTCATTTGAGGGCATTTCAGGTTTGAAGCAATAGCACTTGTACTGTTTTATTCATTTATTCTGAGCATACATCAGCTAACAGCGCCCACACATTCATTATGACATTTTCATACTTGCATATAGTGTGCTTTGTGCAAACTTACCCGTCGCCCTCTCATACCCTTCCTCCTCCCAAGTAGCTCTCTCTGAACTCTAATGCCTTTATATGTATATATGTACATCTATATGTCTCTGTGCATATGTGTGTGTGTATACAGGCATGCAGTAGTGAAACTGTAAAATCAGAATGGTTGTTGTAACTGTATTGTTAGAACATCTCGATTGTTCATTGAGATGTATAGATTTTGGGTTAATTTCACTGCATGATTTTTTTTTTTACTAGCAAGTTCTTTATAATAAAGTTTTAAGAAATTTGAAAAAAATCAAGTAATAGTTCCTGTCTTTATGTTTGAACAGAGCTACATTACGCACACAGGCCACACCTAGGCTGATTCTGCACTAGGCTGTTCTAACTAATACCACAATCAACACAGAAAAGGGGTCTCTGTGGTGTGCTCACCTGGAGTCCTTCAGGTACATACCGTGCATGGAATGGCTGGGTCACATGATAGTTCTCTGTTTGGTGTTTTTGAAGATCCTCTGTCTGATTTCCATAGAAACTGTGTTAGTTTACATTCCCACCAGCGGTGAATAGGCTTCCTCTTTTCCCACATCCCCGTGAGTGTTCGTTGTTTGTTTTCTCCATGATAGCCAATCTGTGTGGAGTCAGATGGAATCAGAGTGTAATTCTGGTTTTCATTTCCTTGATGGTTAAGGGTGTAGAGCAAGCACTTCCTCATCTCCTGCCATTACTGCCCATACCAACTTTTTCTATTGAGAGCTGTCAGTTTCTTTGTGCACTTGCTAACTGGATGTTTGGTCTTTGCATTTTTCTCTCTCTCTCTTTTTTTTCTTTGTAAATTCCACGGCAGTAGCTTAGGCAGTAGGATCCCCTAGGCATTCATGTGTGGGTCTGTTTGGAAATGTGCTGTGTGAACACCCAAACTCTCAGGGAGAAGAAGGCAACTTTTCTTCCTTGGCATGCTACTGCACCCATCTGGACCCTGGGATCTCATGGCCCGCTGTCCCTAGATGCAGCTAGAGGCCCTCCCCCTTTCTGGATTAGGCAGCTGTCATTTTCTAGTTGTTTTAATGTATGAAGTTGACCGACACAGACTCATGTCTCAGAACAGAGGGCTTCTGGGTGCTCCATTCAGCGTGGAGATTCATAGAAGGGCAGCCTCATGTGTAGGAACACACCCACTGTGGGTACACATGTCAAACTCTACACCTCTTGTGGGTCCTAGGAATATGTTCCACCTGGATCGCCAGTGAGGGAAGGCCCTGGACCTCAGCAGGGACTTCAGTCACCAGGGCACTGAGGGCCTCAGGGAGTGTCAGCCTCTCACAACTTGTCCTTTGGAGATGTCTTCCTGCTCTGCTTTAAAAAACATCATCTTGCTGTGTACTTCCTTACAGAGCTAGCATGCCGGCTTCTGTATTAACTTTGGAGTTTTGCCTGTCCAGTCTTGCTTCATTTGGGACCAGTTCCTGACTTTGTAGACTCGGCTCTTTTTAATTTTTCAGGGTTAGTGACAACTTCTTTCCTCTTTATTCCTTGCCTTGTTAAAGAAATGAAGGAAGCCAGTTGGTTGCAGATGTCTTAAAGCAGTGGTTCCCAACCTGTGCGTCCTGACCCCTCTGGGGGTTGTTGAATGACCCTTTTACAGGGTTGCCTAAGACTGTTGGAAAACACAGATATTGATATAACGGCTCATAACAGTAGCGAAATTACAGTTATGAAGTAGCAACCAAAATAATTTTATGGTTGGGGGGGTCATCAAACGAGGAACTGTAATAAAGGGTTGCAGCATCAGGAAAGCTGAGAGCCACTGTCTTATAGCTAGTGTTACTTCCTGGGCCAATGTCTGTACCTGGTGACTGTACCTATGCTGAGCTCTTTATGCTGAGACGAGAGGGGTGCCTGCTCAGATGCAAGCGAGGCTTCTTTGCTAGACACTTTTGTTTTGTCTGACAAGACATCCAGCTGTGCTGATATTTGCTTAGTTGCCCTCTGTGGCTCAGCATTGCCCCAGGAACATCAGCTGATTGTATGAGGATGAGGAGGAAGCTGGGCATCCCTGTATCACCTGTTTGAGGAGATGGAAATGGACAGACATGCACCATTGGGTTGCATCTTCCCCTGTGCCCACCTAGTCCCTACAGCTTGACATGCATTGTTTATTTTTATTCTCTGAGTGCTTCACTCTGATGGTTGGTCAGTGGGCTCTGAGCACAGCACAGGGATCCCAGCTATCCTGCCCTCATCGTGCTCTGTCTAGGGGATGATTATGGCAGAGCCAGAGATAATCCCACTTCATTCCATTCCCCACTTCAATATTGAAGTTACCTGCAATAAAATATAGATGTAATGGTACCTGGAGCTTTTCCCGGCTCCTTTATCTGTGTGCATGTGAACTCCTCAGAAGAGCATCCTTGTTCTGGTGGCTGACATGGTATATGGGAAACCACCGAGGTCTTCTCAAAGCTGTTACCTTCTACAGCAATCTACTGAACTTGTATATCTGTCTACTATGGTGGAGTGGGGCAGGTGGCTACTAAAGTCTACAAGAGTTGCTTCATTTTGGTCCCCATGAAGTTCGTCTGTGCTTCAGCAGGGAGACAGAATATACCTAGTGCTGCCCTATGCATCCCCACAGTTGATGTCTTGAGATAGCCCAGAAAGAAACTCCCTTGAAGACTGGCCGGCACTGAAATGGAGGAGGGTAACAATCAAAGCAGCTGGAAGAACAGGCACAAGAAGGTGAGAGCCCTGGGCCTGGGTTCTCATGCATGTTCAGTAGGCCAAGCAAAGGCTAGACCACTAACCAGGGAGGGCTGAGGACTGTAGGTCAGGGCCAACAAGACTGGAGGTGCCTTTGACCATGGGATTTCCTTGCATGTGGAAACATTTCAGAGTATCTGAAGCCAAGAAGTGCCTATCCTTCCAGTCAAATCCGAGGGCTGCTTAGTCGTCTGGGGAAGGCGGGATGCAGATGGACGCCGAGCCTTCCGGAGTTGTTCTGTTTGGTTTTTGCACATGGGTTTTGATTTATGCACATATAAGTTGGGGGTCAATGTCAAGCACGCCACATTCAAGGCTTGTTCGCATTTGGTCCTCGGTAACATTGTGGAGACCGAATGCTTGCATTTCCCGGGGGCCTGCAACCCCCCCCCCCCCCCCCCCCGGGAAGATAGCATGGTTATTGTAGGCAGAGGCCGGAGAGTACCTGGGATGGGAAGATCCCTGTCAGAACTGAATGTACAATCAGGACAGGGGTCAGCTGAGCTGGGCGCCATGGCCACTGGAGAAATCACCAATCAGGGACTTCCCCGGGCTGCTGCCTGTGCCCTTTCCTGCTCCACTGTTACCCCTGCTTGTCTCAGGGAGCAAAGAAAGTGCATAGGCCTGGCTGTTCCCAGGAGAAGCTTTTCTGCAGTGGCCACCAGGGCTGGGAGTTTCCTCCCAGTTATTTCCTTTAAAAGCTCGGGGCCTGCAGGGCTGTGGCTCTCCTTGGGCCCAGACAGTGTTAATGATTAACTTATGAGCCTCTGGTGCTTGGTGTCCCCTCTCTACTTGCACATGAGCAAGTATGTTCCTGAACCGGAGCCAAGGAGTGCTGGGGAAGGGCAGCGGTCTGTTCAGGGGAGGATGGCAGCCCAGGCCATCCCTTAGAGCTCTAGAAAGAGACCAGAGGGGCTCGTCCTCAACACAGCTACACCTTTGAATTTAGTACCCTGAAAACCTAGAGACACTGCCGGCCTCCAGGAATCTGTGCAAAGGACTCTGGGACCCTCGCTCTCAACTGTGTGAGGATGCAGGTGTCCTGCCTGGGTGACTTTCCTGTGGAAACAGCTGCTCTGCTTTTTGTAACAGCTGCCTGCCCTCTCTGCATTGCCACCCTCTGCCCCTTCTGCTTACCTTCAGGCTGGAACACTTAGGTGCATGGGGCCCACTGACAGGACAGTCTGGTTTGGGGGCACCTCATACCAGGAACCCTCTCTGGCTGGAATCAGGCCTCTCCTATAGCTGGCAGCCTTTGCTTTTTTCTCCTTTCCCCTGGAGAATTTCCCTGAGGTTAGCCAGGCCCTGGGGAGAGCTTGGTGTTTCCACTTTCACTGACTGAGGCCACATGCTGTGTGGCCTAAAAGACCAAAGATGCGATGAGAGACCTTACTACATCTCCCACAGATGCCTCCGCCTACCGCCAGGCCTTTTGGCTGGGTGACAGAGCTCCTGGTGACGACTGCCCTGGCTAAGTGGAAGGTGGTGAGCTCCCTGAGCAAGTTCTTCCTCTCTCTGTTGTTGGCATCCAGCTTTCCTCACTGCTCACTCAGTGGGTATATGAGGTGTGGGTGAGGGCCAGCACCATGATGAGGGTGTAACTAAAGGCATGTAAGCTCCATCAACTAGTACCACTGTGGCTCTGGGGCTGGGCTGGGCTACCCCCTTCTGGTATCCCCCTCACACATCTTCCCCCTTTTATTCTCCTCTGGTAAAGGAAAGGCCCCTCTGGATATCACCCCACCCTGACAGAACCACCCACCAAAGAACATATGTGGGCTAGACCCAGGCCTACCCACTCACATGCAGTACACGCACAGCTTGGTCTTCATGTGGGTCCCCCAGTAACTGGAGTGGGGCTGCCCCCAAATCTGTTGCCTGCCTGTGGATCTCATCCCCCTAACAGCCCCTTTTTAAAGAGGCCTTCCACAACTGTTAGTGTCTCTCAGGTTAGTTGGAATTTTCCTGATGGTCTTCATCAAAGCCGGTGTCGTGAGTATACAGAGGTTTCACAGTGTGAGTTTATCTGAGGCTCCATATCTCTGCTTGGTACTGACAATCACACCCAGGCAGATTGAGATGCGGTGGGTACTTGATTATCCTTTATCCCTTCTTTCAAAAACAACTTTACTGAAGGGATTGGTTCTGGCTGTAGACAGAGAAAGCCATTGCAGGGAAGCAAGAGAGGAGTGAGGGCTCTGATGTCACGTCTTCTGTTTAATATCCCTTTTCCAGACAGTGGTCTGACCCGTCAGCGCAGCATGGTTGAACAGAGATTGAGATTCGGTATCAATGCCCCATAAGCCCAGTACTGTGAGGACCAGTTGCTCATCGGAGCCTGTGAGAGCAGCTGTTGATGGCCTATCTGCAGCCATCTTGGTGCTGCTCAGCTGGCCTGTTCAGCCATCCTTTGCTGGTTGTCTGGTCAACCATTGTGGCCTCAACCTTCACAGGTTCCTCCGGCCTCCATCCCAGCCACCACCCTCTGATTGTCTGGTTGATATCCCTACAGCTTGGTTCTTGCTTCCCATGTGGACAGAATGTGAATTGCTTTTCCTACCAGAGCAGCTGGGTTTTTTGCTTGTCATTTTAGCATTATAGAGGTTTGCACAAAGCAGAAGCCAGCTTCAGGTATGGTCTAGTGACTTCCAGAGAACATACTAGGTGTTCAGACGTGAGCCCTGATAATAGGTAACACAGGGAGATGTTGGGGGGCATTTCGGGGTTAAGAGAATCTGGAGTTGTAACCTCCAAGTAAAATTTCAAAGTTCTAAAAGGCAAATTACTGTGAATCCACATGGGGCCCCTGTTATTAAAATCTTCCCCGTGGACCATCCTGCCATGATGTAAAAACTGTTTTGTACAATCTATTTATTTAATATTTTTTTTATTGTGTGTTTGTGGGCACGTGTGCCAAGTTTCACTTGTGGAGGTCAGAGGACAACTTTGTGGAGTTCTCTCTCTCTCTTTACTTGGGTTCTGGGCACTGAATTCATGATGTCTGGCTTGCATGACAAGTGGCTTTATCTGCTGGGCCATCTTGATGACCCTAAAGCCATCTTTGACAGTGCCTCAGAAAGATGGGCAACTGGAAGGTGCCAATACATCTTTGCCTCATAACTAACCAATATCGCATGGCAACAACAAAGCAGCTGCAATCTGTGGTGGCGCAGAATCTCAGAGATTTTTCACAGTAAAGAAACTGAGTTTTGCCTATGAGAAACAGGTGAAAAAGGCCTCGACACACTCTGTCTCATCCCCTAGTTGTAGCAGCGTGGATATAGAAAGGGTCCTTTCAAGGGGACCCCTCCTATAGGAGTGTCTTTATTACAGGTGCCCCAAGCTATCACAGTGCTCCCTCAGAAAATGAGCTCCTGCTGTACCCCAAACTTGGGCCCTTGCTGCCACTGCACCCACATTCCCTGAGGCTGCTTTCCTCCGTCATCCTGGTGATGATAAGATACTCTGCTCTTCTACAGCCATGTTGCCTTATGGCTGTGCTAACTCTGGGGTAAGTCATAGCTATGTAACACCATCCACGGGGGCTTACTGTCCTGTTTTTTTACTTCCTGGCTCTGAGACCCCACAGACCTAGTTATAAAAAGATAGCCACCATTGTGCTTGGGTCTTTATCCTGTGGCCCCAGTCACTGCTGTACCCTATCATCTCCGGGGTCTTGTTTCAATGCACATTGGCATCTCTTTTGGGACATGGCAGCTCTTGTCCTGTGCCTTCAAGGCCTGCACACAATACTGATACTACACCGTGAGGGCCTGAGATAGTATTCTGCTCTCTCCCGCCTTTAGGCTCTCTGTGATAATTGTGTATCAACATTTTCAAGACCCATATTTCCATAATGACTCACTTCTTTGGGTCAGAACCACTAGAGTCTCTTTGATCACCAGGGATGAGTTGCTAATGTGCCCTACCCTATGGTGTCAATATGTTTGGGTACATCACAGAACCCAGACTCCAACTTTGTGAAAAAAACATTCACATACTTATGGCTATAAAGGGAACCGATAGTGTAAGATCTAGGTGTCACAAGGATTCTGTAAGCCGTGGAGTATAAGACTTCTGTTATGCAGATTCTCTGAGACCTTGCACCTGAGAACCTAGAATTACCACAGGTGCCTGAGGGCCATCCTAGACCAGGAGGGGTACCCTTATTTAGAATGTCCGAGGTTGAGACAAGGAAAACAGGAGGACCCGTCAGCTTGTCCTCTGAAGACTTCAATGGCTCTTGCTGCCATACGATGTTGCTCTAAACACATCAGCCATAGCTATTGAGACTCTTATAATTCCCACTGTCACTGTTTTCAACTGATAAAACAGAACAAAGACTTCACCACTGACCCTGGAATCAGAGCTCCACACTCCACCCAATGGCACCATTATGCACATGAACACAACTGATGCCAACCTCTAAGCTTTGGAAGAGGTGACTGCCTCATCAAACACTCAGACATCAATATGTGGTCACAAGGAACATGAAAATTCAAGGAATTGTGTTCCACACAAAGAAATAGGAATATATGAATTAACTGTGAGGGCATAAAATACTTATGTTATAAGAGCTCAAGAAGATCCAAGAAAATACAGGGATGTGGTTCAGTGAAATCAGGAAAAGGATATACAGATAGCATGAAAAATTTAAAAAGGGTTAGAATTTATAAACAAATAAAAACAAAACACAGTATTAAATAATGCTCATTATAGTCTCAATAAAATAGAATATAGCCTATGAATTTTGAGATGAGGTTTTAAACGTTATCTAATGAGAGGAGAAGAAAAACAAATAAAAAAGTAAAGAAAATCTTTGAAACTGATGGGAAACCAGTGTTCCCATTATAGAAATGTTAACTGAGAGAAATGGAGACAGGTGTAGGAGTGGCTAAGGAAGCAGCAGTGTCTTAGACCCTGTTCTAGTGCTGTGAAGAGACTCCATGACCATGGCAACTCTTATAAGAGAACACATTTAATTAGAAACTTGCTTACAATTTCAGAGGCTTAGTCAATGTCTTAGTTAGGGTTTTACTGCTGTGAACAGACACCATGATCAAGGCAACTCTTATAAGGACAACATATAATTGGGGCTGGCTCACAGGTTCAAAGGTTCAGTCCATTATCATCAAGGCAGGAGCATGGCAGCATCCAGGCAGGCATGGTGCAGGGGGAGCTGAGAGTTCTACATCTTCATCTGAAGGCTGCTAGCAGAATACTATCTTCCAGGCAGCTAGGATGAGTTTCTTAAAGCTCACACACACAGTGACACACACACTCCAACAAGGCCACACTTTCTAATAGTGCCACTCTCTGGTAGGAGCATATGCACACCATCACAGACAGTGACCTGGACCTGAGAGCCAATGTAACCCTTCCTTGCTTAAGTTGTTTTTGTCAGGGATTTTAATCTCAGCAACAGGGAAAGGTAGCTATACTATATAAATGGATTTTTCTATTACTGTGATAAAGCATCATGCCAAGGAAACTTATGTAAGAAGGAATTTATTTAGGCTCATGATTCTAGTGGGTTAGAGTCCTTGACAGCAGAGTAGAGGGAGCGGGTATCAAACATGGCAGCTGGAACAGAAGCTGAGGGCTCATATTGTGAACTGCAAGCACAAAGCAAAGAGAACATATTGTAAATGATGCATGACTTTGAAAGCTCAAAGCTTTCCCCAAGTGACAAACTTCCCCCAGCAAAGCCACAGCTCCTAAACCTCCCCAAACAGCACCACCAATTGGAGGCCGGGTATTCAGACATCTGAGCCAAGGGGACACCTCATTCAGACCATCATATCTACATACACATATAAAAATTTTATACTTTGAAAATTGTGACTTTAGAACAAACCAAACTATAATTTTTGTATGTGATTGAAAACAAACTTCTTAATTAAAAAAAGATTGGTTTAGTTTTAAAATGTTTGAACAATTCTCATAATAACCATGAAAGATTGAAAAACAACCAGAAAAGATATATAGGAAATACTTAAAAGACATAAGACAAAGACTTCAAACATATTACCATACAATATTTGTCAAGAGAAAGAGATAGAAGAAACCCACAAAATAGCTAGAAAATAATATGATTTCAGTAGTAAGCCTTACCTATCAAGTCATTAGGCTTTTAACCCAGATGGATTATGTTTTCCTGGCCACAGTAGTAGCTGTATGGGTAAGAATACATATCTAACTATATGTTGCCTACAAAAAAACTCACCCAACTTCAAAGACTGGGGTAGGCTGGAAGTGAAAGGATAGAAAAGATATTCCTTGCAAATGGTAACCAAGAGAGAAATGAAAAAGTTATTTAATAATAAAAGAGTAAGTTCATAAAAATATGAGAATAACAAATATTTATATATTTAACTTCAGAGTACCTAAATATTAAAGTCAAGATTAATGGCATAATTAAAAGGAAATAATAGTAATAATAATAGCAACAACAATAACAGGATTTAATATTCTACTTTCAACAGGTGATAAATCATCAAGATAGGAAGGAAAGAACTGATTTTAATAACATTAGAGCAAATAGCCCAAGCAAACATGTACAAGATATTGTCAAACAGCAGCAGAAAATGCATTCTTCTCGAATCCACACAGGTTATAGCATACCTTATGTGATGCATCTTAACACAATGTACCAAAAAATGTTACACAGTTATCATTTCATGAGTTGGATAATGTAGAAAAAAATGTTCAGATTCCTAGACACATTTACTCCGGAAAACCAAGACAGAAAGAAACAGAAAATTTGAATAATACCAGGAATTAGAGAGGCTGAACCAGAAATCAAATACCTCCCAACAAAGAAAATCTAGGGAGCTGATCAATTTACAGGAGAATTTACTGAACACTCTGGGAAGAATGAACATTAAGTGTTCATTCGTTAACTCTTCATTTAAACTCTTTAAATGAAGGAAGAATGAATACTGAGTCCATTTTACAAAGCTAGCGTTACCCAGCACCAAAGCAGGCAAGGACAGCACAGGAAAGAAAACTACAGGCCAAGAGTTACAAAGTTACCACATAAAATAGCAAGTTAAAGCCAACCGAGCTAAAACGGATCACACACGATGATAAAGTGGGGTTTGTCCTTGGAATGCAAAGATGGTTCAACATTCACTAATAAACCATATGATAAACTCAACAGAGGTAGAAAAAGCATCTGACAAAATTCAACGTTGAGGTTTAATAGAAATCTACCTCAACATAAGTAAGGCAATGCAATCCAGATGAAGTCATCGTATGTATTGGGCAAAGTTAAAAGATTTTCCTCTTAAGATCAGGAGCCAGGGAAGGTGCTTGCTCTACTTGCTTCTACTAGAAACTTAGCCATATGAAGTAGGCAAAAACAAAGCAATTCAAGTCATTCAAGTTGTAAAGTAGTTTCTGTTTGTAGAAACATGATTTTTATATAGCAAACCCCCCTCTAAAGCTAAGACAAGAATATGCTTAATTAATTAATAAATTAATTGAGTAAAGTTGCAGGGTAAAAAAATACTGTTGTCCTTCTATATATCAAAAAGGAGCCACCTGTGAATGAAATTAATAGTGACATTACACAGCATAAAATAATAAAATAGTAGAAACCAGTTCAAGTAAAGGGTTGAACAATCTATACATTGAACACTAGAAAATTGATAAAATAACTTTTAAGAGATAAGTAAATAGAAAAGCATTCCATATTTCAGGACTCTGAGATTTAATGTTTTGAAAGCTCTCTCCTTAGTCTCGTTTCTTTCTTCTCAGCCCCTTTGACTTTCATGGATGCCTTTCAAAAAAATCTCAGGTCTGAAATATGATACTTGTTTTTTTGGCTTATTTCAGTTAAAACCATTCATAACCCTCAGTACCATTTCCTTGCATATGACATAATTTGTTCTTCTCTATTTTTCACTTTAGTTTATTATTATTGTTGTTGTTGTTGCCATGATTGTCATGTGTGCACATGCTATACACATGGAGGTCAGAGGAGAGCTTTAGGGAGTTGGTTCTCTCCCTTCACGTGGGTTGTGGAAGTCAAGCTCAGGTGTCTCTCTTGGCAGAGGCGTCTTTACTAACTCAGACATCTTGCTAGCCCAGTTTTGTTCCTCTTTGTGCGTGAGTAAACCTCCATTGCGTTCATACAAACAGGCACATATCCATAACACACATATGATCATGCATCGTATTTTCTTTATCCATTCATCCACTGATGAACCCTAAGCCAATTCCATAGCATTGTCATTGTGAATCCTGCCCCAGTAAACATGGGGGGGGGGGTGTGCATGCCAGCATCCCTATTGTACTCTGGTTTTGGTTACTTACGGTGTGTGACCAGGAGTGCCACAGCAGGCATCCTAGCAGGTCATTCTATTGTAAGTGCTTATGATGAATCTCCGTGCTTACTTTATGACGGTTGAGCTGATTTTTGTTCCTGCCAACGGTGTGCATGCTTCTCCACATCCTGCTGTCCTTGCCAGCCTTTGATTGCTTGCTTTCTTGAGGATAGCCATTCTGACTGAGCTGAAGTAGGATCTCAAATGTTTAATTGTCATTTCTTCCAGAATTGTCTTCTTCCTGAAGACAGTGAGTAGTTTTTGGGTGTATCTCTTGGCCATTTGTACTTCTGATAACTGAATGATCAGTTCATCTGCCAAAAGCGTGGTATATGCAGGTATGAAAATGTCATGAAGACATTTTTGCATCATTAATATACATTAATAAGATGGTTTGACAAGCCCATTACTACTCAAGGTGATCTGAAGATTCAACACAATCTCTCTTAAAATACCGCTAAGATTTTTCACCAAAATGAAAGAAAAGATCCTAAAATTCATAAAGAACCACAAGGTACCGGTAAAAGCCAAAGATGTTCTGAGCAGGAGAAGCATAGCTGGATGCCTTGCATGTTCTGATTTTAAACTACGTCGCAAAGCTATAGTAACCAGAGCAGTATGATGCAGCACAAGGAATGAGGCGTGTTCTCTGTCTCAGAACCAAGTTCAGTGACTAGTGCTACGAACACACAAGGAGGGGCAGGCTCTGGTAACCAGTGATGGGAAAGGTCTGTACCCACGCATAAGAAAGTGTGGGGGAATTTGTGGGTGGGAAGGTGGGAGTGGACGGGTGGGTGGGGGCACATCCTCATAGAAGCAGGAGGAGGGGGGATGGGATAGGGGATTCCTGGGTGGGAGGGAAATGGGGAAAGGGGATAACATCTGAAATGTAAATAAAATATCCAATTTAAAAAAAAGGAAAAAAAAGAGAAGGAACTTCAATTCCTATTTTACACTATTCTCAAAAACCAGCTCATGCCAGGCCTGGCAGAGTGGCTGGAGAGGCTGAGGCAGGGGGAGCATGAGTTTAAGACCTGCCTGGGATGTAGCTCAGTAGCAGAGTGCTTTGCCCAGCATGTACAAGACTTGGTTGAGTCCCTAGGACTATACAAGAAAACCGACTCAAACAGCCCAAACCACAAAACATGAGGAAATAAGAGATGACTCTCCCTTCACTGGTCCTGTGGAGTTTATGAATACGACTCCCAAAACACAGGCAACAAGAATGAAGACAGACAGATGTTTCTACTTCATCAGACTTGCAAGCAACCAAAGAGACTTGTATAAGCCAATGGCAAGATGGTACCCAACTGAGGAGGGCAAAGGCCCTAGTAGATTCATATAAGGAATGGCCAACAGCCTGTGAGAAAGTACACAACAGAGCTTGTCATCGCAGAAACTCTCGGGAAGACCTCAGTGAGAAAGCCAAGTGATGGAGGTGGGGCGAAGGAGACACTTGCTTCCTGTTGGAGAAACTGGAAGCCGGTGGTGCTGGTGGTGGTGCTGGTATAGGAAACAGTGTATTCATCCAAAACTAAAGAGAAACACAGTATTTTACAATCCGAGTATGCTTGAAGGAGTTGAACTCAGCATTCTGAAGAGAAATCCTACAAGCCAAGAGATGTAAAAAACCTGAGCGTTTGGATGGATAACGAGGAGAAGCAATGTATAAGTGTGTTCAATCATATTTATTTGCCTATAAAAAGAACATTTTGCCATTTTGAATAAAAAGGACAGACCAGACACAAGAAATCAATGGCTGCATGGTTCCATTTGTACTGGAACCTAACACAATGAAATTCACGAAGAAGCACAGTGACAAGCAGGCTGCCAGGGGTGGGGGATGGGTGGAAGGGACAGGATTTTGCTCCAAGGATAGATTTCAGTCCGGAGGAAGTTATGGATTGTCGATATCCGATTAGGTTAAATTTATCTCAAAATAGTTTTTTGAATGCTATAATAAATTCAGTTGCTTTCTTAATTTATTATTTTTGAACAGTTTTAGATAGTTTCATGGCTTTACACATGCTAATTTTTCTTTTTTCTCTTTCTTTCTTTCTTTCTTTCTTTCTTTCTTTCTTTCTTTCTTTCTTTCTTTCTTTCTTTCTTACCAGGTTCCTCTGTGCAACAGTCCCAGCAGCCCTGGAACTGGCTTTGTAGACTATGCTGGCCTCGAACTCACAGAGATCCATCTGCTTCTGCCCCAGAGTGTGCCAACACACCTGGCTACATGTTGATTTTGTATCTTGCAACTTTCTGGTCTTTTTCTTATTAGTTCTAGAAGCTGTTTTATGGAGCCTTTAGATGTATTATATATATAAAGAAAAAAAAAAAAAGAAAAAGATGAGACAGTTTCTCATCTTTTCTAACATAGATGACTCCTTAGAAAGATTTTGTGTCAACGGATTTGAAGTCCTGGCTACCCCTTGAATTCATGATCCTTTTTGGCCTTCCAAGTGTCGGGAACACAGGTGTGGACCGTCAGTCTCAGCTTGGAGTGTGTCTTTGGTTTATTTTTCTTGCCAAATTGCTTTGGGCAAGACTTCTAGTGTCATGTCTAACAGAAGAGAGGCTGGGCATCCTGTTCCATTCCTGATCTTTGAGGAAAGGCCTTCAACTTATCAACACTGAGCATGGTGTTAGCTCCTGGCTTGTCATGGGCATGTCACCATGCCCAGAGTGGTAATTGTACAGAGTACTCATGTTAATTGTGGTGTCACTTCAGCGTGTGCATGCATTATCAATATTTATATATTTGCCATGTTGCCTGTGAAAACGACCTTCCCGGGCAAGTCTTGCGAAGAATAGTTTGCATATAATTTGTTGGCCCTCATGGCTCTCCCTTGCTTGTAGGTCTCTGTGACTCACATGGTCATCTTTCATCTGAAGGCACACAGAATCCCATGCAGATGCCCACATCCAGGGTAGCTGAGCAAGACCTGCCCTTTGCACAGCCTTCAGCATGGTTTGCAAAGTGTGGACTGAAGACAGGCAACCCTTACACTCATGGCAAAGATTGTATGTGTCACACTAACAGTGTGAACTCCCCTTCTCAGAGTCTGAACTGGGGTGACAAAGAGAAGACAATGATTCCTGTTCCTGGTACTTTCTGCTTGCTGCCCTCTGCTGGGCAGAGGTCCCTCATTTGTGTTTACAGAGCTCTCAACAGGACCATTCTGAGATAGGTCTCACCTGTGTTCCAATAAGAAGCCCCACGTGAACACACTTAGGCACCGACTCAACAATGGCTCAGAGATGCATAACACTAGTTTGTATCTTCAGAGGGGCCAGTCCAGTTTGCTCTCGAATGTTCCAGCTATAGGAGGAGTGTGTGTGAATGATGTTCATCTATGGATCATCTCCTGATCAGGAATTATTCTATTCCAGGGTCAATCCCACAGAAAAGCAAGAAGACAATCAGCTGGAAGAAGCTATAGGAACTTCCATGGCTTACACTAGAACTGCCCAATATGTCTTCCTGGATAGTCACACAGGGCTGGCCATTCCCACCTCAGAGGCCATCAGCAGAGACTGGCTCATTTGCACTGTGCAACCTGAGGAAGCTTTGCAACCTCTTGGGCCCTCTGCTGTCTGCCAAGAAAGGACAGGAATCTCTTGCTGCTGTAGTGTCTGTGACGGGTTCTAGCAGTTGGCAGGAATGCACCATACCATAGCATGTGAGCTGACAGTGTGTTAACTTCAAAAACTAGGATTCGGGATCCAATGCTCTCAAGTATACCAACACGTCCATTCTTTGATCAGAATCAAAGCCACAAATATTCTGGAACTTGCTCCTCACAGTGTCACTTGAAGTCTGACAATATTCTTGGAAGCTTGTTTGAAATGTTGACTCTTGGCACCTCCTGGTCCTGCTGCCTTAGTATGTACACTGTGCACCATGAGGTGGGACTCAACAGCATAAAGGAGGGCACAGGGGAGGGCTTTCTTTCCAGTCTGACACTGATTTGGCTTCCGTCTTCTCTGGCCCTGTTGCTGAGGTCATGTGGGTTGGGCAGGACAGCAGCTCCAGCCTACAGGAGAAGAGGCATTCTCTCCATTGCTGTGTGTGATCAGGACCAATAGTACATGTGAACATGGACGGCAGTCTGGAGCAAATAATGGGAAGCAACCTGCCTCCCAAATGCTCTGTGACTTCTGGCATTTGAGAGTCTGAATCTGTGTTAGTGTGTGTACATGTGAACATATGCATCAGTGTGCCCATGAATATGCATTCATGTAAATGTGCACACGTGGGTCTAGGCATGGGTGAGTGCACACATGACTGAACATGTTAGTGTGAATGTTTGAGTATATAAGCATATGTGCATGCATGTGTGGCTATAAACATATATGAGTATAGGCTGTGAGTGTACACTCACATGTCTACAACACATGCCACTATAGTAGTCTGTTATCCATCCATCTATTGTTTATCTTGTATCTATCATCTACTGTCTCTCTCTATCAATCTATCTATCTAGTATTGATTATCTACTTACCTACCTACCTATCTCATCTCTATGTCCATCTTGGCCCACCTCTGTCTGCATTCCAACTTCCTTCTACCACAAGCAGCAGGATCCCTGCTCTCTTGCTCTCGATGAAGGTTTGGCCTCACTGGATGCTTCCTGGGATGACATGTTTGCTGTCGGCCCTGTGTAGGCCTCTTCTTCTATCCCTAGCTGTGCTTCCTATGGGGTAATCTGGGGCTGCTCACGGGGTCTGGTCCCTGGATTATCAATGGCTCTGGTGAGTACCCCATAAATCGCTGTCACATGAACAACATGGGTTGAGCCATGCTCAAGACAGTAGTAGGGCTGCAGGTGGCTCCTGGCAGCCTCTGTGTGTCGGGAAAGTGTCTGGCTCTAGGACAGACACTTCAAAGCAGTGCAGCTTTGAAGCTTCTATTTTTAGACAGCCCACTGAAGGGAGGTCTCAAATGGCCAGCTCTTGCAGAGGGCAGCAGAGGGTCCGAGCTACTGAGATCCCAAGCACCCTGGGCACCACTTTGTGCATGGAGATGGCATGCTGTGGGTTCAGGGCTGCCCACTCCAAACAAATGAAAAGGATCCAGGAAGAGAAGAGCATGCTTGGAATGACCTCATCCTGCTGCGGGGAGAAAGCTGACGTCTGCTCTTATTTGCAGTCATTTTTCCTCTTTCCTGCAGAACAACCCCTGCTGCTGGGAGAGCACTTGGCAGGCCGCCCCACCTTGGGCTTGCCCAGGCAGTGTTCCATCATTAGGCATTGCTCAGAGCCCACTGAGGGACAGCCGGGGAGGGGGTCTTCCAAGGGTGAGTATAGTGGGCACTGGGCACCTCTTGAAGTGCCTGGCCCAGCTGCAACTCTGAATAAGGAGGCAGTGTCAGGCCAGGGCAGCAGAGGCTGCTTCCCAAGTTTCTTGGAGCAGCAGCAGTGAGCTGGCCCTTGGCCAGCCTGAGAAAGGGCTCTCAGGAATCTCCACTAGGCTGGGCTCTATAGGTGGACTGAGTCAGGTTCTTTTCTATTGAGCCAATACGCCTCAGCACAGAATCAGGTGTAGGTGGAGCAGAGATGGGAGGAGAGGCCTGAGATCAGCCCGGGTGCAGCATATCAAAGCTTCAGAGTTCAGGTGCAGGACAGAGCACTGGCTCTTCTGACTAGGAGGGGCAGACAGGAGTAAGGGGACCTTGCCCAGAATCCCAGAAGCTTTTTGAGGTCACCGGGTGCATTGCATGTGGCAGTTCTCTGGGGAATCGCTCCAGGGTCCCCTACTTGTCAGCCTCCTACCCTGACCCTTCTCATGCTGTTGTAGTTCCTTAGCCGTGAATTTGGCCACTCCTGTGTGTGGCTTTAGCCCAAGGCACGAGTGAAAGAGGCTTCAACTACCTGCCTTCCTAGACTTCACCATCAACATCAGCTTTCTCCCAGGGACTGAGGTGGTGCTCCCTATCCTTGCCTCCCCGCTTCTCTCCAAAATAGGTGTGCATGGGGCTGTGGCATGTTAGTTTACCTGCTTAAGTTTACGGGTTTTTAAGGAAAGCCGATTATCAATTATCCTTGTTATGCCAGGATATAGTTAAGATGCGGGGTTAATCAGTAAGGAACATCCCCCCCCCCCATGTGCTTGCAATTGTGTGTTTCATCTTCATCCACAAACTCTTTAAATGCAAGAAAATAACCCCCAAATAAACAAACAAACAAAATCCCCCGCTACTGTAAAAGTAAGACAGCATACGGAACATTCTAATGTGTCACCTGCCATAAGGCTGGGAGAACACGCTCTGCCCTGCTGCTGCTCAGTTTCAGCAGTATTGATTTTATTACTCATACTTTATAAATGAGATGCTATTCTTAAAGACTGCAAACACTCGCCGTTGTGCTGTTGTCTCCGCCCGGCACAAGCCTTGCCTTGATCCATGCCCATTGATTACCAGGCCTGTCTTCCACTGCAGGCAGCATCTTCATGACCACCACCTGCTGGACTACAGACTTTCTGTTTGCAGTTACAAAATCCAGTGCAGACTTGAACTTGAATACTTGTGATGAGAACATGTAGAGGATGGGACGTGTCTCTGGGGACCTCAGGCTTCCCAGCTAGTGCTTATGGCTTGCTCGAGGCTCTGCCTGCTCCGAGGACCATCTCTGATGTTGGGACCTTTGCCATAGCCATACCTAATGGAGGGCTCTCCAGCCTCCATGTCTGCACCCCCATCTGCAGCGCCAGTGAGTCACAGAGATGGAAGGACATGATGCTTGCTAGGGCAGGGATGCACTGCGCTGACTGTCCACCCCTACAGGACTTACCACATTGTTTCCTTTAGAAAATAAAGGAGAATTTAGAAGGAGAGGAGTTGTGACCGGGAACAACCGCTACTTTCTCAATAGCTTCCTCAGCTATGCACTGGGTGCCTGGCCTTACCTCGAGGGTCACTCTAATGCTCACATGGGGGCCACACAGGAGAGACTGTAGCCCTGCTCCTGCCACCACTGTGGCCTGTGCTGACTGCTCACATCCATGGCTCTCATCTTCCACTGCTGTGCTGAGGGCCCCCAGTGCACTCAACAGAGTTAGTTGAGAATCCACAGGGTTCATAAACACGCAGCAGAGCAGGCATGTGAGTCCCCACATCCAGCCCTCCTTTGTCATCCTGTGGTTTAAGCTCTGACCACACTTGTCACCTGTGGATGACTAAGGGATTTCTGAGAGCAGTTCTGCTACTGACCTCCTGCTTCTCCTGACAGAAAGCCAGATTGATGTTCTCTGGAGCCAGGATGACCACACCAGTCCACCGCCCTGCCCATCTCAAATCTCTTGCCCAAGCCAGGTTTTTCCACTATCAGGGAGGGAGCTTGGGCCTCTGAGCTGATGCTGTCAGTCGTGTGTTTGTCTGCTTCCCTCCTTAAAGGATCTGTTGTAAGAAAGCAGGTCTTCTGGGCTTTGAGCCCTAGATTCCTCCAACCCATTTTTCTTCCTTCTTTATTGCCTAGTTTCAGATGGAATTGCCCCGTGAAAACCCTGAGCCTGGACATAGCCTCGCCTATATCTTCCCTGTTTCCTCTTCTAATTTTAGCCAGAGCCAGCTACTCAGAAAGCTTGTTTAGAATGACCCTCATCCATGTGGCCTTCTCTGTGCTCAGGGGAATACTGATGCTTTGTGGAAGTACCCAGATATACCTCCCTATAAAAACCAAAGCCATTCTTTAACTGTGAGAGTTCACAGACTCTGTTCAACAGTGTCATGCAGGGCACCCGGATCACCACCATGGGGCTGTTCTGTGATGTCCAAGGACCACTTGTGGCCATCTCCTAGCTATATAAAAGGGGCTAGAGAAGAAGAGAGCAGTGATCACTACTCAGCAGTGCAGACGACCTCTGTGGTATTAGTCACATGCTTAGACCTAGCTTCAGAGGGGGCTGATGGATGCCCTCTCTGGGTATGAGGCTCATTAATCTGTTTTCTCTCACTGTGACATGTTCCCAAAGTTGTGTGGTAGAAATTTCTCTGTTCAATGTATTTGCAGCGGAAGCCCTGTGATTGGATAGGGAAATGTGAGGTGGAGCTAAGGGAGGCAGAGAGAGGAAGGCGGGGAGAAACTCGAAGGGAGACAGGAGAGAGGCCAAATGGCGGCAGACATGTATCCGTGTGTCTCTAGCAGTCTCAGGTAGTTATTCTTATCAAAAGGTTAGATAATTGGAATAACAATTCTAAATTATGTGTGCACATATTATGTGTGTGATTTGAGTATTTGCTGATATATAAATCCATTGGTTAGCTTTAAGCGTTAAGGGTCTCATTTCTTCTGGGTACTGGGAATTGTGATATCTACCGTGAGGATGGCTGTTATTGTCTGGGGTTAAGCCAAGCACTGTGAAGGTGGTTGAGTTGGCCTAGGGGCCATGCCTAGAGCTGTGGAGGCTGCTGAGCTAGCTGGTGGAGGCAGCAGCTACGCCAACATCTCATGGGTCCCAGGCCAGCACCACTGAGGCAGCCAGCCGGTGCTGCTGTTAGTGTGGGAACTTAGAGCTGGCAGCCGCCTTCATTTCAATACCTCCTGCAACAAGTTTGAGCAACTTTGTGAGGTAAAGAGGCTCCTTGGCTCTTAGTTACACAGGCTCAAGATCCCCATGACCTTCTTGCTGGAGGAGTCCTGAGGTGGTGTGGGCATTGGATGTTGGGTGATAGGCACCATATAACTGAGTGTCATGCTCTCTCTTCTTAGAAAGCCACTAGGATTCACCCATGAGGCTCTGCTCTGGTGACTAGCTATTCTCAACCATTCTCAAACACCACAGTGGAGTAAGGTTCTCGCTTTACTATTTCACAGGGAGATTCAATTCCAACATAGCAAGCTTGGAGGCTGCCCAGCTCCCATCAATCACCCTGCTGATAGTGTAGGGTGAGGAGGTCTTACTGGCAAACAGAAAGGGGGTGGGCATTGAGGAATACATAGCCAAGCTGTGAAACCTTAGGTCCCTATTCCCATGCCAGCCACTTCCCATTTGATGCTTAATTTGGCAAGCTCTTTCCCCTCTTTTTGGATACACTTCTTGGGATCTGGTCTGGTCCCAGTGACTGTGCACACTCAGCTTCTCCTGCACATGGGCTTAGTGCTGACTGGCTGGTGATAGTGGCTTTCTACCTCCTGTAATCCCTGGTGGGAAGGCTGATCTACACTTTGGTTCTGGGCCAGTAAGACTCCTTGGCTGCTGACCTCACTTAAGTCCAGCAAGGACTCTGAACTGGGTGCAGCCTAGGTCTCAACAAACCCTTCTGTAGAGGCTATCTCTTGGGATCTCCCATCCTGTATCCTTTCTGCTTCTCCTAGTGTGTATCCTGGGGCTCCCTGACAAATGTGCTGAATGGCTCTGGCTTGGACCTGTTCACTACAACCAGCATCTGACTGCCTGACTCCTCTTCCCATCTTCCAAACACGTACTGCTTCTAGTACCCAAACTCAAGTCCTTGGAGAGCATGCTACACGGTGAATATGGTGCACACAGAACTTGCTACATGGAGAATATGGTGCAAGTAGAACTTGCTACATGGGGTACATGTCAAGACTCATGAAAAGCAGAGCCCGAGACAAGGATTTGGAGAAAACCCTTCACTTGGGAGGTAATCCCAGAAGTCAGGACTAAGGGAGGAGGGACAGAGAAATGATGAAGGAAAACCAGTCCACAAGGGTTTCTGAAGGCTTGTTGAAGGGATGGGGTGCACCCAGAACAATAGATATTTCTAGAATTGCCTGCATCAGGAAGGAGGGTGGGGTAGCTGCCTTTAGGCTGCTCTTGGGGAGGAAACTGCTATTTTGCTCCAGATAGTAGGGAAGGAGCTGTCCAGTATGCCCGTGGGTACTGTAGCATCTACAAGTCCCACAAGGAAGGGAGATCTGTCAGGTTTAGTTCTCTAGAATTTATGTCATGGGGAGGAGATTCACTTTCGTTTTCCACATGAAACATAACAGCATACAGTTCTAGTGCAGTAACTAAGTAGAATGTTATTCATGTACTAAATGAAGCTGATGTCTGGAAGCAGTCAGTGTGTGCTTGTGTCTCCTCTTTCCCCAGCATCAGATTTTGTTGAGAGAATGGTCAAGAAGGAAATAGAAAACATAAAGGAATGAGTTGCAGGGGGTCATGGACGGGAAGATGAATCATTAAGACCAGAAGTGGACAGTCTACTTCTACAGACCAGAAGTCCCCGATGGACAGCCCGAGGATCTGAACTCATAGACTTTTTACCCATGTAAAAGCTGGGTATGGTAGGTAGTCCACATCTATAGCCCCAGGGCAGGCTTAGTCGGATCATGCAGATCCCAGGATGCTAAGTAGTCTAGCCAACTGAGGCCAGGTCTTAAAATGACAATGACTGAGAAAGATACTTGGTGTTGACCTCTGACCTCCACACCCACTCCGACAAGTATGCGTGCACACGAGTCAATGTGAATACCCACCCCGATACCTAAAGGCATTTCTTGAGAGGAAACTGATTAAGGAGTAATATATGGAAATTGAAAGACCTCCAAGGAGAAGCAAATTTCCAAGTAACAGACTCAGCCATGAAACAAGTTCTAGACACATTCCCAAGACTTCAGAATACTAAGGATGGAATAAAACACTGGGGAATTTGCCAGAGACAAGTCGGGCCGCTCTAAATGGATGGAATTCAGACCAGCACCAGCATTTTTATGAGCGTCACACCAAGAACAAAGACAGCACGGACTTGGAGAGAAGGGGCCCTTTTTTATCCTCTGTCGTACTTTATATCCTAGGGTCCTTTTCTGGGAAACAAGAAAAACAAATCAGAGACTAAGCTGGAAAAATGCAGTTCAGCTAGAACAAGAAGCCAGAGGACTTTGAGAAGATCTTGTGCAACCAAACTGGATTTTGACACAGACTGAAAGAGAAGAAAGCAATGGTATAGAAGAGAAATGCCCTTTCTCTAATAAAAGAAATGTCTGCTCTTAGGAGAACTTGAAAGCCACAGATACTTGGTTCTAAAGTGCACTTACTGCCCTCTTGTAGGAACCAGGGCCGTCGGGAGTTGACCTGGAAGTCCCAAGACTTCTCCGCACACTCACTGTGTCACCACCATCTGTGCTGTCATCCTCAGCACAGGGCTTTTGGTTGCCAATCTGTCATCTCATGACTCTTCTGTAATAATAATAATGTAGGTTTGCTCACTGTGGGTGGAAGGTCTCTCCATTTATCCTGAAGGAAGAACATTTCCATAACTCACTTCTCACTGCAAGGCAAGCAGTGAGGAGGAGTGCCAGGCAGGAGATGGAATAGCCAGGACTGGTATCAGCCAGATTCCCCCAACTTAGTAAAACTTAAAAGAAATGGATGTTAAGACCTCAAGCAGGGGCTTGGATCCCATTGTCAGGGGGTAGTGTCTGGGTATCCGTGGCCTCAAAAATACTTCCTGGGTGATCCCTCTTACTGGATTTGAGATCCTCCAACTAAGATTCATGATTTATCTTCTGAGGCTGGGCATATTGTCACCTGTCCCAAATCACTGTCCTATTTAGCCAGAAAGAAAAGGCATGACAATGGGCAGGACCAGGAACACACTAAAGAAGCAGTCAGGGCATAAAAAAGCCTTGGGAGAACAGCAGAGAGGACAGACTGAACATTGGTGGGGGCGTAAGAAGAGGGTCCTCCCAGGAAGGGCAGAAGACTTTAGCCTGGAACCCAGGGAGGGGAAATGACATCATACTGCTAGGCCCCAACGTGACCTCTTTATATCCCCACAATAACATACGTATATTCGTTATTTAAAAACATTACTTTTCTTCTAAAGTCAGCCAACCTAGGAGAGAAGCCCAGAATGCTTGACTATGACTCCAAGATAGAGATGCCAAAGTTGTTATTCCTGCCATGTAGGATGTAGATTAATGTTAATTGGTGAGACTTGAGGAGTAAAGGAGAGTTGGGGGTGGGGTGAGGAAGACAGATCTGCCACCTCCCTGAGCTTCAGATCTGGAAGTCAAGGGCTCCCTCCCTGGTGAAGGAACAGTGGGCAAAGGTAGGTGTCAGCAGAACAGAACACAATAGCCCCTTGTCACTCATTGTTCATACCTACAGAAGCCTGTGCCCTAGGACTTGGCTATTCGTATTCAAATGACCACCGACTTTAGAATTGCTTTTGCATTTTTTAAAAGTCAAAGGAAGAATTACATTCCAGGACACATGAAAATAATGAGGAGTCTAATTCTCTGTATCCATTAAATAAGCCAGCCACATTCACTGGCAGCTGTGACAGGGACAAGAAGCCCTTAGATCCTAGTTTCTTGCTAACCCTCAGAGTGCAGATCTGCTGTCAAACCCTTCACCAAGATTCATTTAAACATTTTTCTTAAATTAGTTGATTTGTATTATGTGTGAATGTTTTGTCTGCATATATGTATGTATGCATGCATGTATGTATGTATGTATGTATGTATGTATGTATGTATGTATGTGTACCACATGTATATTCTTCCAGAAAAGGTGAGGAGAGGGTTTTGGATCATGCTGGTTGTGATTCATCATGTGGGTACTCTGAAGGAGCTGCCAGTGCTCATAAACACTGAGCCATCTCTCTAGTCCCTAAGATGTATTTTCCTGATTACAATCTGCTTCCTGGTCCCTAGTCATACCAGGTTTACATCCTGTTCACATGTCTAACTAGCATCCTCTGTGTGAGGGAATAGGCCCCTGGGGTATTGAGGAGACCCAGAAAAGAAGGGTGTGCCTTCTATACTTTCTCCAGCTCCCACTGGCTGCCAAGTAAAAGGCAAAATGATTGGAGACCATCCTTATCAACAGAGTAAGTGAGGTTGGATGTAAGGCTTTGTTCACAGGAAGGCATGAGGGCTGGGTGCAGAGCAAGGTTTTCCCAGGGCCCAAGATCTGCTGGGTGGGTCTCTTATCTGCAAAGGGTGCTTTGCACTCACTTCTGGGGTGGGTCGGCAGCTCAAGGCCCCAGGTCTAGCCTCCTTTCAGGGCTTAGCACTAACCCAGTTTATAAATATTACATGGAACTGCTCATGCAGAGCTGGGGAGAATGACTCCATTGTAGGCTGTGCGGGCCTCACATTCATTAACTGGGTCCTGTGTCCTGGCACGGCCACCTGAGGGCTACGATCTTATCGGGACAGGCTGAGCTCATGGACTGGTAGCAGGACAGAGGGGTTGGACAAGTTATCAGCTGGTGTGGCAGCAGGTTTTCTGAGGTTCACCAGCTCCAGGACACACCTTGGGGAGGGATTTAGGAACTCATTGCCCATGCTGCCTTCCCAGGATAGAACATCCTTCAGCCCTCTCCTTTCCTTCAAGAACTCTGAGGATCCATTCTCTCTCTCTCTCCCTCTCCCTCCTTCTCTCTCTTCTCTCCCTCCCTCTTTCTCCCTCTCCCTTCCTCTCCCTCTTTCTCTGTCTTCCTCTCTCTCTCTCTCTCTCTCTCTCTCTCTCTCTCTCTCTCTCTCTCTCTCCCTCTTTCTGATGTGTGCATATGTGTGTGTGTGTGTGAACACAAGTCCAGGTGGGAGCCAGAGGACAACCTTGGGTATTGTTCCTTGGATGCTGCCCCCATCTCCCTTTTTGAGATTGAGTCTTGCATAGGCCTGGAGCTTGCCAAAGTACATTAGGCTGTCTAGTCCGTGAGTCCTAGAAATCTGCTTGTCTTGGCCTCTCTAGTGCTTGAATGACATACATACATCGTCATACCTGGCTTTTTACAAACATTTCAAGGATAGAACCCAGGTTCTCTTCACCCCAACATTTATAGTCTTAACACAAGATATGGGGTGTTCTCTGTGGCTGGTATCTGAAGGCAATCATAGCTTTCTCTTTTACTATGCTGGTTAGTTTTTTGTCAACTCCATACAAACTAGAGTCACCTGTGAAGAGGGAACTTCAACTGAGAAATTGCATCTACCAGTTTAGCCTATGGGCATGTCTATGGACCATTTTTCTTGTTTAGTCATATGGGAGAGCCCAGCCCACTGTGGGTGATACCTCCCCTGACAGGTGGTCCTGGGTTGTATAAGAAAGCAGGTTGAGCAAGTCAGGTTGAGCAAGTCAGGTTGAGCAAGCCAGGGAGAGTAAGCCAGGGAGAGCAAGCCAGGGAGAGTAAGCCAGTAAGTTGCATTCCTCCACAATTGCTGCTTCAGTTCTTGTGTCTAGGTTCCTGGTGTGAATTCCTGCCCTGACTTCTCTTCATGATAGTGTGAGAGTTGTAGGGCATTTCCTTGATTAATGATTGATGGTGGGAGGGTCCAGCTCATGCTAGGCAGTGCATCCCTGGGTTGGTGGTCATGGGTGCTATAAGAAGGTAAACTGACAAGCCATGCGGAGAAAGCCAGTTAGTAGCATCCTTCCATGACCGCTGCATCAGCTCTTCTCTGCAAGTTCCTGCCTTAGTTGGATTCATGCCCTGACTTCCTCAGTGATAGACTGTTACTTGAAAGTGTAACATGAAATAATCCCTTTCCTCTCCAAGTTAACTTTTGTTATAGTACTTACCCTAACTAGGTAAGATACCCTATCCTGGGGCACTGTCTTGATTGGTGATTGTTTGGGAGAGCCCAGCTCACTGTGTGTGGCACTAGCCCTAGGCAAGTAGGCCTGTTCTGTACAAGATCAGAGTGAGCCAGACACCTAGCCAGTAAGCAGTGTTCCACCATGGTTTCTGTACCAGGTTCCTGCACTGAGTCCCTGCCTTGACTTTCCTTAATGGTAGGTTGACCTGGATTTGGGTCATAGTGTTTATCACAGTAGCAGAATTGAATTAGAAAACTTCATGTCCTCTCAGTATTCTTGTCCCTTTGTGTGTCTGTGTCCTGATGCCGTCTTATTAGGAAGCGGCCAGATTGGTTAGGTTTACTTTAAGGATTTTATTTTTACTTAATTATATCTTGAAAGACCCTTCCTCCCAATACAGTCGCATTCTGAGGTTCTTTGGGCTGGGAATTCAATACAGGTCTTTGAGGGCCACAATACAGTGTGTAATACACTCCCCCCCAAAAATAGTGTGGGGTCTGGGGAGATGGCTCAGTTGGTACTGTGCTTTCTGCAGTCACACCAGGACTCAAGCTTATTTTCCAGGACATATGGGAGAAAGCCATGAGTGTGGTAAATGTTCGTGACAGGAGGGTCCCTGGGACTCTGACCAGCTCTAGGCTCAGTTAGAGACCTTGCCTCAAAAAAAGGTGGGTGGTGACTGAGGAATATGCCTAGTGTTGACTTTTGGCTTTTACACCAACATGCACATAGATGCTAACGCACATGCAAGTGTGCACAGGCACGCGCACAGTCGTGCACAAATAAAATAGAAAGGATCACTTAAAGACATATTTTTTAAAGGACCAGATGGACCTAAGTGGCCTAAAAGTCCCCACAGTCACCAAGGCAGCAGCATCTCGCTATGCTATAGGAAGGAGGAAGGTTCAGAGTACTGATTCTAGTCTGTAAGGAGCCACAGCACAGTGTGTGTGTGTGTGTGTGTGTGTGTGTGTGTGTGTGTGTGTGTATCTGGAGCACTGCTCCCCACTGTCCTCTTTCCATCCCAGCCACTTAGTTGATGGTGTTGATGGCTTTTGGTATCATGGTTTCCCTCGTACTGATGAGTTCCAAGGCTGAACCGCGTAGCTCCTGGCTTCTTTCTCCCAGCTGTCGCCGTTCTGCTGTGCTGGCAGGGTACATTAGTGTGCTCTTGTTTGCTCTCCTCAGAGCCATGTGCACCTCTAGAGTACACACCATGGTACCCCATCTTCAGCTGCTCTAGACTGCGAGCTCAGGAGTCTCAGATGGACGATATCCCAAGTATGAATCCTTTTTTTTTCTAGACCATCTGAGTTCTGTGAGGAGCCAGGCATTTTCAGGGTCATGGCAGACACACCCTGCTCCTAGCTAGAAATTGCATATCATTTTATTTACAGATTTCCATTTCCCAAGGTGAGAGAATAATGTTATTTTTGTCCTGAAAACTTCAGCCTTCCTATTAATAACAAATGCAGACCCAAGGCTATGTCCTGCCTTGGTTCTGTACATGGATCGATGGCAGGATATAGCTTGTGCTAAATGTGGGTTTTCTTTACTGATAAAACATTCCATTTAGGTGAGTTTAACACTGTTTGGCTACAATTGTTTGGAGTATCTGATAAATGACTTGATGTCTTTGAATCCCCCTGGTTCCATCATACAAAACAGTTGCAGTAATTTTAGCTGAATAAGTCTCTCTTTGTCTTTCTCTCTCTGCTTCCCTCACCCCTTCCCGTGTGTGTGTGTGCACGTGTGTGCACATGTGTGTGTGTGTGCATGTATGTGTACCTGCACCTATGCAGGTGCACATAGACCAGAGGAGGGCATCAGACGTCCTGTTCTGTTACTCTGTGCTGTATTCCCTTGAGACAAGGGTCTCTCACTGAACTTGAAACTTTTGTTTTTCAACTAGGCAGGCAGACAACAAGCTCCAGAGACATCCTGTCTCTGTCTCCCACAGTGCTGGGTGGGTACAGTTATGGCCAGTTTTTCATACAGAATCTGGGAATGAAGGCTCAAGGTCTTGGGTACTGAGCCATCTCTGTATCTACAAAGAGTGAAAATTTAGAGGTTAAAAACACTAAGGCTCTGCTCCCAATGTTTCATAGCAGAGATGAAAAGAACTGAGGTGCTGGGGGTTAGAGAACTCAGCAGGGTCAGCACCAGAATTGAGGCACCCTGCCTAAGTTGGGGGGGTCTCTTCTTTGACACCCAACTTTGCAGAGTGTGCTGTTGCTGTCTTACAGGCGAGTCTGTCCTGTGGTTCCTGGTGCACCATCAGGAGTGCAGCATTTAAGTCACTACCTAGAGTGAGGTCCTTCGGGTGACCTGGATTTTCTGCACGAGGCTGTCCCGGCAGCTTCCTCATGGTCCTGTTGGTTAACACAGAGTAACCCCTGCTGGCACTGACCCAGCTGTCCATGCTGTGATCTGTACTGGCATCTCCTCTGTGCACAGGGCTGGAACACATCAACTCTGCTGTTGGATCAAGGGGGGAAAAGCCACCCTTGAGGAATCTAATTAGACATTTAAGAAAACAGCAGCCCCCCGTGTGCTGCTGTCCAGCAGGTCTATCTTTGTGCGGCTCCAGTAGGAAAGGACCCTGGAGCAATCTGGAAATCCGCACAGCCCAGTGCTATCACCAGGCAGAGCTGTATTGATCCTGCGCAGTTTCCATTGATTTTGAGTCACCTCTGTGATTTAGTCATGCTTTCTTTCCTAACTGTTTGCAATCTTTTCTGCTATTGTATGCAGTGAAGCAGTCGCAGCCTTGTAGTTTCTTAGCTGATCAAACCAACTGTGTTTCCTAGTGCCCTTGTTTGAAAGAGATTATCAAGCTGCCAGTGTGGGCCATGGGTGGACAATGTCACATAGATTTTCCAATGTCAAGTGAGAGTGTAGGATGTCAGCCTCTGACATGCAAGCAGCATGGGCCAGCAAGGGCTCTGAGGAGACATACACTTCTGCTGTGATGCTTCTCTTGTGCTTCCCACTCTCTTCCCTCACAGGAGCATGTGGAAATTCTTAGGTCTGGGTCCTCAGAGGGAGAAGTAGCATCCTGAGGTCTTATTGCTGCATTCGTGAGGGGATCAAAAATGGGGCTTGCTGTTTCATGTCACTGGGGCCATATATATGACTCCTACAGGAGTGACAGGGACAGTTACAAGACACCAGAGTGTTAAACTCATAGTCAAGGAGGAAACTGAGGGACTTGCACAACAGTCCACTAAAGGGCATCAAAGAGGCCAGTTAGATGGCTCATGGGGTAAAGGCTAATGCCACCAAGCCTGGCAATTTATGCTGGATCCCTGGAACACATATAATGGGGAGAACTGACTTCACCAAGTTGTTCTGTAATCTGTTCATGTGCAGCATGGCACAAGTGAACAAGAGAACATGCGCGCGCGCGCGCACACACACACACACACACACACACACACACATTTTAAAAAGGACATTAAAGGTTTCTAAGAAGCTCTTTAATGCAGTGGTGACATGTTTCTTTTGAATGGTAAGACGTAGTTAGCAGATACTGGCAGAGCAGGGTGAATAGCGCCTGGTGGCTCACAGGCTCTGGTAGCAACCTTACCAGCGACCTGTCTGTAAGGTTTCACCTCCAGCACTGCTTCTGTGCTTTCTGTGTGTGTGTGGATAGGAAATGGCTCTCATGTTCTAACACAGATTTGCTGGTGCAGTTGATGATGAGACCAGAATCTGGGAACTGGCATTGTGTTTAGAGTCTAAAACTGAACCTTCTTGGGCATGAAATTTGTTTTTGCTTTAGTTTGTTAAGATAAAGATAGGTAGAGACTGATGAAGAGGAGAGAGAAGAGAAAGAAAAGAAAAAAGAAGAAGGAGAAGGAGGGGATGAGGAAAGGAATGGGAAAAGAGGAAGAAGACAGGGAGGGAGGGAGGGAGGGAGAAAGAGAGAGAGGGAGGGAGAGAGAGAGAGAGAGAGAGAGAGAGAGAGAGAGAGAGAGAGAGAAAGTGTGCTCACATGGCACTAGCCAGTATCCTCCGTGAGTGTCAGTAAAGACTGACCTGGGAGTTAAAACCTCCCAGAGCTTGGTGGCCGCCCTGTTCTGGCATCCCCATGGCTATTACTTCAGACATAGTGGTGCACATGTATCCCTAACTGGTTTTGTTTGTTTGTTTTTCTCTTTGGTTCCCTCAAAATGGAGGGCAAATATTCTCCATCTCTGTCCACTGAGGACGGAGGTTAGAATCTGGTTCAAATGCTGCGTTCACCTCAGCTACACACTTTGGCCTCCATGCCAAGCATCTTGGAAATAGAAACCATGCAACAAGGAAGTTACATTCAGTAGGGGATCAAAATGTCTTTTTTTTTTTTTTTTTTTTTTTTAAATGTCACTGGAATCCTGTACACCAGCTCCTGTGTCTTATGGGAGTGGTCAAGACGGAGTCATGAAAAGTCACAGTGTTAATATTTCTCCAATACTATACTGGAAAGAATGAAAATGTGACAGACAATTAAAAGGTTAGGAGGGGAGTTGGCTAGAGAGATAGTCCAGAGGTTAAGGACACTGGCTGCTCTTGCAGAGGATCTGGGTTATATTCCCAGCACTCACAGGTTTACAACCATCTGCAATTACAATTACAGGGCCTCTGACACCCTTTTCTGTCCTCTATGTGATCTTGCATGTACATATACACACTCAAGTACCAATACAAACACATAAGCCACACACAAAGCAGGAAAACATCGCAAAGTAAAACATGATTGCAGAAATAAGTATGTTAAAAAACAAAAGAATGTTCACATATTGCTTGCAAAAACTAAAATCACACAAAAGTTTGATAATTAAGAGAAACAAGAAATGCCTCAGATTAGACATAGAAAAGATCTAAGGGCAGATAACAACGATGAAAACGCAAAGAGGAGAATGTATACATATTGATAGATATTGACAGGATGTGACTAGTCCTGGGGGAAACGAGGACTGGTACCAATGCATTGTGTACACACCGTCGAAGTGTCATACCGTACTCCATAAACACGTGTGATCACCGTGTTAACTTAAATCCATTAACTGGGGCTGGAGAGATGACTCCGCATTAAGAGAGCTTGCTGCTTTAGCAGAAGACAAGAGTTTGATTCCTAGCACCTACACAGGATGGCTCACAACTGTTTATAATTCCTGCTTAAGGGGGACCCAACAACCCCTTCTAGATTCTGGGGGCACTTACACTCACATGCACAAACACATACATATCTACATTCATTAAAATAAAACATATAGTGGCACATTTTCCCCACAAGTTGGGAGGAGCTAAGGTGGGAGGAGTAAGGAGAGGAAGAGGAGGAGTAAGGAGAGGAAGGGGAGGAGTAAGGAGAGGAAGGGGAGAAGGAAGAGGAGGAGCTAGGAAAGAGAGGACAAGAGAGAGGGGAATGTGGAAACAGATGTGCGCCTGTCTCTAGCAGTCAAAGGTAGTTGGTATATCTAGGTTGGGTATTGGGTTACACCTCTGATTGTGTAGGCATCTTGTTATTGAGCATTACCAAATATAGCCTTTGGATAATCTAAGCATTAGAGTCTCATTTCTACTGGGCCCGCATGGATGGCAGGATGGTCTGGTCTCAGCCCAGCCTTGTGGAGACAGCGTGGAATATTGGCAGAGCCATCTCCCAAGCTAGCGTCTTGTGGGTGGCAGGGCTACCTGAGCCACCACCACTGCTCATGGCCTCAGGCCTAGGCTAGTCTGGAACATGGTGGCTCTGTAACTACAAGCCAGATGGGATGCCGCCATTTTAAATATCTCCCACAACAAAAACATTTAAATATATTAATAAAAATACACAAAACCGTCTTTGTAAGGTATCTAAGCTGTTAGTAGATAAATGTCATTGGACAGAGCTGAAACATTGTCAGCAGTTATCTCTAAAACAAGAAAACATGAGTCTAGGGCACATGTAATTTTAATGAAATATTCTCTCACATTCCCAGAAAAAAAAAATCTTCACATCATTTAAATATTCAAGTTTAACATGAAAAACTGTTCCAATTCATTTTGTAAAGCTATCACAATTCTTACATGAATCAAACCAAGGTAGCGTAAAAATAGCGTGGGTGCACATACGAGTGCTTCAACCCTGTAAACTAGACGCTGGGCAGTAAAACCCAGAACACAGAGCACCAGGCCTGAGTCTCAGCCAGCAGTCACATCAGATAGGAGAAGCTAGTTTAGAACAGACATGCTCATAGCATGCATGTCATCTGTAGGAATAATAGCCTACTGTTCATTTTGACAAATTTCCCTTTTCAGAAATTGTCATTGTGTATTTAATTGTTCATGGTGGGGCATACAATTTCTGGTTTTTTTTTCTTCAATTTTTATTATTTTATTTATTTACATTCCCATTGTCCCACTTCTTGGTCACCTCTCCCACAGTTCCTCATCTCATTCCTCTTCCTCTTGCCTCCAATAGGGTGCTTCCCCCAACCAGACCTCCCCCTTCCCTGGGGCCTCAAGTCTCTGGAGGATTAGGCACATCTTCTCCCATTGAAGTCAGACCAGGCAGTCCTCTGCTACATATGTGTCAGGGGCCTCAGACCCATTTGTGTATGCTCCTGGTTGGTGGTTCAGTCTCTGGGAGTTCTCTGGAGTCTGGATTAGTTGAGACTGCTGACCTTCCTATGGGGTCACCCTCCCCTTCAGCTTCTTTGATCCTTCCTTTAATTCAACCATAGGGGTTCCCAACTTCAGTTTAATAATTTTGTAAGTATCTGTGCCTGTCTCAGTCAGCTGCTGGTAGGGCCCTTCGGAGGACAGCCATACTAGGCTCCCATTGTAAGCACATCATAACATCAGTGTCAGGCCTTGGTGCCCTCCCATAAGATGGATCCCAAGTTGGGCCATCATTGGACTGTTTTTCCTTCAGTCTTGTCTCCATTTTTGTCCCTGCAGTTCTTTTAGACAGGACCAGTTCTATATCAGAAATATTGACTGTGGCTTAGTAACCCTGTCCCTCTGCTTGAAGCCCTGTCTATCTATTGAAGGTGGGCTCTTTGAGTTCCCTCTCCCCAATGTTGGGTATTTTGGCTAAGGCCACCCCCTGAGTCCTTAGAGTCTTTCACCTCCCAGGTCTCTGGGACTTTCTAGAGGTTCCCCCCACCTTCCATTTCTCGATGCTGCTTATTTCCATTCATTCTCTTGGCCCTCTGGGCTTCTCTCCTGACCTCCCCTTATATCTGATCCTGTTCCCCTTTGCCCCCCTCCCACTTAGGCTCCTCCCTCCCTCTGGCACAATTTCTTATGAGTATATATTGGTATGTTGTTGCACAGTGAGCCTGTTCCCTCATGTTTGTCTCCTCTGCTCCCTTTCCTCCCCCTCCCTGCTTCTGTTAGTTTCCTTCACCCTGGGATAGTTTCACCTTTACTTTCATTCATGTAAACATATGTAATTTTATGAATCTATATAAAATCTAGGGACCACAAATGAGAGAGCAATGTGATGTTTATCTTTCTGAGACCGGCGTAACCAACTTAACACGATAACCTTCAGCTGCATCCATTTTTCTAGCAAACAACGTATTTCTTCTTTATAGCTGAAAAATTCCATTGTCTATGTAAACCCCATTTTTTTTATCTTTTCTTCTATTGTTGGTTCCATAACTGAGCCATTGTGACCACTGCAGCAATAAGCATGCATAGGCGGGAGTCTCTGTTATTGCTGCAATAATCATCAGTGTGCAGATATCCCTGTGACATATTGATTTGAGCCTTTTGGCAAATACTTGGGAGTGGTATACTGGATCATATACTAGATCAATTTGAAAATTAAAACAATTATTCTTTAACAAATTTGTACATGTATGTAATATATTTGGATCATGCACACACCATCATCCCCTCTCTTGTGAAACCTCTTCACCCTCTTACTCTTTTCTGCCTTCTGGATCCACTGAGGGGATGGAATTAGGCTTGCTCACATGAACACAGGTAGGGAGGTTTTAGAGTAACCAATACACTGATTTTCATGGTGGCTTGACTAATTTACATTCCCACCAGCATTGTATAAGTACCCCTCACCCTGTAGGCATAGATTTTTTGAAATCTACTTTAATAAGTGTTCAACCTCTCCTGTTGTCCACCACCCACCAGAGGTAGTGGAAGAGAAAAGTTAATAGGATATGGGGAAAGTGGACCTCTTTAGCAATAGTCCTTTGGGGGCGAGCTTGATCTTTTTTCTCAGCAGTTCAACCCCGTAGCAAACACCAAATATGATTCAGCAGCTGCAGACCAGTCTTCTCAGCAGGCAGACATAGCTGTGGTAGTTCTATCCTGAAGAAAGCACAAAGCTCAACAACTGGCCTAAGGTCACTGAAGAGGCAAGAAGCTGCAGGAACCTCACAAGCAGTTCTTGGGTGAGTTTCTCTCAAGTTGAGCTCAACAATTCTATGTAAAGTGACCCAATACATGCGTGAAGTTATCAAAGAATAATGAGGCAGAGCCAACCAAACCAAGGCTCAGTGCTCATCTCCCACTGTCTGTCCACTACAGCAAAACATCCGTTCACCTGTGTCTGCCCCAGGAAAACATTCCTTCATGTATCTGCTCCAGCAAAATATCCTTTTGCCAGTGTCTGCTTCAGGAAAACTTTCTTTTATGTGACATGTCTACTTTAGCAAGACATCCTTTTAACCGTGTGCCCTAGCAAAACATCATTTGACATAACTGACTTTCCAAACAAACCAGACATTTCCACTTCACCATTCCTTGCCTTTTTTTTTTTTTTTTTTTTTAAAGAATTCCCTTCTGTCTATATGCTCACCAACACTTGTTATTATTTGTTTTCTCAGTGACTGCTGTTGGGACAAGACAGACTCTCAAGACAGTTTTTATTATATTTCTCTGATGGTTGGTGTGGATGTACATTTCCACCTGTTTCTTGGCCATCTGTGACTCATTGTTTGAAAACTGTTCATTTCATTATCCTATTTATTAAGTTTGTTATGAGGTCTTAACAACTGGCTAGAGCTCACTACAGAGGATAGATGGCTTGGAATTGTTTTTAGGCTTTTAGTTCTTTCTATATTCTAGGTATTAATTCTCTGTGAGATGCGTAGCTAGCAAGTATTTTCTCCATTCTCTAGGGAGAAATATATTTTGACAGATTTTTGAATGGATAACCTAAGCATGATCATGAAGTGAGAAGACAATGAAAATAAAGTAACATGCACAGAAGAGTGTCCAGACGGATTGCTCATCTACAGGTTTGTTGGGAGCCGACTTTAGTAGAAAGCGGCTAGATCAACTTTGCAGCCATCTGGAACCATATACCCTGATGAAAGACTTGGTTGTCAAAAGCCTATAACAGCTGAAGCACACTCTGATAAATATATTGTTTATCCCACATAGCTTGTTTTGCTATTTAGTGACCTCAGCTGTATGGTGCACGTGGTAAAATATTTTCACCTGTGTTCTCCTGCTTGTGTGTATAAATACCTCAATTCCCTTCAATAGGAGAGACTTGAGAAAATAGAAGAGACTGAATCACACCCTGTCTTGTCTCCATTCTTCGCGTCTCTTGCCCCAAGAGCCACACTCTCTCTTGACCAGAGCACTTAGCCCCAAAAGTGTTGAGGAAAAATGTTGAGGCAGAATGTGGGCCTCAACACAGGTTGCTAACCCACAGACAGACTGCTAATCCACAGACAGAATGCTAATCCACAGACAGAGTGCTAATTCACAGACTCATCGTTTGGAAGAAATCGAAGACGTTTGCCTGAGTTATGGTTTCTATTGCTGTAATGAAACACCACGACCAAAAGCAACTTGGGGAGGAAAGGGTTAATTTGGTTTATGTTTCCACATCACAGTCCATCATTGAAGGGAATTAGGGCAGGAACTTGAATGAAGCAGGGACCTAGAGACAGGAGCTGAGGCAGAGGCCATGGAGGGGTGCTGCTTACTGACTTGCTCCTTGCTCAGCCCCACCCACAATGGGATGGGCCCTCTCACATCAATCAGTAATTAAGAAAATGCTTTCCAGGTCTGACTACAAGTGGATCTTATGGAAGCATTTTCTCCATTGAGACTCCTTTTCTAGAGGTTATATCTTGTGTCAAGTTGCCATAGAACTAGTCAGAACAATCAGTAATTTTAAAGAGTTTTAACAAATTTGGAGTTAGTTTTTATTTAATTTGATAAATATCTACTTTAAACTAAAACATTTCATCAAACATTAAACTAAAAGACTTCAGAGCTCCCCCAGTAGCTGGCTAGGAAAGGTCTTCTCTCACCTTATACATGGGTATCAGCTTTTGACAATGCAATATGACAAGAAAAATGCAAAAGATACATAATAAAAAGTCATAAAACCATTGCAATTTGTAGATGGTTTAGTTTGCCACTGAAAAGAATTCAAGAGAATAAATTGAAATGGTTTGGGGTATATAAAGGAGTTGGTAGTGAACTGGTCAGTCCCAGCCTAAGCATACTAGCCAGTAAGTGCTTTGTATATTGGCAGTTACTGACTTGTAAGCAAGGGGAGAGCTGAGTGTAGTGGCTCACACTTTAATCCCAGCATGCAGGGGGATTGCCACGTGACGGAGGTCAGCAAGGACTACACAGTGACTTGAGCCCTGCTTGGGCAACTGACTAAGAAACTGTCTCTAAAAACCAACCATCTAACCAAACAAAACCAAGGGAGGAAAAGATGATATTCATTTCGGTGTACAAAATATTTTGAATTACATTGAAGAAATATGCAGAACTAATCTTATATTTTCCCCATTTAACTAACTAGGAAAAAAAATCTACACCAGCTTTCTAAAAGGGAAAGATTTAATGTCATAAAGATGTACTTTTCCTTGTAATTTAAAAACATAATTTAGTGTCATCCAAAATCATATATAGATGTATTTCAAACTCAACCAAGTGATTTTAAATTAGAGAAAAAATTTAAAAGAGTGGTAATAACATTTTTAAAAATGAAAATTTATGATTTGCTTTACTGAACTAAAACGAATTAAAAGTGTGTGTGTGTGTGTGTGTGTGTGTAATAAAATGAAAACTGAAGAAATAGTGACCATGGGAGTGACCACAGAACTTTGTTTATTGCCTTGCTTCTTTGACTTTTTGTGTTTATTGTCTTGCTTGTTCCTTGACTATTTGCATCTATTTGCTAGTTCCTCAACCTAAAACTAACCTTAATACTTGCATGTAATTAAAATGGTATAAAAGCAAAAAGGAGGAAGAGGGATGAGATAAAGGGCTTATGGGGCGGGGGAATGGGAAAAGGGGATGACATCTGAAGTGTAAATAAAAATAATAATAATAATAAAAAAAAGCTGAAGAACAGACTCAATGGGTTGTGATAACTTAATGTTCAACAAAAGGAACACTTTGTGTCTATCAGACAGGAAATGGACCTGGGTACCAAGTTCCTGTTTGGAGAGATGCTAGACCCCTTCTTAGGACTTCACAGCAGCACTAATCTCATGCAGATTAAATAATTCCACACATAGAAAAAAAAAAAAAACCAATGGGGAGAAACTCTGATGTGCTTATCTGATCTTGCCCGAGAGGCCTTTTTCCCCAGGAAAGAGAGCCAGAGAGGCAAGGTTGGTAAGCCTATTTTAAAACTAAAATACTTGCAAATTAAAATAGAGTCTAAATCAAGATGAAAATTTTGCACGAATATTCACAATATGACAGGCAAGAATTAAACATTTTAAAGTGCTCTCAGAAGCCAATAAGAAAATGTTGACCATCCAAGGAGACAAACGAACACTGCTATCCGACATTTACCAGAAATCAAACAAGTGAGTAATAAAAACAAAATGTTCACCCTTAATAATAAAAAGATACTTTTTTTCAGCAACCAAACTGGCAGACATCAGACAATGAGGTCACACTAATATGTCTGGCAGAAGCTGAGGGATAGGGACATTCCTATTTAGCTGTGAGCAAATTGGTACCATTTTCTGGAAGTAATTTTATTACTTTTTATCAAGATCCTTAATGTTTAAATCATTTGACTTGGCAATAAAGCTTGTCATAAAAGTTTATCCTAAGGAAATCGTTAGAAGTTATACACTGAACTTTTTTCAATGTAATTTACAGTGGAACAGATGGGAGAAACAGCTAAATAGGGGGCCACTGGTGTGAACCTCATCCATGCACTGTAACAATGATGAACATGTAACAAACTGGAAAGCCTGCGCAATGCGACTAAGTGACAGAGATGCTAGCACTTGTCCTAATTGGCCTTAATGGTCAACTTGACAACTTAGAGTTGAAGATTCAGTTGAGGGATCACCTAGGTTGGTCTGTGAGAGACTGGGTTGATTTTTAACAGATGCAGAGGAGCCCAGGTCACTGTGAGCAGTGCCATTCCGTGGGTGGGTGGGTAGGGTGTCCTGAGCTGATCAAGAGCTGGCTAAGCATGAACCTGACAGGGAGGAGGGTGGGAGGGAGGGAGACAGAGACACAGAGAGAGATGGAGAGATGGAGGGAGAAAGGGCGGGAGAGGCAGGAAGCTCTATTCCTCTCCAGTTCCTCAGCTTCTTAGTTCCCTGGTCAGAGGTAATGATGTATGCAATAGCAAGCTGGCCTGCTTGTGATCTGAGGAAAAGCTGAGATAAAGCTTTTCTTCACTCAGTTGTTTTTGGTTAAAGAGCCATAATCACAACAACAGAAAAAGCAATCTTCAAAACCCAATGTTGTGAAATGAATACTTCCTATGGAGTAAGAACATAAAATTGTCATTGTTTATCAAGAGTGGCAGACTTGGGGGCAACCAAAATCTACTTTTTTTATATATAAGTTATTGAAGATAAAATGTGACGAGTTTATAAAATGTGACAAGTAAGCTCACAGCCCAGCTTACTTGTGCTGTACCAACCAACCTGACTCTTTTTTTCAGTTTCTTCTACACATTTTCTTTGGTCTCAGTGGAGTCTGCATTAGAGCTGGTCTTCAAAGTGTATGGTTCTGGACCCCAAAAGTGGAATCTGGTGTGACCAGTTACAGTTTATCATTTACAATTTATTATTTGTTTTCTGTCTTTTAATGTTGCTAAAGTACCAAGGAGACATGCTCCGAGAATACATATAAGATTCCCACACAGGAAATGGGCCCCTTTCAAAGCTTGGTTATATCCCAGGGCCTTCCCTGTCCTGCTCAGGTTCCCTGGAGCTCCATGAGACATAATCTACTGCAGAGTGGTTCACTGTATGGATTTGTTTAAATAGCTTAACTTCTCAGGATCAGGAAAGGGTGCTAGTTAAACCCTTAGTCAGGGAGCTTGTTGGCCTCAGACACAGGGACTGGGGATCCCTCCTAAATGGAAGTCTCCTGAGGGACTCCTGAGGCTGACTCTCCCACCACTGCTCCGAGCATGTTAAGAGACTGGCTTTACCTCCTTATTGGCCGTTCCAGAGGCACTTGTCTCTCTTTCCTCTGTGCTCTCTCCATTGTGTCAGATAGTTTCTGAGGGTGACACTCAATGCCACCATGGAGTATCAAGATCATGTGCTCCTGATCCGTCACACTAGTAGACCCGTGTGCTTGGGAATGATGGCTGCTGTGCCATGTAGGCCATGACTAGGGCATGACTGTCAGGTGCTGAGGTAGGCTTTGGGGGTACACACAAAAGCAGCCCCATAAATTCAATAGTCACATCTTATAGACACTTAAATGTAGCCCTCAGTAAAAGTTACACACTAGGATAATTTTTTTAGATTGGCCTAGAAGTAATGATTACATTTTGAGTATCCAAAAAAAAAAAAACAAAACAAAACAAAACAAAAAAGCATCTGGTGGCTACCCCAAACTCTGAGATTTAGTCACCTCCAAAGCAGAGAAGCAAGAGGACAGGTTTATGACCTATAATCTCCCCTGAGGTTTCAGCTAGCTTTGTGTTGTTTTCTATCATCCATCACCTGCAGTTTGTCAAGTTCCCAGACCAGAAATATAGTCCCGAGGAAGTCATAGCCAAGCAGCAGGTGGATGTCAGTGAGGTCCAGGGAGCCAACCCCAAGTGGACACAAGGTGAGCCTCTCACTGGTTCCCTCCCCCCACTGCAGAATAGACCTGGCTTTTGTCCCTGGGGACTGTGACACCATCTGAGCTGTGAAGCCAGGTGGGAAGGAGTCCCTGTGCTGTGCTTTGTCTGCACAGCTGCAGTGTGGCAGCTACAACTAACTGCACTTGATCCCCGCTGAGCCTATGTGATGTAGCAGTAGCACACGTTTCAAAAATCTCTTCTCTGGCAAATGACACTAGACCGTCTCTAAGAAGGCATCAGTGAACCACAGATTTGTTTAAAGTCAGATCAAATTTTATGCATCATTGTCATGGTCACAATGTCTTTCCCAGTGCCCTGGAACAAGGCCAAGTCCTCCTTCCTGGCCATGTCACTGATGTCCCTGGGTGTGCTACTGATGTTGGCTTGCACATCAGAGGTGACTAAAGCTTTTAGAGCCCTTTCTGAGCTGTTGACACCTCCCATACATGATGGTAGTGTTTGTTCCTTTCCAGTTCAGTTGGGAGGATGAGCCATGTGAGCAGACAACAGCCCAGAGCTGAGAGTGTTATCTCAGGTGATAGGATGAGGGCAGAGCTGAGGCTCTCAGCTGAGGTAAACTGGTGTCATCACTGGTCCTTGGGAGTAAGGCGGCCTGCATGTGTCCCAGCCATGGGTGTGAGGAGGAGATAAGAACATAGACTGAGGGAATTCTGATTTGTGAAGCAAGATTGTGTCCAGTTCCTGCCTCTCTCAAGCTCTCCTATTTGTCCCTGGGGCTTGCGGGTGCATGGCCATACAAGGACAAGAAGAAAAGGGAGTCTAGTAAGTGAAAGTGACTCCCAGAGCTGCTGCCTGGAACATCATCAAACGGTGATGTCTATGTGGGCATCTCTGTCCTGCTTCATATTTGCTATGTGACAGCCATCAGTGATGAGCGTGTACTGAAAGCCTGGAGTGAAGCATCCATGTCTGTAAGGGGTGGGCACTTGGGGTTCTTTCTAGTCTGGCCCAGTCAGGATCTGCTTACTGAAGGAGGGTTTTCAAATGGGAGTTGTATTTGCTAGGTTTCTCTAGAAAACAGAACCAATAGGATGCATTTAAATTCCAGCATCTTCTATGGCAGGAGATACCCATGTAGCCTTACAATGGCTATTGGCCCCCTGGAGATGCTGAGAATTTGGTAGCTTCCCAGTCTACAAAGCTGGACACCTGGGGAGTCCTAATCTGATACTGAAGGCCTAGAGCTACCTGGAAAATCAGGGGCACTGGCTCCTCATCAGAAGGCTGAAGAAGTCTGATGTCAGCAAAGTTCAGCAGCAGTGGGATAGATACGCTCGCCTAGGAAGAAGAGCAAACAGGCAGGTGCTTGCTGCTTTGCTTGATGCCTCTTTATATCTGGGCTGCCGTTGGAACACACTGCCCACATTCAGAGTGGGTCTTTCTTTAGTTAGTCCTCTCTGGAAACACCCTCACAGACACATCCAGAAGTGTGGGTCTTAGGCGATCCTGAATTCGGTCATGTTGACAACAAAAACTGCAGACTTACAATATATTCAGAAAGACCTCTCATTTAGTAGCAAGAGGATGCAAAAGTTGTGTCTCGTTTGTGAAGCTTACCTGAGTCCTAGGTCAGATCAGCTGCTTGGCCTGGGAGCTGGCACAGGGCAGAAAACATTCTCTCAGGCAGAAATCTACTCTGGATCGTGGGACCTCAGAAGCTTTTGGGTACCAGTTCCACGAGGGCCACTGGGCTCTAAGGGATGGCAGGGATTTCGCCAGGTATGCATGGCAGTTCAGCATTGATGGCAGAGGGCAAGGCCTCACAAATGTCCATCACCTGGAAAGTGGACAGATGTCTTCTCCCCCAGGTACTGTGGGGACGGTGTCTTAGAAAAGGTGCAGAGGGCAGAGCAGACTGACCCAACATTAGGCTGGCCAGTGGTGGAGGGCAGTGCCCTAGAGAGGTTCCTGGCAGAGATGCTCTAGGCCAGAATGTAAGTCAGGACTGGAGAGTGGAGCTGGTAGTTATGAAGCTCCTGGAAGGTGGTTCTCAATTCAAATGCTTCCCCTCTACAAAGTCTCACTGATGGCCACACAGTCTCCTGACCTTGATGGCCACATGGTCTCCTGACCTTGCATGAGCCTGCCTCTCCATTTTTTGTTTGCATCCCACTATGAGCGTGTGCTCTAATGACCTTGCACCTCTGCCTGCCCGCCCCCCTAACCCCCAGCCCACATTTGAGGACTTTGCCTTCTGTTCTGTTCTGTTCTGTTCTGTTCCTAGCTCAGCCTTCTGCTTGGTAGCCTCTTCACAGAACTGCTTTGTTCTGCTTTGAGACACATACTGGCCTACCATTACAGACAAATAACAAAGAGCTTGGTTGGCCTGACTCATTGCTGACCACCCGGCCCTTCCAAAGCTGTGAGCTCACCCAGTTTTGTTTCAATGACTGCCCAGTGAGGTTTGCGTTTGCTTTTTGATTTCCTGCTCCCACTCCTTCCTCCTCTTCCTGCTTTTCCTCCTCTCTGTGGTGGAAGGGAGATGATTATGTAGTCAAGAAGGAATCTTCTTCAAAATGACCACTCCTGAAAGCATGCGCTTACCTCTACAGTGGAGCAAGAGTAGAATACACCAGTTTATACTGTGAGGAAGGGGTGGGCATTTTAGGAAGATGGTGCCCAGTTTTGCAACTAACTCAGTCACGCAGCTCCCCATACCTGGATCTGTGAGTAGTGGGAGGCAACTAACTGGCTAGTGTGGAACATAGAAGGAAGTGGGGCCTTTCTGTATTCAGTAACATCTACCCTTCATTTCTGACCTGGAATGTAAGAGTCCCAAGGTATGTGTGTCTCGATTTCTTCTGTAGTGAAGTTCTCTGGGGGAAGAGTGACACAGGTTCCTCATTCCCCATTCATTTCTTCATCTGCTCACCCACCCACCCATTCATCCATTCTACACCCACCCACCTGCCCACCCCCACATATCCATCTACTCACCCAACCACCCACATACTTACCTATCCATCTATTTGTCCATCTGTCCATCTACCCATTTGCCTATCATCTTATCCATCCATCTATCCCTCATTCTATCTATATACCCACTCATCCACTCAGAGACTAATTGATTTATCTACTCAGCCACACGTCTAACCATGTAATTATGCATTTATGTTAATTACTACCCTATATACCCACACATTAGTCACACTCCTATCCACATATCCACCCATCCATACATCCCTCCACCCACTTACTCACATATCCGTCGATTCATGCATGCATCCATCTACCCATTCATGCATCTACTCATCCACCACTTGTCCATCCACTGATGTGGTCAGCGTACATTGAACAAGAATGACCTGGGGAGGTGACAGACAAACTATGAACAAACGTCCCTGCCAGATAGTCTAGACATCCAAGCCTATAGGGAAATAAACACCAAGGGAACATATAACCATCAACAAATATGGAAAGAGCTGTGTAGGAAACTAACTTGGTCTTTATAGCCAGGTCACTAGAAGAACCTCCCAGACTGAAGGCTATACTCTGAAATGAAATTGCTTTGACCCTTATTGATTTATATTGGTCAATTATTAGTTAATAATTAAGTAATAATTAAGTGTGTGGGTACACCTTTGTATGTAGGTGCACACTTATGTATGTGGTGTGTGTGTGTGTGTGAATCTCAGGTTTTGTCCAGGTGCCATCCACTTTGTTTTGCGAGACAGGGTCTCTCGGCCCCAGCGATCCTCTTGTCTGCTTCTCCAGCACTGGGATTATGGGTACCATTACACTAGGCTCTTTAACATGGCTTCTGGGATCAAACTGAAGCCCAAGTCCCCTGATCTTATGTGACTGAGACACCTCCCCAGCACCTGGTTTATTTTCGTTATGTTTTTCAATAGAGATACAGTTCAGTAACCATTTTCTAGTATGTAAGTCACTGGGTTCTTTGTGTTGTGTCTTAGAGGGATGGGCCATCATCACTACTAATTGTTAACCATTTCCACCACCTCTAATTAAAACCCACAGCCACTAGCCACTCTTCTTTCTCTTCCCCATGCCATGGAATCTAATTTCTGTTGTGGAAAATATTAATCAGGGGTTTCTACCCCACGTTGGGTCATTCAGTTCCCAAATAAAGGACACAGAACTTTTATATTTATAAGTCTTAACAGCACTACAGCTGGGCAGACATCTGCCCTCTAAGCTATTATGTCTACCTCTCTATCAATAACCCTGAGTTATAAATTCCCATGTTCCATCTAAGCCACTCTTACTACAATTGGCCAACCCTCATGGCCATGATTTCCTGATTCACTCACCCCATGACATCTTCGTTTTCCTCCTTTCTCTTCTCTCTTTTCTCCTTGTTGTTGTCTCTGCCTCAGACCCCCAGCCCCAGGAACCAAAAATTGCCTACCTCTCTTTGTTTTGGCATTATAATACATAGCAACAGAGCAAACCTCAACGGGCTTCTGTCTTTGTGGACTCCACTCCTAGGAAGGCCTCATGTGCTTGGGTGAAGCTACACTGGATGCAGCAGTCTTCTTTCTCTCAGTGTGGTGTTTCACAGTTCCTCTATCTTGTTGTAGCATGCTTCAGTACTTCGTTTCTTTCTGTGGTGTGATGGCCTGGATCAGAGATGTCCTTCAGAGATGGGCTCGTGTGTTTGAGCATCTGGACTCCAGCTGGTGATGCCATGGGAGGCTGTGTGGGGAGTGGCTCATTGAGTGTTGTGGCCTCCTCAACTTTATGATCCACCAAGATGTGAAGAGATTGTGCTGCAAACCCTGGCCTCACCCTTTCCCACTGCCATGTCCTCTCTGCTGTAATGGGCAGATACACACAAAACAAATCCTTCCTCTCTTAGGGTGCATCTGTCAATTGCAAGAATGATGAACATAGTGAAGAACACTTTGGTTCGTGAATATATCGTGTTTAACTTACCTATTTATCAGATAATGATGCTTAAATTGTTTTCTTTGACTTTTATGAATAGTGAAAATGTGAACGTTCATGTACTTTTTTTTGTGAATGTAAGTTTTATTTCTCTTGAGTATAGACTTAGAAATGAAATTGCAGGTCTATGTAACTACAGATTTAAGTTCTGAAGAATCATTAAGTTATTTTCGTGTCAGCCTGGACGGTTTACATCCCCAGTAGCCTTGGGAGAGGCCAGGAGTCCTAGTATCCACTACCCACGGTGCAAGGGGGAAGTCCTGTTTCCTACCAGTCATGCCTCAAGCAAGGAGTCCCTCCTATTCTCCACTAGCTCACAAGAGGCAGGGATCCATTCCTTTATACCCCCCGTGAGAAGCACAGTGGCACATGCCCCTGAATATCTGATACAAGCAAAGTGCCCAGGCATGGTCTGGGACATCTCCAAGCCTCTTTTTCCTCCCTACTGACAGCATGCGGGGTGTTCCAGAAGTGGCTAAAGTGCTCCAACTCCTGTCTGCCTCACCCACAGATAGTCTCTTACCCTCTAAAGCCAAGTTTCTATTCCAATCTCAACTCACAAACCTTAGAACAATAAACCTTTGATTTTTACCTTTAAAGTGAAGTCCACCATCTATCTGGTTAACTTAGCTGTAGCGGAGGAAGGTGTCTACCAGAGACCACTGAGAGAGCGCCTTGGCTTTTGCTCTTGCTTTTAAGGACACATTTTACAATACAGATGGTCTTTGGCTTATCATAAGTCAGCATGCTGCTAAACCTGTTGCAAGCTGGAATACAGAGTCCACCCACAGCACAGCATGGCTGTGAAAACATGGGGTGCTCTAGTCTCTCTGGTGACCCCAGGACTCAATGAGAGCCTTTAGCAGCAACCCCTAGGATCAGGGGTGCAAGCTCAAAATGTGAAGAGTTGTCAAATACACACACTCACTACATCTTGAGCTAAGAAGCCCTAAGTCATAATAAGCTAGAGATTATCTGAATGAGAAACTTAATCTCAATTGCTGACACTTGCTTGTTGTCACCCAGGAAGGAACATGTGTTCCGTTCTGTCTTGAATCTTGATAATGGTGTGATCTGAGATACAGTCCCTTATAGGTGGTTGGTTACTGATTGTCCTCAGATAGTATCATTGCTGAGCCCCAGGGGCTGAGGATTGGGTGTAGTATCAGTCACTAAGCAACCCAAATGGCCTGCCCTCTCATCGTGGAAGCTCTTACTCAGTGAGGAGGGACACTTACAAAAGCTTGTCTCACCACATGGCCTCTGACCTGTGTGTCTGGTTGGGAGGTGGCTCCCAGCAGGGTGGCACCATAGACTTTCTCCTTCCTTGAGCTTCAATGAGGTCATTTTTCCCCCCAAAATAGAATTTTGGAAACTTAAATGCCCATGCCAAGGGGAGCAGCCCACACATCCTGGTTTTCCTGGACTTTGTGATTTCATCACAAAAGTCTTGTATCCTGGGATATTTTACAGTCCAGTGTTCTTAGTCTCAGATTACAGCACAGGTTGGGATCTGTTCTTGAACCTTTGAGTGCATTGAAGATTTATTGGGAGCCTCTTTCAGGGCTAAGAGTTTTGTATGTATTTGTAGTCTCATTTTAGGCTTATTCTGTTCATATCACCGTCATCTCCACTGAATGGCAGAGGATGTGATTTTCAGAATCAAAGGGTGACACCTGGCAGCCAGCAGTGATGCTAGATCCTACTCTGACTCCAAAGTCCCTGCTGCCTGTTGCCTGCCTGCTGATCGGTGTGCATGGTGGGAGGCAGCTCTGCACGGGGGCACCATAGACTCTCCACCTGCTGCTCTGAGGAATGCAGCACCTGTCTGCCTGCCCAGGCCTTGCCTTACCTTCCTCTGTGGAGATAAGAAGGAAGTAAATCCCCCTGTAAAATTCTCAAAGCTGTACATTCATGAGTGGTTTACTTTTGGGGGCTGAGAGACATTTTTTCCTTGCCTTTAATACAGCCCTGACCCTCTATAAAGGGGCCTTTCTGGGGCTAACTATGAGATACAAAGAGGCCCATGCAGTGGCTGGGACCCTGACTGTCTTATCTCCCTTTCTCAATGAGTGGCTGTGAGTCTGGAAGGTCTTTGGCCCCTGAATATCTTTAGTGCAGAGTTTGCTCACCCAGAGTTGTTTGGGTGGTTAAGCCTCTGCTCTTTGCCCCTGGAGCTGTGCTAACACAGAAGGATGTGTTATCAGTGGGGTTGTGCCTACTCCACTGGAGAGGTGGGGGAGGGCAGGGGAAGTTGACCTTCTGGGAACCCTTAAGACAAAGCCAAGAGGGGAGGGAGGAAGGCCTTGGAGTTAAGCAAACATGAGAGTGCACCAGCAAAGACGGAGGAATGTGAGAGGGGAGTGCTGGCCCAAGGACACCCTGCAGAAATGGGCTGCATTGGAATTGTCCCCATGTGGTTCTCAGGAAGAGCTCTGGGGCCTGTGAGGCTTGAGTGATCTCCAGTGGCCTGGCTCATGACCCTTCCAGATGGCTCTTCCAAAAGAGGGGTTCTTAATCTAGATCCTTCTCCACTGTGTGGAGACCTACAGTATCCATGTGGGCAAGATGGACTATCTAAGTCATTTTGTACTCAAGAGCACATTCTAGAAGGGCAAGAGACACCTACATTTAGGCCACATTAGGGATTACTTGCAAGAGGCACTGCCTGTAGGAAGATGGTAGTGAAGGAGGAGGAGGAAGAAGAGGAGGGGAAGGAGGAAGAGAAAGAAGAAGAGGAAGAGGAGGAGAAAGAGGAAGCAGAGGAAGTGGGGAGGAGGGGGAAGGAAGGAGGAGAAGTTTTCAGTGCTGAGGAAGTCTTGGAGATGAATGTGTTTGTTGTGGCAGCAATGAGGGTGGCTGGCTTCTATTGTTTTATTTTATTATTTTATAATAATTTTATGCACCTAAGTGGTAAGTTTTGGTGCATAGAAACATTTGAGGATCAAATCAAGATAATTAGCATTTCTATAACCTTTAGTATCTATCTCTTCATCCCCTGTTCTAGGTGTCCTGCAGTGTTCTACACATCACTGCACACCACAGTCATGCCTGACACACACAGAGTGCACAGCTGCTCAGCAGGTCTTTCTCTTCCCATCTAAGTTAACACAGTCCTCCTTGGCTGAGTCCTCCCTATCTCTGTCTCAGGCTTTGGTAAGTGTTATTCTACTTTCAACCTCAGGAGATCAGCTGCTGTAGCGTCCACGTAAGAAAAGAAGAACACGCAAAGTGTATTTCTGTGCATGGCTTATTGCATTTGGCATCATGCTCCTTATTTCCACTAGTATTACTGCAAATGACAGGATTTCATCCACTTATTGGTGAGTGATCTATTGTGTTTAAGTTCAACACTTTATTTTGCTCATCTGTCAACAGACACATCTCCATGTCCTACAATGAGCTTATAATGCTCCAGAGAGCACAGGGGGACAGTTGTCGCTTAAGTATGCTGAGGAGAGAAACAGAAGGATGGCGGCAAGCACTTCCATGCCTGTCTACATTGTTTATGTTGGTTTCACTCCCACCAATGGTGTAAGAGCTCCCTCTGAGTCGCATCCTTGCCAACAGCTGCCACCATCCATCTTCCATACAGTTATCGTAATAGTATGGTGGCATCTACTGTGGTTTTGAATTTTATTTCTAGGATGGCCTTCTCTATTGTTGCTGTAACCTCTGCTTCATGGCCAGATTGTTTCTAGAGAGTTCAAAGGGACAGTCGCTGATAAGTAACAATGAAACACAGACCCTCTGTTCTCCTTGACAGCATTTTCTGGTGTGTCGCCCTAGACTCATGACTAGAAGAGGCAATGACGCCTCCTTAGTCTGGCTTCCTTTGACCTCTGCAGTCTAGAGATGTACCAGTCTGGTCTCTCTGAGTCCAGGGGCCCAGGAAACAACACAGGAGCTTGTTTCTGAGCAGGGTCCCCAACCTTTGACCACCTTTGCCATCTGTGCCTAGCCAGCCCCATCTTGCACTTGGCCACACCGTCTTGCTGGCTCAAAGCTGCCTACTGCGAGATTTCAGGATAAATTGATAACACACTGCTGTTTACCAAATTCAGAAGCCCCAGGTGATGCAACTTGACTTTTGCAATGGTGGCTAGGGCTCTGGGCACCAGTAGTCAGTCATTCTCCCATCTCTGTCATCTGCCATGTACACGCTCACTTGGCAGTGAGAAAGCTTACACTTGAGGAGGTTGTCTCTGCTCACACGGGAGCTGAGCTTTGTGTTCTTCCAAGAAAGGCCACCTCTCTTCACCAAGTGGTTTGGATGTGGTAGGTCTCTGTTGGAATGCTAGGTTTCCACTGGGTACTGGCCTTAATATGGGGCCTAGCTAGAGGACCTGAACCACTGAGGTTGGGCATCCTCCTGGCCCCACTTCCTGTTTCACTGTACTTCCTGACTGGATGCATTGTGACTCATGCTCTTGCCTTTGCGCTTTTTGTGCCACGATCGTATAGATGCCCAATACCTCTATTCCTTTTATTGACCCCCAAATGAACCCTTTGTCCCCTGAACTCCTTTTTTCCAGGCATTTGGTCACAGCAATGAGACATGTAGCCCACCCAGAGTGTCCAGAAGGTGAGTCAGTTGGAAGACATTCCTTGAAGAGTTGTTTGTTTCTCACACATGACTGTTATCATCTATCTAAGAGTTAGCAGAGACAGTCCTCTTGTGAGGTGTGTGTAAGAGAGATTCAGAACCCTCCCTAGAAGCAAATGTTACAGTAACAGAGACATTGCCTACATGACACTCCAGTCTGGACTTTTCTCCCTGGGGTTTGGCTTACTTACCTGCAGGATTCACAGTACTGGGAGCCTATGGTGTCTGAATTCCAGATTGTCTGGGCTTTGGGGGCAGATGTTTGCCAACCAGTCCATAGGGAGGGGTCATGTCACCTCAGCCTGCCAGGCAGACCCAGAACACCAAGATGTAACTGCAGTTACCAGGGTTTATCAAACACCTGCTCAGTCTGTGGTATAGTTTGATTCAAGCATCTGAGCATATCAGTGAGTAAGGATCCTTCCTAAATAAAGGGCCTGTGCCAGGCCAAGGACACGAAGATCAGCAGAAGTCTTGGCTCTAGGTGATAAAAGCTCCTTTTGAGCGGTTGGCTCAGGCACCTGTTGCTTAGTTTCTCTGTAGTGGATGTCACCCGTCCCCTCGTGCAGCACACTTGTGTTCTGCTGTTCTGCGTACACTGACTTGACAGCCTTGTTTTCAACATTGCTGATTCAGGCTTGCAAACAAAGGCTTTGCCCTCGCCTAACTTCCCCCAAACATGTGGCCAGGTCCACATGACCTGTTTTTGTGTTGCTATAGCCCTTGACTCCAGAGTGGCAGAAGAAATCTTCCTCTACATCTGGAATATCAGGAAGGGCTCAGATGCCCTGACAGAGTTACACTTTCAACTCAAAGCCAGAAAGACACGGGGCTAGATGAATGCACCTACCTCCTCAAGTATATTTCCAGGCCATAAGCCAGTACCTTTGAGGAGATTTTCAGTTACAGTGTGCTGGAAAATTCCAGTCAAAGACACATGTGAGCCTGGCTGTGCTGGGACAAAGTTACAGATGCCCTGACTCTTTGTCTTTGCTCACACTGAAGATGGTCATACTTGTTGAGGTCTGTGTGGTGTTATCATTAATCCACTTTGTCCTTTACTTGGTGATTTTGCTGTTGATAGCCCTGGCACAGGATTCAAGTGCCACCCAGTGTCTCCAAGCATAAGGCTGCTGCCATGAAGTGCTATGGACAAAAGAGGTCCATTAGGTGTACCTCATTCAAGTTGGATGACTGGGCTGCAACAACACACATCCAATAAGGTCTCTACAAACAGATGTCTGTGTCTCTTTGTCTCTCTGTGTCTCTGCCTCTCTGTGCCTCCCTACCCTCGAAATGAACAAGGCTTGTGTTGATTGACCGAGGGACATACAGTGACCAGTCTTCTGGAAACTGGCCTACAGGTGCTTGTCTGTCAAGTCAGTGTGCACAACTGCAGTAGAACACAAGTGTCCTGTATGAGGAAATGGGCTGCATCTTTACCCACTATGGAGAGGCTAAGGGTCAGCAGCTCTGTGAAGTCAAGGGCCTGGTACTTTGCTGGGGCCACTTGTCCTTCCAGGCCAGCTTGGTCAGTGGCCTTTCAAACAAGCACCTCTTTATTGTAGGCCATCGTGATCACAATGGCATTTGTTTGTGATCAGATGCTGTGCCTTTGCTCAATGCTGCATTCTTGGTGGATGGCAGCAGTGCTGACTTAGGTCTCCAGTGCTGTCACCTTTGTAGGGGTGGATACTCTGCTTGTCTAGGCAATCTCAAATGGCAGCATGTGACCTTACAGGCTGGACAACAAAGGGATTTTCATTTCCCGGAGACTTATAGCTCACCCATACTTGCCTTGGCTTAGTCACACTGCTGGGTGACCTTCAGGCTGAGGACTGCTTGGAAGGTCTGAGCATGGAAGCCTACTTTCCCCAGCACAATGTGAGTCCCATGTGCCAGCTTTTCTCAATACCCAGCTTTGCTCTCTGTCCCATTCAAAGCCTGTAGGAGTCTAAGACACAATGCGCGACAGGCAGGCCTCTAAGCTGCTGTTGGGAATGTGCATCTGAGGAGCCAGCACACAACACAGTGGATGGCGTCTGTCCATAGGCTGATCCCAGGCTGTGGTAGCTGCCTGGCTCCCACACTGTTGACCCTGCAAAGGCCACCACCTGCTTCCTTCTCTGTTGCACCAGGAGTGGAGAGGGTCAGGGGATGGGGACTGGGCGAGGTAGTAGCTGTTCACTCAACTCTTGTGTCTAGAGGTGGGTGGCAGTTCCCCTGAGAAGGACCTCCTCCATCTGGCCTTTCCTGGTCCAGCTGCTCCTGAGGCTGTTTGTGGAGATCCCCAAGGAGGTGGCAGAAGACTGAGTAAAGTCACACCCCCGTGCAACATGGCAGCATGGCTGCCTTGCAGGAATGTCATAAGGGAAGAGAGAATGTGGCAGACTACCTACACACAGAAGGCGGCTTTGTGGCTGAGACAGGCGCACAGTCTCTAGAGGAGCAGCCAGACTGGAGGGGTGATAACCAAAGACTCCTTTCCTCTAAAAGAAATAATAAATTCTTCTGCCTCTGTGTTATCTGAGTGCATTTCCCAGCTGTCACCTTAGTAACCACTAGGAAGGTGATGGATGTAGAGAGTGGCCTTCCTTCACAAGTTACCTAGGTAACTGCTGCCCTTGCAGCAGCTTGGGGCACAGCAGCACATGGATACTTGGATTTGGACACTCCAGTTTTGTCTGGCTTTATCTCTCTTGTCTGTTTAATGGCCTGCACAGAGTCAACCCCACAGGCTCATGGATGCCGCGTGCACCAAGCTCTGGCACCTGTGAAGTCTCCCTCATCTTAAATAGGCCCTCCATCTCTGACATTCAGAACTTATCAGGAGGGGTGGGGCCAGAAAGCAAGCCAGCAGTACACGGACCACACTGATTCCATTTGGCACCCTCACCCCACCACGAGGAGCAGTTATCATTTTCCTGAGTGGTAAGGGTGAGGTGGAAGCCCTGCAATGTGGACCTTATCTGGGGATCCTGCAGAGAGCTGTTCTGAAAGGTTCCAAGGATGTAGAAGACAGAGCTCTTGAAGAAGGTGGCCCAGGGCCATGATAGTGCAAAAACGTGGCAAAAAATCTGAAGGAGCCTGGGGAAAAGGCCAGCTGGTGCAGCATGTGCCTTGTGTTGTCTTCAGGGAAGCAGACCTTGGTAACACAGTCTGTGTGGTACTGGTTTTGAAGGTAAGAAAGATGTAAGAATGAGGAGGTCACGGAGTCTTATCTAAGATTCAGACACCCTCCACAGTCAGGCTAGTCATTCCAGTGGAAGAAGCCTAACTGATTCTCCATCTCTGTTAGACTGTGTGACAAAGAGTACTTAGGGTTACTTATCTGGTGATTGTGGGAGGAGCCTATGCTGGTAAATAGCATGGACCGAAAGCCAAATGTCCCCCAGAAAGAAAGAAAAACAAAACAGGATATGGTGAGCATCAGAGAAATTCATTGTTTTGAAGGCAGAAGAGATCAGAAAATGCAGGTGACTCTGGACCCTTAAGGGGGTGGGGATCAGGGATGTCCTCCTGCAGCCTGTAGGGGGACGTGTCATGGATACTCCGACCTTGTCCGTGACAGACTAACTCTGGGCCTGCATGCAATCAATTCGTGCTCTAAGCTAATAAGTTCCTACTAGTGTCTTACAGTAGCAGTAAGAAACGATCCAGGTGTAGTTACCCAGACTCCTCACTCATGGACCATAGGGTCTTCCTATAAGCTGTGCAGTGGCAACTGCTAAGGGATTAGTTCCAGAATCCTCAAGGACACCGAAGTCTTCCGATCTCATTAAATAGCACGTCGTCTACTTATAATCCGCACACACATCCTCATATACTAAACTCATGTCTAGCTTGCCTGTGACACCAGATATGATCGAAGTGTCATATAAATTATAGCCTAATTGGTTGTTTAGGAAACAATGACAAGAAAAACAGCCTATTTGTGGTCAGCATAGAGTTTTCCCCATGTTTTGAAGTCTGGTCAGTTTTGTGGATTCCGATTCTGGACTATGCAGTACCGACCCTGCAGCCCACACAGGTGGTTCTTTGTGTCTATTCTTGGAGTGAGTTTGGTCTTTCTTTGGATTTGTCCTTGGGTGCTCTTGCTGCGTTGATTCCTAGGCTTCGGTGGTCATGGGTGGTCTAAGATGGAATGCTTTCCATGACTGACGCGGGCTTCCCTCAGTCTTCATTTTTCTCCCCGGTGCATCTTGTCTCCAACATAGCTCAGCTTTCTGTCTGCTTCTTTATTGCTTTTCCCCTCATTGCTGTGACAAAATACACATCAAAGGAAACTTAAGAAACTTGTAGAAAGGTGCCCCCAACTTCTTTATCTCGTCCTTGGGTACTAGGAATATAACACTGTACCCGTATGTAGGAAGGCTCCCTACCTGACTTGTGGGTGGCCAAGGAAGCGTGATAGCCCAGTGCAGGAGATTGAATTGGGTTGGGAAGGATAAAAAAACAAATAGCTTTTCATGAAGCTGTGCAGGTTGGAAACAAGTGGCTATTACTACTGACCTAGAGTTTCTTAAGATGTGCAGGCCTATGGGATGTCATGTCAGCATGATTCAGGCACAAAGGAGGAGGGATTTCTAGAACCAGGATAAGGAACAGGAAGCAGAGATGGAAGAGAACATGGCGCCTGTGCTCTATTTATAAACAGAGCTTGTGAGCAATGCAGCTGATGCTCTGGTTAGCCTCAAGTGCCATGCTGTCCTAAGACTGGTAGAGGTTAGCATATTATAGATTCATTTCTGGAGACCACATATGCAGTGACTGGAAGGAACTGTGGGTTGGTCTGGTATCTGCAGCAGGTAGGTGACATGCAGTGCCTGGGAACTCTGGCAGAAGTCAGGCAGAAGCTGGGCCATGAGGCTCCACCTGGAGTTCTGAGACAGGCAGGGGGATGACAGGGGTCCCAAGAGAGGCAACAATGCATCTAGTGAAGTAGAAGGCTGCTGGAGAGCAGAGAAAGCAGCTGTAGCCCAGGGGGTTGGATTAGCAAAGACTGAGGCATCTGGATAAGGTATTCTGTATATCCAGAACCCAAGTCCACACCTTGTCACTAAATTGCAAACTTGTGGGTTCCAGGATGCAGGGTCATAGCTTTGGAGTGGTGGGGTGGCTTGTGCTGGTGAGCGGGTGCATGGAGGTACATGGTATCATGTGTGGCTTCATCCTACTCGGAGACCTAAAGTACCAATGATGATAATATCACTACTCACAAGAACTGCTGAGAGCTTGGTCAGGAAGATGTATTGATGTCTGATGCCCAGAGCAGGAACTGATGCTCAAGGGACCAGTAATGATGCGTCATAGGAAAGGTCAAGGATGGAACAGGGCTAGAGGCTGTGTTCATTTGAGGATTCCGAGTTCATCTGGACATGCCTATCCCTTTTTATGTGAGTCTGTGGCTATCCTTCAGGAGCATGCCACCCTTTAACTGTTAGCCGCCAGTTGTTCTGCCTCTGGTGGATCCCCATGTGCACACACAGGCTCTGTTAGCAAAAGCCCTGTTTCTGCAGCATTGGAGCTGAGGTGGGGGGCTCACTGCTCATGAGTCTATAGATGGGGGCAGGAATCAGGGCTCCACCACCAAAGGATTTGGTCAGCTATAAAAATATCCGGCATCAGCTGGAGGCGGATTCAGGAACTGAAACTTCTTCTTGTTCTGTTCTTGTAGTATTGGATTGTACAATTATAGCACCTCAGAAGTTTCCTAATGTACCACAAGATGTCAAGCTGCGGCATCAAGATTAATTCCTTCTTTAATGACCAGCCCTGGCTTTGACCTTGGAGGTGTGTGTTGTGTTTCCAGAGCGCTCTGCTCCCCATCAGCTTTGCTTCTGGACTTTGAAAATTAACTCTTCATTCTCAATCAGGTAGTTCTCCAAAGTCATAAAATAATCTCTTTACCCTGAGATGGTAGATTTTAGAAAGCAATAGAGATGTGGATGAGTGAAGCACAGAGAAGAGGGGGGCAGGTGTGGGGGAGAGGCTGGAGCAAGGGAAGGGCAGGTGTAGGGGAGTCTGGAGCAAGGGGAGGGTGGGTGTAGGGGAGTCTGGAGCAAGGGGAGGGTGGGTGTAGGGGCAATACCAGAGCAATGGGTGAGGACTGGTGCTGACTTAACATCTATCTGCCTTGCTGCCCTTCCCACAGCATCTGTGTTTGCAGCCTGTGGGTCTGGGTCTGGGTTCTAGATTCTGAGGGAGAACTGGCAGGGTTGGCGAGGGGTAAGATACCACATTGCTTTAGGGCAGCAGTTCCCTTCTTGTGGGTCTTTACCCCTGGAAGAGATGTCAAATGATCCTTTCACAGGGGTTGCTGTTGAAACAGTAGCAAAATTACAGTTAGGAAGCAGCAACAAAAATAATTTTACATTGGGGATCACCACAACATGAGGAACCATATTAAAAGGCTGCAGTTTTAAGAAGGTGGAGAACCACTGTGTCTTAGTTAGGGTTTCCATTGCTCTGAATAGACACACTGACCATCAAGGCAACTCTTACAAAGGACAACATTTAGTTGGTTGTTGGCTTACAGGTTCAGAGGTTCAGTCCATTATCATCAAGGCAGGAGCATGGCAGCATCTAGGCAGGCATGGTGCAGGAGGAGCTGAGAGTTCCATATCTTCATTTGACGGCCGCTAGAAGACTTGCCTCCAGGGAGCTAGGAGAAGAAACTCAAAGTCCATCTCCAAACTGGCACACTTCCTTCAACAAAGCTATACCTATTCCAACAAGGCCACATCTCCTAATAGTGTCACCCCCTGGGCCAAGCATACACAAACCACCATATTCCACTCCCTGGCCTACAAGGCTTGTCCAAACATATGAATCTATGGGGGGTATACCTAGCCATAGCATAATGCAAAATACATTTAGTCCAATTTCAAAGGTCCCATAGTCTATAACAGACTCAACAATGTTAAGAGTCCAAAGTTTAACATTTCTTCTGAGATTCATCCAATCACTAAACTTTAATCCCTTATAAAATCAAAATCAAATAAGCAGACCACATACCTCCAACATCTCACTGTATACACTACTATTCCAGAACTTCATAGTGAGGAAATGCTGGACCAAAACAAGACCAAAAACCAGCCAGACAACTCCCAAACTTTGTGTCTTCATGTCCTATGCCAAAGCACTCTTCAGATCTCCGACTATGTTCATCCTTGTTGACTGCTGTTGGGATATCTGGCTTTCAGCAGCAACACACTTCTTTCTCTTGGGCTGGTTCCACTCCCTGTTAGCAGCTTTCCTCAGCAGGTATCCCATGGCACTGTCACTTCTAACATGTTGTGGTGTCCAAGACAACTCTAACTTCACAGCTTCTTGTTCCAATGTCTGGGATCCACACATGATCTTCTGGGCTCCTTCAAAGGGCTTGAGTTACTTCTCCAGCTCTGCCCTCTGTAGCAACGTAGGTTCTGGTTGACTCCACTTCATTGCTGCTGCTCTCTGTGGTGGTCATCCCATGGTACTGGAATCTCCAATATGCTGGGGTCTTCTGATACTACTAGGTTTCACTAATAACCTCTCATGGGATCTCTTCATTGGGCCAAGTCTCAACTGCTTTGCATGATCCTTTCAGTCCTGGTCTATCAACTTCAATTGATGCTGCACCTTCACCAATGGCCTCCCCTGGCCTCTCACAGTGCCAGATCTGAACTGACCTCCACGACCCCTTTATGCCTTTAATACCAGTACCACCTGGGTGACACTTATACATTACCAAGTTCAGCTGCAGCACAAGGTATAATCTTACCATCTCTGGAACACAGCTTTTTTTGTGTTCCCAGAAAACACTCAGAAGATTTCACCTCAGTGAAGATTTCACCCCAGTGATGCTGGTCTCTTCTTAATCACTACTAACTTCTTAGCTCCAGCTAATCAGCCCCAATTGTCCTAACAACCCCTTCTATCCTTGACTCTAAAACCAGAACCACATGGCTGAAGTTGCCATATTCTGCTGCTTACTGGGGCCCCCATTTTCATTCTTCACTTGGCAGTCCTGGAACTTGCTCTGTAAACTGACCTTCAACTCAGCAATATGCATGCCTCTGTCTTTGGGATTAAAGGAATGTATCATTATCCCTGGACTTAAACTTTTCTCTACTTGGAAATTGTTGTGTACCAGGCTGATCTCTGTATACCAGAGATCTGTTTGCCTCTGTCACCTGGGATTAAAGGCATGTACCACCATGCCTGGATTTAAGATTTTTATCATAGCTCTTAATCAAGTTGAAAACTGAGAATAACCATCACAATCCATCTCTTGTCAATTTGATACATAATATCTCCTTATGTCCAAATGAAAACAATAACCAGGTCACAGTAACACAATAACAGTAACGCCCAGCATAACTCTCCCTTATACAATTGCAAATGCGTAAGTTTAGCTGGGTGAGATCTTGCCCAGAAGTCACCATTCCCTTAATTCCATTTAATATTCTTGAACACAAGATTTAGCTTCATTCCACTTCATGATTTCCGTTTTATTCTTTGAACCATACATTTTGCATTTTTCCTTTCTAAGTTTGCTACACTTGATCAAAAGACATGGTTTACATGAGAGTAAACCAGAGGACAAAGTTGATATTGGGCTTTTTTTGAGACTTCCTTTGTTAATGAAATTAATATAAATCTCGTTACCTTAGCCTCAGGCAGACTCTTCAGACAAGGGCATAAAGCAGCAACATTCTTCACCAAAACATCTCCAGAGCTGATCTCCAGGGTTGCAATCATCCTCAGCACCAATGTCTTCCATATTTCTACTAGGATGGCCCACTGAGTTGCACTTAAAGAATTCCGTTCCGAAATCCACATTCCTCCATATAAAAACATGGTCAGACCGATCACAGCAATATCCCAGTCCTTGGTAACAACTTCTGTCTTAGGGTTTCTATTGCTGTGAAGAGAAACACTGACCAGTAAGGCATCTCTTATAAAGTACGACATTTAATTGGGGCTGGCTTACAGGTTCAGAGGTTCAGTCCACTATCATCAAGGCAGGAGCATAGCAGCGTCCAGGCAGGCATGGTGCAGGAGGAGCTGAGAGTTTTATATCTTGATCTGAAGGGAGCTAAGAGAAGACTCGCCTCCAGATAGCTAAGAGAAGGGTCTCAAAGCCCACCCCCAAAGTGACATACACTCCAACAAAGCCACACCTACTCCAACAAGGCCACATCTCCTGATAGTGCAACTCCCTGGGCCAAGCATATTCAAACCACTACACACTACTTTAGGATAATACCCTGTCTCCAGAATGAAGTGAACAGTTCCTGGAAGCTTTAAGGAAGAGAGTATCTCTCTGGAAGACAGGGAATGACTGTTGAACTGGGCCTTGGAGGATGGGAATAAGGCAGACGAATGGAGAGGACAGAGGTGAAGAGTGTCTAGACCAAGTTAGGGGTGCACTGGGGATAGTAGAGCCATTAAGGGAGGTGGTTTCTTCATGTGAGCATCCCGCAGTGTACTCTGTATGTCCTGTGGACAAAGTCGTGTGTGCTCACTTGCCATCTGGGTTGGGCTACTTGCAGAATGTTTTCTCTCTTTGGAGTGTTCCGTAAGTTTTTACTCCTCCACTGACCTCCCTGCTGAGACTGTTCAGAGTGCAGCCACCCCCATGACTCATGGATTCTAAGGTTGGTGAACTCTCCTACTTACCAAAACACATCTGTAGTCCATAGTTACTTCTGTACCCTTTGCTAGTCCCCACAGATACATGAAGTGGCATGGCCTGTGACCCCTCTGCTTCATTGGTCTCGGCAGAACCTCTGACATAACCAACCTAAAAGGAGGAAGCACTTATCTTGCTCATGGTTTCAGAGCATTTAGCCCTTAACAGTGAGGCTTAGTCTCTGTGAGTCCTCATGGGCTCAGGTTATTTCACTCTGTAGGTTTTCCTGTGGTGTCTTTGATCCCTTTTGGGTCCCTCAATCTTTCCCCCTCCCCACTCTTCTACAACTCTCCCCAAGCTCTGCCTATTGTTTGGCTCTGGGTCTCTGTGTCTGTTTCCATCAGCTGCTGGATGAAGCCTCTCAGAAGATAGTTATGCTAGACTCTTGTCATGCAAGCACAGCAGAGTATCAATAGTGTCAGGGATTGGCCCTCTCCCATAGGATGGGTTTTCCATGGGTTGGAGCAGTCATTGATTGGCCGTTCTGTTAATCTCTGGTTCATTTTTATCCCTGCACATCTTTTAGTCAGGAAAAATTTGGGGTCCAAGTTTTTGTGGGTGGGTTGATGTCTCCCTCCCTCCACCGGAAGTCCCACCTTGCCACTTCAGTCTCCATATCCCCAGCTGCTAGGATTCTCAGCTAAGGTTACTTCTTTTCTTTTGGGTATATTCCCGGGAGTAGTATAGCTGAGTCTTGAGGTAGAAGTATTCCTAGTTTTTGGAGAAACTACCAGATTCATTTTCAGAGTGGTTGTACTCCCAGCAATGGAGGAGTGTTCCCCTTGCTCCATATCCTTATCAGCACGTGCTATTGCTTGAGTTTTCATCTTAGCTATTATGGGGGCGTAACATAGAATATCAGAGTTGTTTTGATGTGCATGTCCTAATGACTAAGGACATTGACCATTTCTTTAAGTGCTTCTCCACCATTTGAGATTCCTCTGCTGAGAATTCTGTTTAGTTCTGAACCCCATTTTAAAAGTTAGTGTATTCGGCTTGTTGGTGTCTAATATTTGGAGTTCTTTATATATTTTGGATATTAGTCCTCAGATGTTGGATGTAGGTTTGGTGAAGATGTTTTCCTATTCTTTAGGCTATTGTTTTGTCCTATTGATGGTTTCCTTTGCCTTACAGAAGCTTTTTAGTTTTATGAGGTCTCATTTATTAACTGTTGATCTTGGTGCCTGAGTTACTAGTGTTACATTCAGGAGGTTGTCTCCTGTGCCAATGTGTTCAAGGCAATTCCTCACTTTTTTCTCTATTAGTGTGTATACTTTTATGTTGAGTCTTTGATCTACTCAGACATGAGTTTTGTGCAGCGTGATAAATACGGATCTATTTGTATTCTTCTACATGCAGACATCAAGTTAGACCAGCGCCAATCGTTGAAGATGCTTTCTTTTTTTCATTTTATGGTTTTGGCTTCTTTGCCAAAAATCAAGTGTCTATTAGTGTTTGGGTTTATTTCTGGGTCTTCAATTTGACTCCACTGATCAACTTGTCTGTTTTTATGCCAATATCATGTGTTTTTATTACTGTTGCTCTGTAGCAATGCTTGAAATCAGGGATGGTGATGCCTCCAGAAGTTATTTCTTTAATTGTACAGAGTCACCTTACCTACCTTGTGTTTTTTTTTTTTTTTTTTTTTTTTGGTTTTCCATATGAAGTTGAGAATTTCTCTTTCAAGGTCTGTAAAGAATTGAGTTGGAATTTTTATGAGAATTGCATTTTGGTTAGATAGCCATTTTTTTTTTTACTATGTTAAATCTGTGAACCTGAGAGTACCAACTTGTGTCTGATTTGACTTAAGGCCCACTCGACACTCCTTGGGTAACCAAGAACCAGAGACTAGACCGTCCAGAGATAAAATGTAAAACCAAATACGACTGGTCTTAAAAAAGTAATTATAAAATGACCTCTAATGATATTCTTCTGTATTCATAGTTCAGTACCTTATTCAGCTCTCATCAGAGAAGATTGCTCTTGCATCAGATGGGAGCAAATACAGAGACCCACAGCCAGACATCACCATTATATGTATGCAAACACACACACACACACACACACACACACACACACACACACACACGGAGGAAGGAAGAGAGAGAGAGAGAGCGAGAGAGAGAGAGAGAGAGAGAGACAGAGACCGACAGACAGAGAGAGAGACACCTTGGAACACACAGCTCTAAATGTGATGTCTCCATCAAATCCCTCCCCTCAGAGCTTAAGGAACCTGGTGGAAGAGGAGGCAGAAAGAGTGTAAGAGCCAGAGGGGATGGAGGACAGCAGGAGAACAAGACTGTCTAAGTCTAGAACTTACAAATACTGAACTCATAGATATGAACTCACAGATACTGAAGCAGCAAGCACAGGGCCTGCACAGGTCTGCACCAGGCCCTTTTATAGCTTTCAGTTTAATGTTTTTATTGGATTCTTGTCTGTGTGAATGAGTGAGTTTCTGATTCTTTTGCCTTCTCTTATTATATTTTATTTTGTTAATAAATGTTTTTAATAGCTTACATTTTATGCATATGCATGTTCATGTGTATATATGTATATGAATATCCATATGTATATGTGTCTGCATGTATGTGTGTATGTGTACAACATGTGTATATACATGCATGTGTCCGTGTGTGTGTGTGTGTTTGTGCATGTGTGTGAAGACCAGGAACAACTTCTGGTGCCATTCTTAGAAGTACTGACCACTTTTCTTCAAACAGAAGTCTCATTGGCCTGAAGCCAACCAGTTAGGTCCTAGGAATCTATCCTCCTATCTCTGCCCCCACCTCCCAAGCATTGGGATTACAAGTGCATGCTAGCAAACCTGATAGCTTTACCTGGATTCTAGGGATCAAACTCAGGTCCTCATCCTCACAGGGCCAGTGCTTTATTGACTGAGTCATCTCCCCAGACCTTTGTCTTTAGGCTTCTTGCCCATGGACAGATACACAGAGAGCACCATCCCTCATGGCTGTTCCACCATGTAAGATACTGCAAACCTGCTATGGAAAGAGCTAGCCAGCATCAGCTACTGCTGTAGACAGGAGATTGAGAGCCGTGTCCCCAACCAGATGTCAGAAGTTCCTTTGAGGGTTATTAGGTGGGAGGACACAGGGATGTGTGTTTGCACATGCATGTCTCATACATGACCAGGATGTTTTTTTAAAATTTTTATCAAGTATAACTTCTCTTTTTGGTGTCATTTAGGCTAAAGTGTTGCTTCTGGGCCTTCTGTGCCAGCACACTGGTACCTTGTCTTACACGGAGATCCATGTATACAAATTCCATCTTGGATGGGGTTGGGAGCTGGAAGTGGTTCTTTGAAGACAAGGCAGGATAAAGCAAACTATTTCCAGGGTCACACACATATCTGAGAGTTTGAGGGGGACTTCGTGAGGTGTGTCAGGAAATGAGCCGAACTTCCACAGGGGGGAGGGATGAAGACTTTTTCAGACTGTCATAGAGGTCTTCCCTGGGTCAGCCTGGAGAGAAAAGCTTCAGCCATTGCAAGCTGCTGCCAAGCTCATCTCAGCACAGTGACCCCTGCATGCCCTGTTGACAGGAAGCCAAGACTGAGAGAGGTGGCCCTGCCTCAGTTGTGCAGGACAGGGCCCTAGGCGCCGAGTATCCATAAGCTGGTTTCCCTCAATGTCTGCCTCTGTCCTGAGCAATGGGAGGCTCAGCAAACCCTTTCCTTCCGGGCACTCCATATGAAGTCAGGAGAGTGGCACGAAGGGAGTGCCTCACATACAGAGCCAGGGGTTAGTCAGCCACAGGAGCCTGCCACACAAGGCTTAGCTGTTGTTCAGCGGCATAGCAAACCTGCAGCCACTGGGAGACTCTGGCTCGGGAGCTCCAGGCTGCTTCATCGTACTCCTCTTCCTTCACTGGACATGCGTTTAAAGCTCAAGAGGATAGAAGAGGTGAGTGAGAATTCTTGGGGCTCAGGATCCCCTCATCTCCCGCGAAGCCCACACTCCTCGAATTTTTGCCTGAGTGAGAAACAGCATTCATTGTTGGTAGCCAGGCAAGCCTCAGCTCTGTTTGCTACGGAGTCTGATCTGAATGCATTGAGGGACTCTGTGCTGGTTAGCTTTTTGTCAACTTGACACAATCTTGGGGTCATCTGAGAAGCAGAAACTTTAGTTGAGAAAATGCCTCCATCAGATTAGCCTGTAGACAATCTGGAGTGCATTTTCTTGATTAGTGAGTGGCATGGGAGGGCCCAGCTTACTGTGTGCTGTGCCACACCTCGGCAGGTGGGCCTGGGTTGTATAAGAATACAGTAGCAAGCCAGTGTCCTTCAATGTCTCTGCCTCAGTTCCAACTTCCAGGTTTTTGCCTTGAACTCCTGCCCTGGCTTCCCTCAAAAGGATGCTATAACCTGCAAGCTGAAACGAAGGTTTCCTTCTCACGCGGCTTTTGGCCATGGAGTTAACCACAGAAACAGAACACAAGTTAGGAAAAATCCACCGAAAGCAAGTGGAGTATCTCGATCCACAGAGCCAGGTCTTCAGCTTTAGGGATCTTCCCCGGGGGCTCTGGAGTGGACTGCGCTGGAAAATCTCACTGTCCTGACAATGTTCCCAGGCATCTCTCTTTATAATAACTCTTTATTGATTCTTTGTGAATTTCACATCATGTGCCCCGATTCCATTCATCTTCTTTTCCCGCCATAACCATTTACTCTCCACTGCTGCACCTCCCCCTCTCCAATAAAGTAAAAACAAAAATAAAGCAAAATCTCGTTGTGGAAACTGCAGTGTGTCACAGTATGTCACAGTGTGTCACAGTGTGTCACACAATGTACCCTTTGCCCAAATGGCTTTACTTGCTGTTTACTGCATTGAAGCATTGGTCTGGTTCCAGGCCTTTGGCTTCTGCTACACTGTCAATACTGGATCCTCACCAGGATTCATGGAGACCCTACAGCATTGGAGCTGCAGAACCAGACCCTTCACGTGCCCCAGAAGTTCATAGGTGGGGTAGATGTTGGGGCAGGCCAACTCAAAGCTCTGGATCTGGGCCTGGGTGGTTGCTGAGTTGTTCAGCCCACCATCTCTCCTGCACCCATGCCATCAGGGCCATATCTCCCACTTTGCCCAGGTGAGGGTAGGCTCTCCTGGTTGTGGCAGCCAGCAAGAGGTGGAACTAGCTGTCTTCCACTCACACCATCTGGACCAGCGTCCTCTTTCTCAAATGCTGCCGCTGGTGAAGGGCAGGGCAGCTCTCCTGCACTCCCCTAGTGAGGTCAGTTCTCCAGCACCCACACCACCAGGGTCAGCTCTCACACATGACCCAGGCAGGGGAGCAGAGTCAGCTCTTTTGCTTACCGCAGGCAGGGAGGGAGGGAGGATCTCCTCTCCACCCACACCACTGCATGACCAACGAGGGACAGGGACAACTCTCCCACTCTCACAGCCTAGGAGCCAGCTCTCCCAAGCTGCCCACACAAGGGGCAGGGCCAGCTCTGTGTGGCCCTGGAACATCAACGTGACCCTAGAAGGCATCCCAGACCAGCGATGTCCACATGGTCTTTGGTGGTAACGTGGGCCATAGACATTGACACAGACCCCTGCTGCTTCCGGGTCACAGACCCAGACAGGCCCTTGGTGGCAACACTGGCTAACTTGGTGGACCTCCCAACAGGCTATTCTGCATCACCCTCATGTTTCCAGTCCTCCTATCTTCATAATCCACAAACTGTTCAACTTCTCTTTCTTTCCCATCTTTCTACCACATACTTGCCCTTCCACTGCTCTTCGAGGTGGGCGTGCCTGGGGTGTCTTCCTTGCTCATTTAGTAATTCACTGTTTTGCATCCTGGGGCCTCTAGATAGCACTTTTTAGGGGCAGTTAACTAATGAATTAATGACCTTTGTAATTACCACCATTAGCATAGCCATTAACACCACACGTCTAATGGCTCACATTGCAGGGCTAGGCTATCTTAGTGTTTTCAGAAGCCCCAATTCCAACTGAGCACTAGATCCCTGACGTGTTCAGGGGCAGAAAGACAGCAGTGGAGAAGGAGTGTTCTCATCTTTAGGCTGGCATTCTGGAGCATGGCTACCAGTTATCATTGGCACATCCTTAGGCTGGCATTCTGGAGCATGGCTACCAGTTATCATTGACACATCCTTAGGCTGGCATTCTGGAGCATGGCTACCAGTTATCATTGGCACATCCTTAGGCTGGCATTCTGGAGCATGGCTACCAGTTATCATTGGCACATCCTTAGGCTGGCATTCTGGAGCATGGCTACCAGTTATCATTGGCACATCCTTAGGCTGGCATTCTGGAGCATGGCTACCAGTTATCATTGGCACATCCTTAGGCTGGCATTCTGGAGCATGGCTACCAGTTATCATTGGCACATCCTTAGGCTGGCATTCTGGAGCATGGCAGCCAGTTATCATTGGTACACACCTGGTACAGCTGTGTGGAGGTCAACAGCTACTGGGGCTTCATCTTCTGGGGAGTTCCAAATTGACTTCATATTGGTTTTGGTGGCAGGTCCTTTCTTCTATGCCGGCACTGCCAGCAAGTAGTCCTGCCTCTGCTGTTGGGCTTCCTGGGGGTTCTTCCCTCAGAGAGGTTTGTTGAGTAGGAGGACATGGCTCACATCACACAACTCCTAAGGGATGGTACTGCCACCTCATTGTTCACTCTCAGCAGTGACAAAACCCCTGGAAGGGCTCCCTGTGTCAGTGTGCTATCCTCTTCCTAGAAGGTCCCTAGCTGTTTTGGATGCCCTCCTCAGATGCCCTTCTTCTAACTCAACTATGTCTATGAAGAGGAGCTTGTTTCTTCACACAGTGATGTACAGGGGTCGTTCTGGTGACCACTTATGACTTTTTTTTTTTCTATTTTGGGTCTGGTGACAATGTGACAGTGAGAAGGGGTCTTAGGAGGCCATCTTGTGCTGGAAGTTGTTGAGGCAGGGGATGAGGTCAGGTGAGGTCCGTGGTTAGGAGGGAGTTTCTCTTCCAGCTCCATTCTCCTGCCCCAACACCTACACCACCAGAATACAACAGTCATAGCAAGAAAAAAACAAACCTTAAATTTCACTCTTAAAAACCAGAATTTAGAGAACGAATAACTGCCATCTATATAACAGTCTTCTCCTGTGGATCTGGAATCATCCAGAAGATGGTAAGAGATGAGCTTGGGGAGGGCCATAGTGAAATGTTGGCTTCTGGACATGTCAGGGCCACTGCACACACAAACTCACAGTGGCGGTGAGCACCTGTACAGGACCAGCATAAGACCAAGCCAGTTGACACTCCAGCATGGTTAGGGGAGGGGTTATGAAGTCTGTCCCTAGCTGAGGACTGTCGGCTGTTAACAACTGCCAGAAGTGGTTGTCAGCTGTCTTTGGGGAAGTGGCTCCTGGTAGGTTGCCCATACCCTATGGGTATGCCACCCTTATAGTGGACGGCTCCATACCCATCCATGCACATAAACAAGGCCAGCAGTGACTGGCTCAGTGGGCTATGGAAAAGAAATATGAAGTTGGGAGGGGGCGTAACAAGGGGAGTATGGAGAGAACGAGGCATTGATATGATCAAAATACTTTGTATACATGAACGGAATCCTCAAAGAATGAATAGCATAAAATATTTGAAAACTATTACTTGTACATAACACAGTCCTGGTAGATTCAAGTTGAATCACAGAAGCATTTCCAGCCAGAGCAGTTTCTGTTTTATGTTTTCAGCTCTTAGGGCAGTCAGCCAGTGAAAAAGTAGCCTTGCTGCCACTTGTACTGTGCACACCAGAGCCACGGAGGTGCTGTGGTGTTTTCCTCTTATCTGGGTCTTTCCTGGGTCTAATATTTGGGACTGAAGCACTGGGAGAGGAGTCAGAGCCAGGAGCCACCAGGCCTGCTGCTCTCCAGGGCGGCCTCTGTGACTCACCTGAGTAGCCTCCGTGTTCCAGAAGTAGCCGAACCTGATTCCCCTCTCAGAGCCTGAATTAACTGGCTAGGTTCCCATGCTGGCTTTCTTTGCTGTTGTGGGGCAGGGGGCTGCTCTCCTTCAGGAACTTGAGGCTCCTTTCTTCTACACACAGCCCTGGTATCAGGGGCTTTTCCCTTCCCTCACCAGGTCAGCTCACTGGTTCTCATGAACATTCAGAAAGTTCTCCTTTCTCCAGCTCTGGCCAAAATTGCCAGCTGGGGCTGGTTTTGCCAAGTGGCCCCTGAGCAAGTCAGAGGGAGTTGCAGCATAGTTCAACAGGTAATTGTGTACCACCTCCAGCAATCCTTATTTCTGTGTGGGTCACGGCTGCTAGGATGGGGCCACACTGCGAGTTTCTCATGGCTTAGTAGGTACTTCTTGGGGATGGGGGCAGGGCTGGGTGAACCTGACAGGAAACTGCTCTCTCCACAAACTCCCGTGACTTCTCTCATTGCTGTACCTGCTGGGAAGCATGAGGGAGAACAAAACAAGAACCTTTGCTTCTTAATGGGACACAATTAAATGTTAATGACCAGTGACCTCACAGAATGACTGCCCTGCTTGTCATTGACTGTGTGTACCTTCTGGGCATCAGAAAATTATATAATTAAGTATAGATTACTGCAAACACGTCACCACACATTGTTTTTCCCTGGAGACTTAATTGGCGAGCTTTGTGTTCATCTGAGCACCTCCGATCGCTTTATAGGTAGCATCTCTTTAATCCTTTGCAACAGCCATACACACAGCTTGATTTAATGGATTAAAAAGCACAACCTGAAGCCATTCTGTGCCAAGATGTGCACCTCTCTTCCCTCTGCCACAAAGACCAAGAGGTAGGTGTCCCCCACTGTCCTCCCTGGAACTACTTCAGGAGCTGTTTTCCAAAATTCATGTGAAAATGAGCAGAGGCAGGTGGAGTGGTTATGGTTGCTGACACCCAGTTCCTCAACCCTAGCCATTCCTGTGGTGGCTGAATTCTAACAGATTACATGAACAGAGGCTTCTAGAAAGAAGTGGGATTTACTGATTTATCTATCTATCTATCTATCTATCTATCTATCTATCCATCTGCCTATCTATCTATCTATCTATCTATCTATCATCTATCTGCCCATATGTCTGTCTATCTATCTATCTATCTATCTATCTATCTATCTATCTATCTATCTATCCATCCATCCATCCATCTGCCCATCTATCTATCTATCTATCTATCCATCTGCCCATCTATCTATCTATCTATCTATCTATCTATCTATCTATCTATCTATCCATCTGTCTATCTATCTATCTATCTATCTATCTATCTATCTATCTATCTATCTATCTATCTATCCATCTGCCCATCTATCTATCTATCTATCTATCTATCTATCTATCTATCTATCTGCCTATCTATCTATCTATCTATCTATCTATCTATCTATCTGCCCATATATCTATCTATCTATCTATCTATCTATCTATCTATCTATCTATCTATCTCTCCATCCATCCATCTGCCTATCTATCTATCTATCTATCTATCTATCTATCCATCCATCCATCTGCCCATCCATCCATGTACGTATGTATGTATGTATGTATGTATGTACGTATGTATGATCTTCATGCGGCTCTGGAATGTGGCATGATGGATGTGATGTATGCACCAGTGTGCTAGGCGTTGATGCTCAGTGAGGCTGTCTCTAATATCAAGGCCAGTGGCATGTGAGGTTGTATATAGATCTTCACAGGCACTCGGAGCTATGTCTGAAGGCCTTTGAAAGGTAATTCAGCTTAAGTGTTTGGGTATCATTTCTGCCTTCTGTGTTTCATGTTTGTGATCTTCATCTCCTATAACAACCCTATAGAATACCTGATGTCATCTAGTCTTATAAAATGGACACCAGGCTGGAGATATGAGGTGGTTTCCACATGTCACAGGACCTTAGGTGCCAGAATGATGAATGTCCAGACATGTCCCACAGTCCAGATTTAACCCAGCTTCTGAAGACCATCTCTAACATCCACATTTGAAAACATTGCAGAGAGAGAGACAGACAGACAGAGAGAGAGAGAGAGAGAGAGAGAGAGAGAGAGAGAGAGAGAGAGAACAGCTACTCCTTAAGAAACAGCTTCTCCTTGAAGTTAATAAGATGTGGTGTGACTCAGAACTACAAGTCCCAAGGAACATTCTAGCTTGCTTTAAACAAACATGTTGATGTTCTCACCCTGTCCTAACCCTGCAGTTATGTCCATCTTAAAATGGCTCTTACAGGGTTCTCACATCTTAGAAGATCAGGTGGGCTACTGGCAGCTGACTAGAATATTTCTGCAATCATTTTCCTCTCTGAGCTGTCCCTTCATCTAGAAACCCAGCACCAAGGATGATGACAATGGAGAAATCACAGTACTTGGTGGTCAGTAATATCCCAAAAGGCAGATTTATCACATGGATAGTTCCTACGTATGTTCCCCAGCAGAGTGGGAGGGAGTCAAGTCTGTGACCTTGATTAGCTCTGGAAATTCACATCATGTGCAGTTATTACCCATTTGTGGGACGTCACCGGAAGACATTAAACACATCAGGTGTTTATTGAATGGGTAATTCGTGGTGGGGGCTCTTGAAGAAACAAATTACCTAATTAATTGGGGGAAATTTGACTTTGTGGGTTTAGGAAATTAGAATAATTACTTGCAACAGAACTTCCAGACTCCTCTAGGATGGAGGTGAGGGTGCCTGGAAGAAGTGGCTTAGAAGACAGGGCTGTCTGTGTTTGGAGAGGGGCTTGGACTTCAGCTTTGGGCACCAGACAATTTTGGTGATACTACTGTCTTGTTCTTTCAGGTCTCAGGAGGACCTGTGTGATACTCTGGGGACAGGCAAGGGTCTCAGGCTGGTTGGTGATAATGATTATCAGGACCTGCCTGCTGTATGCGCATGCGTGTGTATGTGTGTGTGTGTGTGTGTGTGTGTGTGTGCACGCGCGCGTGTGTGTGCCCGTATGCATGTACGTGTGCATGTGTGTGTGTGTTCTCTGTATGTTGACCAGTTGTGATCAACCTCATACAATGGCTGGAAGTGGCAACTTAATAGGGGGAGAAGGATTCCAAGCACAGGCAAGGGAGTTTGAGATGCCTTCACCTCCCTCCTCCCACTTCCATTTTTTCGGAGTCTCACAAGTACACCAAGCTACACCACCATAAGGTGCATGCAGAAGACTTAGCTCCATGCTAATTACCATCTACTGCAATAAGAAACTTCTCTGTTTAGGGATGGGAGACATAATGATAAGTCATTAGGAGTTGACTTAATACTATATTGAGTTATCAGAATTATAGCATTACGTCTTCCCTTAGAGCCTATGACATGTCTAACCACAGATTCTTGGCCTTAGTAACAGTGCCAGGTATGGTGAGCCTTAAATCCGGTCAGGAAGTGGTTGGTTATTCTCAGAACATTCATGCTACTATTGTACATACATGTAAGCTAGTTTTCTAGGACATGTGCCCCCTGTGAGATATAATAATGACTGACCTTATATGATTTGATTTTTAAATTTGTATTGAGATAGCACATGTGTTTATGATCTGCTGGATAGATGACACAGATATGCACTGTTGAGTGGTTTTATTCATCCAATTAATATATACATCACTTCACATTCTTGTTAATTTTTGTTATAAGAGCATTGAAAGTCTACTTTCATTGTGATTGTCAATCATACAATACAACAACTGCATCTCAGACTGCACAGTGGTGCTCTAGCACCATTTCCTTTTGACCAGCAACTTGTGTGGCCTGGGATACTCCCCTCTTAACTCTCATAGCACATCCATTAGTCAACCCACAGCACCTGCCCTCAAAGTTTGTTCTTCTAATGTAGAGAGCAGACAGAAATAGCTCCTGACTCACTGTGGTTGTGAGGTTTGATGAGTTAGGCATCAACACAACTCCTTCTGAGCACTGGGTATATCTTCCTGGTCACTCTTACTGATGTATCTTAAATGTGACCTAGAAGCTTGTCCGCAGGTCACCAGTGCACACTAGGCCATTGATTCCTGAGGGCCCCCTTTTCACTCTGGCCTCTTGTCCCCTATTGTACAGTTTTTTTTTTGTTTGTTTGTTTGTTTGTTTTTGATAAAATGGCATGTAGCTCAGGCTAGCCTCAAACTTACTATGAAGTAGAGGATGTCCTGGTACTCCATCCTCTTGCTTCCACCTCCTGAGTGCTAGATTAGATTTGCAGGTCTGGGACACAATGCCTAGTTTATGAGGTGATGAGGATTGAATTCAGGGCTTTTGCATTGGCTCTCTCTCTCTCTGTCTCTCTGTCTGTCTGTCTCTCTCTCTCATAAATTCTCTTATACATTACATCCTGACCACAGTTTCCCTTCCTTCCACCCCTCTCAGTCCCTCCCCTACCTCCCTTCTCCCTAAGTGAGCTCTTTCTCTCTTTTCCTTAAAGAAAAAAAAAAAAAGAGCAGGCCTCCCAGGGATATCCACTGACATGGCTTAACACAATACAATAAAACTGAGTACAAACCCTCATATAATGGCTGGAAGAGGCAACTTAGTAAGGGGGAAAGGATTCCAAGCACAGGTGAAAGAGTTTACCTTTTTTTTTAACCTCTGCACCCCACCCCCAACTTCCTTTTTTTGGGAATCTCACAAGAACACCAAGCTACACAACCATAAGGTGTATACAGAAGAGTTAGCTCAGACCTAGGCTGGATTTGTGATTGTCACTTCAATTTCTGTGAACCCCTATCCAGCTTAGTTAGTTCTGTGGCCACATTCTCATGGTGTCCTCATCTCCTCTGGCTCCTACAATCCTTCTGAAGCCATGTCTCTTTTGGTGTGTTTCTGCCAAGAATATGTGATTACATATCTATCACAGAAAAGCATGTCTCGCTAATGAAACAACAACAACAACAACAATAGTAACTCAGCTCAGCTGGAGAGATGGCTCAGTAGTTAAGACCAGTGGCTGCTCTTCCAGAAGTCCTGAGTCCAATTCCCAGCACCCACATGACAGTACACAACTGTCTTTAACTCCAGTTCCATGGTATGACACTCTCATATCAATGCATATAAAATAAAGTCAAATTAAAAAAAAACCCAGCCCAGCCAAATTAGAGCCTCACATATACAACTTTTTTTTTTTTTTTTTCAGTATAAAAGTAACCTAAATAATTCTCTGGACATGCTCATGCAAAAATACTTCTCTGAAATAGCCTGGCATCCAGAATTTGATCTGGCATTCTTAATAACATGTAAGATTCATTTCCAAACAACAATGTGGAGTATGTTTTAACCAACTGCTTGGACTATCCATGGGCACTCCTTACCCATTGCTGACACCCTAGTCTCTGGGATGAGAGCTGGTGCTGCTGAGTTTGTACTTCATGGAGATGCTAACCTCTGTGGCACTAGCTCCATTACTTCTCCAAGGAGCCCTGTCCCCATGGTCCTGCCTAGCAGCTGTGAGGATCATGCAGACTCACCTGCTCATGCCAGTGCTCTGTGTCTGCCTTGAAGATCCTCATCTTCTATGTGATGCTCACACTGAGCCAACACACAGCCATCTTTCAGTGTGCTGTCCTTCGTCATACTACCAGGAAGTTTATGGCCCATCTCTGCAATGAGATTCTTTGTAGCTATGTCATTGTCCATTTCTAGGACTGGACAAATAGCTGGGCTGTTTAAAGGTCATTCTGAGAGGGATTAAAGTGCATAGTGGTGGAAGCTGACCCTGGAGGAGCACCATCTACATGTGAACAGCTGCATGGACATTCTACTTGCATTATTCACCTTGCTCACCATAAACCCCTTGGGATACAGACGCTGCTCAATTCCACCAGCTTTGCTGATATGCCCACAGAGTCCACAGACGTCAGTCCTCTGACACATCCTGTTGGAATGATGTGAGTGCGAGTCACTGTCCCATTTTGTCTTGGCTCTTCTCTTACACCTTGGCTAGACCTGCCTTTCTTTTCCCATCTCCTGACCTAAGCCAGTCACTGGGATCTGGGAGAATCTGGCTGGACACATTGCAGCTGAAATGTTTCTTGGAAGTCTGACCCATCTGTCAGCCTTGGAGGGTGGCCATGAGCCTTGTGCCAGCTCACACTTTTCTCTCTGGGTGTAAAAAGGCTAGAGAAAGATGTGCTGAGCCCTGCATATGTCCTGTTTCCTAGGGAACAAATGATCTGGAAAGTGACCTGATGCTGTGCACTCTGGAAGCCACTAATAGAGTATAGGGAACCGGCATCACCACAAAAAGGATCAAGTTGTAAAAGGAGGGTGGAGGGCCAGGCACTGAGGCATTTGAACTGAGCAGTTCAGCACAGTTGATCCATCTGTCCTAGAGCTTGGCAAATGCCAAATGTCTTAGTAGAATTTTCATTCAGTGTGAAAGCCTCTGTGTGTCTGTGATGACTTCAGGTCTGTAGGTTGTGCCTTTCCTGCGCTTCTGTTTGGGAGTCCCCGACGTAACTTCAGGGCGTGCTGTCATTCAAAACCCTACTCCCTAGAGCCTGGAAGTACTCAGCCATAAGGTCTTCAGGACAATGAATATATACATGCATATATATGTGTGTATGTGCATGCGCATGTATGCATATGTGTATCTGCATATGTGTTCGCCTGCCTCCTTGTGGGCATGTGCCTGAATATGAGCAGTGCATTTTCAACCTGTATTTTAGTTCTTTTTCTGCGTGTGATCAAAGGCATTGTTTTAACGTAGGCATTTTCGTCTTTAGTGACTGCATCTCTTTCTGATTCTCAGAGATAAAATTCTCATTTGAGTCGGGAGGCAGAAGCAGGCAGATCTCTGAGTTTGAGGCCCTCTTATACCGAGTTCCAGGACAGCCAGTGCTACACAGAGAAATGCTGTTTACTGCTATGATAGACACCATGGCCAAAAACAACTTAGGGGAGGAAGGGGTTTGTTTGGCTTATACTTCCAGGTAGCAGCACGTCTCTGAGGGAAGTCAGGGCAGGAACTAGATCATGCTCAGTTAGCTTTCTTATGTGGCCTAGGACTACCTGCCTAGGACTGCCCACCGTTGGCCTGGTCGTTCAACATTAAATCAGCAATCAAGGCAATGCCTCCAGGCAATTCTGAACAAGTCAATTCTTCAACTGAAGTTCCTGCTTCCTAGGTGACTTTAGATTGTCTTAAGTTGACAATAAAAACAAACCAGGACGATGATCATCTGTTTTGTTCTTTTGGAACAATTTATTGGCGATGAAGCCAAATGACTGACCCAGGATGGAATCTGTCCAAGGCCTCAGAATTAATGCCCTTAACATTTTCAGCCTATTAAAAAGGCAACAAGCCAAGAACAGATAGTTTCCCTTCATCAAAGTGCCCTACCAGCTCTTTTTTATGATTGATGGGAAAAACGTTGGACAAGAAGCTAAAAGGTCTCAGCTGGTACGGTGATCGCCGTGGTCTTCCTTCTCTGCCTCGTTCCTAACCATCATCATCATCGTTGTCATTGGGTAAAGCTTGGCATTATTATTGTCATCGTCATCATCATCATTGGGCAGAACCTGTCATTGTCGCTGTCATTACCCTGTTACCACTGGGTAGAACTTGTCACTGTTTTCATCATATTCAGAGTCATGATCGTCGGGTAGAGCAGAGCTTAGCACACCACTGTCATCATCATCGTTATTATTGGGTAGAGCTTCTCATCGTCACTGGGCCACTGGGCCACTGTCATCATCATCGCTATTATTGGGTAGAGCTTCTCATCGTCACTGGGCCACTGGGCCACTGTCATCATCATCAATCATTGTTGTTGTCATCATCATCCATCATCATGGTTATCAGTGCCATCACCAATGTACAGTGATCACAAGGGCCAAGTCGCTGGTCTAAACATTATTAATTTGTTTAATCTTCACTATAGCACAGACACCAAGGACTGCTATTCTCTTCACATCAAGGAGAGGAGTGAGCTCACGGAATTAATAAGCTTGTGAAGCTCTCTGTCTTGGAGTTCTGGAGCCATGTTTGGTGACCATTAGGCTATGTATTAGTTATCTTTATATCGCTGTGACAAAATATTTGCCTGAAGCAACTTAAAGGAGAACAGGTTGGTTTTGCCTTATGGTTTTACAAGAATTTCAACCCAGCATAGCAAGGAGATAGAATAGAACATGTGACAGAGGCTCTTGGCACCTTGGTGGGCCAGGAGTGAAGACCATGGCTGGAACGTCTCTACAAGGGCGTGTCCCTACTAGCCTACTTCTGTTAGCTAAGTGCCACTTCCACAGCCTTAAATATACCACCATAAACTGGAGACAGAGAATTCAACACATGGGACTCCAGGGGCATGTTGGATTCAAATTATATTATTACCTCTTCCCACAAAGGCTGTGATCACCTCATAATGCAAAATTTCCAAGAGTTTCAAGAGTTTTAACACTGTTCTAAGTCCAGGCTTTTCTGAGACTAGAGGAAATTTCTTAGTGAACTCCTATGAATCAAAAGTAAAATTTCATATTTTAAATATGAATTAAAAATTAAAATTAGTAGCAGAGAGTAAATGATCCCACTGCCAAAGGGAGAAATAGGGGACGGTGAAAGTCGGCATGGCGGACATTAAATACTGAAAGTTGGCATGGCAAACATTGAATATGAAAGTGCTATGCCTTACATCTGTGGCGTATGGGACATCATGTGGATTCTACTGGGCTTGCCAATCCCCCGGCCTTTGGCCTTTTCCCCTGACATGCACATGGCCCATCTCTTGAGACAGCTTATTTTGTGCCTGCAGCTTTTCTCCCTAAATATCTCACATTCTCGACATCTCTAACATCCTGGGATTTCTGTTGTAACTTAGACTTCTTCCTCAAAACTCCATGTATGGTCTGATCAGGGGCTCCCAGTACAGAATGAAACTTTATTAATTAGTTTTTTTTTTTATCTCAAAGGCTTTATTCTAGAACCTTGGTGTGATTCCCATGATTGTATAACTGTACTCTGCACACCTATGAAAAAACAAGCACCATGCAATCGACACCAGGTTCTTCTACAAGCCATCGTCTGTGTACCACTGCTTCATGCATGATATCTAGGAAATGGTGCTCCCACACATCCAGAGTGTTGCCAGTCTACCACTATGTGTTCCTGCATGGGCCAAGAGGGCGCCATGTACCAGGATGTGTTGTGTCTTCCCTCTGCCACACATGATAATAATAGACTCTGTTCTGAGAGGTCACTGGGACTTGCAGTACGTCAAGTCAACAAGGGCCAAACCCCAGCATTATGAAAATAGCCATCATGGTGTCAATATGAGGTATAAGAAGAGACACACATCTTGGATCCAGTGACATGTTGAATTTAACAAGACTAAGAACCTTCTGGAATGAGAGCTCCAAGTTGACCTTGACATCTCAAAGGAGGGTCCTCTTTGAAACAATAGCTACTCTACATCATAGCAATGCAATCACAAAAAGAAAGACCCCTGGTGCTTCAGGGCCATGGACCAAAGGATGGGAAAATGTGTTCACTCTGACCATTTGCCAAAGGTGCCATCTGAGTGGTGTAAAAAGTGGGGCTATTTTTTTTTTTTTTTAGCCATAGTCTCAGCACCATGGTTTACAGTGCTCCTCTGCCTTCCATTCAACCTACTCAGAGGGCAACCTGGGCCTTAAACTACACAGGAGCTGGCCTCCTCTGAGGTGGCTGCAGGATCTCACAGGTGAATCTCAAGGTTAAGAAACTGCTCCTTCCACCCAAGCACGGGTCTGAGGGCACAACCTTAATAGAACTGTGGTGTAAACAGCATTTGATTTATCTGAAAAGTGTCCTCACAGGTTTCTTGGTCACACATCCATACTTGAATTTTAGCACACACATTCATATGTAATGTAGGCTCACTGGTGCTGTCTGTCTCACACATATGCATACGTGTGTGTGTGTGTGTGTGTGTGTGTGTGTGTGTGTGTGTGTGCATGCACGCACATTCACACTCTTTCAGAGTTTCACTCCCACATAGCTACACTCCCCATCTGGGCCTCTGTAATCCACAGATGTTTCCCAGGAATCATCTGTATTGCTACTGCCATAGAGTGACCACACGCCTCCATATCATTGGTTTCTTTGGAGCTGTTTTCATTGCTTGGCTTTGCTTGAGACGAGAGGAACAGAGTCACACCCTTGCCTGCTATGTCTGTTGCTGAAGCAGGCCTCCCTGGTTCTGATAGACTCTGAACCAACATGGTGGCACTAGCATTTCTACTAGGCACACTTAGATGCTCAAAGCCATTTGGACTGAGTGTACAATCACCACCATAGTGTATGTTACAAGAGTCAACTGTGAATGTCTACTCCAGGGAACAATTGCTCACCCTTAGCCCAAGGTCAGCCATCTTTCTCTCCATTGCTTCAGTATTTATACCTCCCACAATCTGCTGCTCAGGTGTAAAGCTTCCCAGAGGCTCACTTCTGGCTTCCTGGTGTTTTTCTATTAGGAATTCTGACTTGACAGAAGTTGTGTCACGTTTGCTTGTTATTAACTCAGACAGGAGTCATCGTGCCTTTTCTTTCCTTTACCTCCTTGCAAGGACTTTGACATGTTATTTTTTCTGTGACTCTAAATCACTCATATCCTCACGGGCTCTCCTATTTAATAAAGATAATGTCCCACCATAAGCTCAACAAAGCCACTAAATCAGGAGTTCTCAACCTGTGGGTCATAACCCTTTGAGGATCAAATGACTCTTTCACAGGGGTTGCCTAAGACCATTGGAAAACACAGATATTTACATTATAATTCATAACAGTAGAAAATTATAATAATAATTTACCACAAGGATTATAATTTTCAAAAATAATTTCATGATTGGGATCATCACAGCATGAGGAACCATCTTAAAGGGTTGCAGTATTAGGAAGGTCAAGAGCTACTGCTAAAATCTTATACTATTCCCAAAGATCCTGATAAATAAAATTTAACTCTTCTGTGAATGGTCTTTTCTGGCATGATGAATAGGCCATCTCACTGCCTCTTGCATACCCAGTTCCTCCAGTAATGACTGCCCGTCTTCTACCTAGTCCCTGATGTTCATGGAGACCTAGGCCAACAATCGAGTATCGCTCAACCTACCAGGGATTGGTTCACCTTACCTCAGGTCATGCAGCTTCTGTGTTAAGGAGGAATACTTAGCTATATAACTCAGTTTCTTTGTTTCTACAGCTTGTAGACCGATCCCTTCTACCTCCATATCCCACAGTTTCACAAGCCAGCCACAAGAGGCCCCTTCATTTCTTAAAAGTTGTTTCTGTGGCTGAAGAGATGGCTCAGTAGTTGAACACTTGCTGCTCTTGCAGAGGCCCTGGGTTTGGTTCCTAGTGCCCACACTGCAGCTCACGAGCTCCTGTAACTCAGTTTAAAGGGATCTGACACCCTCTTCTGGTCTCCATGGGCATTTCATGCATATGGCACACATACATACATGCAGTCAAACACTCACGTGCAGAGAATATAGATAAATTTTAAAGTCTTTTTCAATTCAACCAGTTGAAATGTTGAGTAGTCTTTGATGATCATAATTTATTGCTCATTCCATTATTAAAATCTTGCTGAATCCTAGAGCTCTTCTCCCCTCTATTACAGGTTAGGCCGGAGGGACACCTTTTATCAGCTTGTTTTTTTAACTAGAAAGGGCTCTGTAGTTCAGATCTAACTTTTGCTCTCTTTCTTTGAATATTGCTAACTGTAAGAAACAGCTCACCAACACCCCATCTCCCTCTTTCCCACCCTCTCTGCCAAATCAGAGGGTGATACAGAGGATAGCGTCTTTGGAAGCATCCCCTGCACTCACATGGTGCATTGCATTCATCATGGAGGCAAGCACCCCCCAAACCGAGCATAAGATGGCCACCCTTTTGATCCTCTCTCAGAGATGGCCCATCCAAATGGCTTAGCCTTTGGTGAATGTCCTCTTACCCATCACAGGAGCCATGAAGTATGACAACAAGAAGGCACACCTTCCCATACCACACAGCAAGGCAGTCATAGTAGAATTGCCTTTGTGGATGGTTGTTCTTCATGGGGGTCAGGCTCAATCAGGTCAGCATGCATTGCTGGGACCACACAGTCATTCCTTCCCGACCCGTGTGTGGTTCTGTTGGTTCTAAGGTCAGGTACCGAGTCTGTTCTGTGACGTCACATCTGGAGAGATGTGAGCAAATATCTCCCCATTATTCCAGATATGGCGCTGATGGAGGAGCAAAGACCCAATTCCAATTGAGTGTAGCCTAGTGAGCCAGCAAGTTAATTGGGGTTGCTTACAGGAGTGTGGGCGACTCGGAAGCAGCTGCTTCATTGAAAAGTTCATCTTGGGTGGGCAGCAGCTTGTGAAGCTCCCTCTCTGGAGTTCTCTGCAGGACCTTCTCAGGATGGCTGTCAGTTCCATCCCCACAGTAAGTGTTACTGCTTACACAAACTTGGACAGAATCCTTGTGCATTCTGTAACTTTCAGGAGCACCTGGGCTATGCCATGTGACACAGAGCACGGATTGTAAGTTTTGCTCCCGTCCTAGGTCATATGAGTGAGGTAATGTTTCATTCGAAGCAAATAACTGCAACACTGTGCATGCACGCGTTCACTCGACTATACTCAAGGATATGTACACTCTGTATCCTCACATGCACACTCACACATCTGCCTGTACCCTCACACACATGCACACACTCTCATATACTCAAATATGCTCTCACATATGCACTATACTCACACACACACTCCTAGTCTCACATATATAGTCACTTCTACTCATATTCATGTATACTCATATATGCTTTCATGTGTAACACGTAATTTGCACTCTCACATACACACATGCACTCTGACTTGTACTTACACACACATCTACCATCACTTGTTCTCTCGGACACATCATACTCACGTGTATTTCTACCTGCACACGCAAGCACTCACTTGGAACCTTTTGCACATAGGCACGCCTCCGCTCTCACACAGAGGTGAACATTTGTATAGAATTACACACTTACTGCATGCACCAAGAAGACTCACCGACTCCACGCCACACCAGTTCAACAGACGTGACTGCACTGCTCATGCCGCTCACTTTATCCCTGTGTTTTTGTTCTTTGAGAGAAACCCTCTTAGATGTGAGATGTGTCATGTGTAAGCCATCTCCCAGATGAAACCATAGGCATCTTTCTTATCCACAGAGGAGGAAAGATGCTTCAGCAGCATCCACGAACTATCAAAAGAGAAAAAAAAAAAAAAAAAAAAAAAAAAAAAGAACCGGGCAGAAAGGGACCATTGCTGAAGAGCTGGAGTCTCCCAGACATTCATCTTTATTACCAGCCTCAGTGGCCCCTGCCGCAGGCCATGGCACAGATGTTTGAGGAACCTGGTCATATCCTCACCATCATTTAAAACATCATAGAGCTGGATGCATGCACGGGGAGTACTAAGATGAGGGGTGTGGTGGAGCTGAGTCTGGGAGGAAAGGGTGAGGCTCAGGTATCTTGGCTCAATTCTCACCACCATGTTGGACTCGAGTTTCACAACTGTCCATGGACCCTCTCAAAGTGAGGCTCGATGAGCTCACACAACTCTGATGAGGACACATCCATGACTTGCATTAAAATGGCCTAGGCATTCGAATAAATAAGTAAATATATCTACATATGTAAGTATACACACATACATACATATATATACACACACACACACACACACACTAAGGAAATGCAATGCAAGGAAAGTCATCTTCTGTGGTGAAGAAACCCCAGCAAAAGCAGCAATGAAGGCCCTGAGTCAGGGGAGTTCATGAGTGACCTACCCAGCACGTGTAAGACATGGGATCTTACACAGCCATATAGACAACAAACACAAAAGCCATCAACACCCTAATATTTTCTCATTGAATTATCAGGTTTTAATGCTTCTGTGGTGTTTATTGAGGCTACATGCGTGAAAGAGGGCATATGGCAGCTTGATTCAATTTGTATACTTACAATTTGTATATTTAATATAAATACTTATATTTATATTAAACAATTTGTATATTTAATTTAAATGGAACATTTGTTTTTATTTAAAAAATACAGCAAATTTTAACTTGTTCAAGTAATTTAAGATACATATGGAAACATTTGTCTGCTCTGGACTTTGCTCCCCTTGGATTCAGGGGACCATTCTAGGATCCTTCTAAGCTTGCCTCTCTCCACCTTCAGAATTCTGAGGTCAACCCATATCGGGCCTCTTGCACGGCCTTGTGATTCAGAGCTAAGCAACCAAAAGTCTGGGTTTTCTGGTCTGGGCCATGAGGCAGCTGCTTTCCTTATCTTGAATTAAGAGCAGCCACAGCCCATGTCCTGTTCTGAGAAGAAAGCTGAGGTACCAGGTTCTGCCTGGTTCCAGGGCAGAATACAGCCACGTCTGTGTTAAGAGTGCGTCTCACTCTCCTGTCTCAGAGGCGCACCATGGGGGACAGGCAGTCACAGGAAGTGATTTCTGATACCAGTATTCTGCATTATCTATAAGTATGAATATTACCTTTTTGTCAGTTGCATTGGAAAAGAATAAGTTATAACTAGTCAATCTCCTATAATCGTAGGAGGGAGGCATGGCTTAATTGCTTCGGTTAAGTGGCCAGTGACTTTGCCAGCACTCATAAATGCCATTAGGCTTCAGGCCACTGAGATGGACCTGTTGATTTATTAAATGATGACAGGCAGGGAGCTGGTGCAATTTCTTTTATGGGTTAACACAGAGAGCTGAAACACCTAAATGGTTAAGTCTGATATTCTGCACGGCCTCTTCCAGGAGAGATCAAAGGAGAAAGGTGACAGAGGTTCTCATTGTGATGATGGGGAATTGGCATTCGATGGATTTGCTTCTCATACCGTAAAACACATGCAGCAATTATCAACTGTCCAGGACGTGTTGATAACCCTTAGCTGTTCCTCTCCTTCCCTGCCTCCTTTTCCCTTGGTTAAACAGACGCATTTGAGATTGCTTTCCTTTTATGACCATGAACCATAGTCACAGTATTCTCTGTTGGCTCAATGATTTGCAAAACTGACAATACATGTCCACTCAATGTGACCTTGGTGTGCTGGGCAGCCTGCTAAACTCTTAGCTCTGTGGGCTGAAACAATCTTTTACCTCAGAGAACTTAACTGTTAACGGGCAACGGCGCTACAGCTTTGCAACACAGTTGCCTTTTCTTCCTGTGAACTTGCTTTCCTCCTAGCCTAGAATTTCGTCCTGCTAGGAGGGTATGAGATGTGTTTTGGGGTTTGCTATGTGATTTAGCTCCAAACACATCTCAGACCCACTCAGTGCTTCATAACTATGTGTGGTGTTGCAGACAGGCCAGGAGCCCAGGATGTGCCTTAGTGGTCGAGTGTTTGCCTGCATGCTTCACTTCCCTCTTCATGCTAAACTGACTTAGAAAGCATTTTCTACATCTCCAGCTTCCAAGTCTCTTGTAATCTGAAGGCTGATGATGGGCCTGGCTGTAGGGCAGGTACTCTTGGGTTTCAGTGAGTGTGAGAGCTGGGAGCTTCTGACATTCATCTGGGGACACAAGGCAGCTCCCTAGAAAAATTGTCAGCAGTTGTTCTCATGAAGGAAAGAGCTCATCAATGCCACCGATGGCTAATGTGTCCTTGCTGTGCACCAGGTGTTCCTGAGCAGAGACTATGACCTCGATGTCTGTGGCCTCCCGGCTTTTCAGCATCAGCATCAGCATCAGCATCAGCATCAGCATCAGCATCAGCATCAGCATTAGCATCAGCATCAGCATCAATTCCTCAGAAAACTCCATCCTCAGCCACAATCTCCAGGATGACAGTGACAAGTGCCAGTGTCTGCAGCCTTCCATAAGCTGCCACTGCTTTTTTCTCACACTTGTTCCCTTTAGGGACAGTAGGATTGGCCAGGTCTCCAGGGAAGGGGGTTTCTCTGTGCATCTGTTCCGCACTGACCCTCTCTGTTCTGCTGTTCTGAGCATTTCAACAAAACGTCAACCACAGACGTTCTATGAGGTGCATCAGCTCTGCTTAACCCTCTGAGCCCTGGAAGGGAGGCTTTTATTAGCCTCATCCAAAGCTTGAGTTCTAAGAGGCCAAGGCACTTGTCTAAGATCCCCACTTGCCATTCTCCCAACAAAGCCAGGACTCAGAAATTGTTTTCTAAACTTGCATCCTTCTCCACAACATTAGGGCTCTGTATCCAGGCATCCCTGGGCCTCTAGCATCCACTTTCAGTGTGAGTGCTAGGCTTAAATGTCCTTCCAAATGTGGCTGTGGTAGGTGTTATCAAAGACCGGTGACGTTGATGGTCCTGAAAGGCTGACCCATTATTATATTACTTTCCTTCCCTCCAGACCTTGGATTGGCACAAGCAGTGTGTTTGAGCTGGAATCATATCTTATAGGAAGGGTGCTACACAGGAACAAGGAGTCTCGTGCTTGCTAGGGAGATGTTACCCATGTTTGCAGAGCCTCCATGGGAATGTGAGACCCTGATGGGTTCTCCTCCACAGAGACCAGGCTTTTCTGAGGGTAGAATAGTATTTCTGCCTTGTCTTTACCACAACACTAGCCAGTGTACACTTGACAAGGAAGCTCATACCCTTTCTTTGTAAGAGCTTGTGGTCATTTTTCCTGTTTGTGTGCCTTGGTCACCTGCAAAGACATTTTCTAAGACTTCATAGGAGGTTATAGGAATCCTAAAGCTGGGAGAGATGGGGCTTTCCACACCTCTCAGGCTTTGACTTCTCCAAATCCTCTGGAGGATACAGCACTGGTGTTCTTGGTGGCACTGCGGAGCAGAGGTCACACTTCAGCCAATGGCTGATGTGGCCCGCGCCTTTGCATTGGGCTATCTCAGACTCACCGTTTCAAGCACTTGTGAACCAGGCACAGTGCTGAGTCTGACTCAAAGTTTCTCGATCTTTGACACCTTGTTCTTTGAATACAACCTCAAGGGTATGTGGGGCTGGCAGGAAGTGGAGGGGTGTGGTTTGCACAAAGCACCAGATGAGGGACAAGGAGATGCCAGTGGCAGATTGAATGTGAACAGCAGATACAGCCTTTCTCAATGTGGGATGACAACGCCAGACATGTCACACACTCCAACTCCAGACATGGCTCCCGTGCTTCAGCTCTGACCACAGCCTTTGCTTCACCACCTCAGCTACCAATCCACAAAGCTTCAGTTTCCAGGTCTTTGATCTTTTTGGAAAAATACAGACTTATGGGATGACAGAAAGGGGGCATTCCTGCATCTTTTCTTATCTTCCATGTGCAGAAGGGCTCTGAATACTTTTCTGTTCCGTAGAAGGATGGTACCCGCTGCTGGAGGGACAGTGTCATCTTTTGGTCTAGCAAGAAAGGTTGCAATGCAAGTACCCCGCAACCCCGGCATCTTGCTTTTTAAGCTTATGTGGGAAATGAGCTTCAACTCTTAGCATAGTCTTAAAGCTTATGGGTTTGGTTGCTTGCTACGGGAAGGATAAGTCTTCTTGATAGAACTCTGTACTCCAGAGAGGAATCAGGCCTCCCATAATGGTCAGGGACCTGACTCCTTGGGGCAGCAGAGTCTCATTCATGATGGTGGGGACCTGCACATCACAGTTTCACAAGATAATGTCTTTTGTTCCACAAGTGGCTTCCTGATTGAGTAGAGTGTTGAATGCTGACATGAGTCTCTGGGGTGGGCTTCTTCCTCATATGCCTCCTGAACACAAGCTCAGTGAGTCACCTGTGGAGCCAGGGATGCCTTAGGAGACATGAGGGAGCTGTCTCACAGGCCTGTATGGCATCAGGAAGGCATGTCTAACTGTAACAGAATGTTTTGACGACCTTGTTAGAATGGAGTAAGTGCAGTGCTTGACTGGAACCAGAATGTAAAGGGGGTGAACTGGAAGGGTACCCCTGCTTCCACAGGGGTCTTCAAAGGGCCAGCATTCCCCTAAGGTGTGTGTTCATTTGCAGCTCCTTGATCAGGGGTAGCTAAGTGGGGATCTCACTCCCATCTGCACCCTTGGCTTCCCTTCTGTTGCTGCTCATTTATTCAGCAAGAAGCTATTTACGGCTTATTTGCCATCCATCTATCCATCTATCCATCCATCCATCCATCCATCCATCCATCCACTTACATATGCATACTGTGAAATGTTAACTCCTCCTTAGAAATTGAGTTGGGGACTAGAACACTCATAGGAAGTGAGACAAATTCCTTAGAGTCTTTGTGTCTAGAAGCCAGCATCATGGAGAGAGGTTGGTGTGCTGTATCAGGGGATATACAGGTACAGGGGCAGCAGGTAGGTAGAGCAGGCTGCCGATTTGCTCGGGGGTTCTATATCCAGACCTGCCTGCTTCTTTGAGGTGTGTGCTAAGGTTGGTCTCTGAGAAAAGATATATTCTTATGACTATCTGGATACTGTGTGATATCAGTGTTTTAGCATATTAAGAATTTGGTGCACAGTATTGCAGCTTTAATATTAGAGATAGGGTTTCATGAATGGTAGGCTGTCCTCAGACTTCCTCAGTACTGCAGAATGACATAGAATTTCTAATGCTCTTTCATCTACCTCCTGAGTGCTGGGATTAAAAGGATGCATGACTACACCTGATTCATGTGGTGTTAGGGGTTAAACCCAGGACTTTATGCATGTGAGACAAGCACTCTATCAACAGAGCTACAGCCCAGCCCAATGCCCTATCTCTATAAGAATCCTTTAGAGTTAAATAGGATGCCAGTCACCTGTAATGCAAACTTTTGGGGGCCTGAGGCAGAAGGGTATAGTATTCTGTGCCAACCTGAACTACATAGTAAGACCCTTGTCTCAATGAACAAACACAAGAACAAACCAACCAACCAACCAACCAACCAACCAACCAACCAACCATCCAACCAACCAACCAACCAAAATCAACCAATGTTAACAATTCTAAAATGATACATGCTTATTATAGAATATCTTGAAAATACAACAATACCTAAACATGAGTAAAAGAGCAAATAATTATAGTACAGTAAAAAGTCTGACCCAATAATGAGCTTCTTCTAGGCCCCTCTCTTCCAGTAGTTTTTGAAGGTTGTGCATATAGCTTATTAGAATTTCCTATTATCCACCCCACCATTGTTATGTGAATTCCCCATATTCTTAAAGAGTCTTTGTAAACAGGGGTTTCTTCCCATCTGGACGATGCTTCATGATTGGGATCACTTGTTATTGCAGATGAGGCTTTGCTACTCAGACTTGTCAAAGTAGTGTTGTAGGGTTATTTTGTTGTGGTGGTGGTTTGGTTACCTTTTCGTATGGAATGTGAGTCTAGCGCCTTGGTTCTGCACGGCAGGCAAATGCTCTGCCAGTGAGCTACATGTCCAACCTGCTTTATTATTTTATTTTGAGAAGGAGTCTGACTAAGTTGTCCAGGTAGATCTTGAACTTCTCTAATCCTTCTGTTTCAGCTTCCGACTGTGTGTTGTGTTGTATTGATTGGCTTTGGTAGTAAGGCTGCCTGGATGTTTTCAAAGGTTTGTCGCAAGCTCCATCACAATTTCAAGCATCTCCCATGCAGGACTCAGCAGCCCACAGTCTGCTCACACTGGTGCCCTTAGCAAACATGCTGCCTCACTGTGGTCACAGTATTCCTTTCTATTCTAACCAAGTTAATTTTTTATTAGCCATTTGTTTTCCTTTTCTGCCAGTTTCTGTCTCTTTCTCTCTTTTCCATCTGCATCTTCTGTGTACACATTCAGGACATTCATGTGGGTGCTGGCAAGTGAGCGTACGTGTGGAGGCCAGAGGACAATCTTAGGTATTGTTCCTCAGGCACTGTCCTCCTTTATTTTGAGACAGTGTCTCTCACTGGCCTAGAATTCACCAACTATGTTAGGCTAGTATAGGCCAGTGAGTCCCAGAGACCCACCAGTCTCTGCCTTCCAGTGCTGAGTCTGCAAGCATACACTGCTATGCCTGGCTTTTATAAATATGGATTCTGGGGAGAGAATTTAGATCTTTGTGCTAGCAAGCCGAGTACTTCATCCTTGAGCTATCTCCTTAGTCCCTTGGTGGTTATTCCTATAAGTGTTTGAACTAGACTCTGGCCCTACTATGAGTTGTACTGATCTGGCCCACTCTATCGAGTACTCTGGTTACCTACAGTCCTATCTGGTCTGTCCATGGGATTAGAGTTGGCTGCATTATTACACAAAACAATAGATTTCCAATTGCCAAGTGTGGGGTGTGGGGTGTATGACAAGAAGAGGGAGTGTTCTGGAAGTTTGGTGACTCTTTCTCCAAATAACAAGATCATGAATCACAGACTCTGGAAGGACTAGTGATGACTCAAAGTCAAGTTCCCAGTGAGCCTGCTCCTCTGTGTGCAGGACCCAACTTGACCAGGAATCTGGGGAATTGTTCTGACAACGCCAAGCGTGGGTTTCATTTGTTTTTGTGTTTGGGGCAGAGCCTAGCCTTGCAGAACACCATTTGAATGCAGGCACCACATGTCGAAGGATGTGTTCATCCCAAACCCTGCCTCACCTTACCCTTCCACTGAAGGTCATCATGCCCCATTCCAGAAGTAAGATGTCTCATGAACTCTGTGACCCCGGCTGCCAATTGTTCTTTCTTTAGTTTTCCTATGATTCCATATGCTATGACAAAGTACCAGAACCCAGGAGTGACTCATGGGAGGATAGAGAATCAGAGCCAAAGGTGACTTGCGGGTTTCTAGTTCAACCCACTTCCCTGGAAGAAGAGGAAGCAGGCCACAAGACCTGTCTAGACTCACAGTGGCTGGGGGCAGATCCCAGATCAGAGAGAGTCTCCTGGCATCTAGGATGGAGTTTTTGTTCATGTTGTGAGCACGAGAGCCTGAGGACAAACGTCTGAGCTTCAGTCCAATCACATGTTACTGTGTCACAGGAGGCCTTCTTCCCTCCACCACTGGGAGTCCTATATAACCCGTGATCCATGTCATGGGCTTGGCTACTCTATCCCTCTCAGCTCCACACCCCACCTCTCCTGAGGCCCCGGAACAGCTCCCTGAGACTCTGATCTTCCACTTAGAGGTGTCTCCTCTTCCCACTGCAAGGGCCTCTTGGGGTTTCTCTCTTAGACATCATTGAGGGCGATTGTGCTCATAGTGCAATGGTAAATAAAAGCAAGTGGCTACAGTCGTGTTATACAGACAAGGAGCTTTGCGGAACGGTAGCTTCTCATGCCAACTCCCCTCTTTCCATGTGCAGTGCTCACAGGCTTAGGGCCCAGGAAACCCTATCAAGATTCAAAGTCTGGTCCCATACACTAGGAGTGACTGTAGCCAGTATGTTATTTCTACAGGTCAGTATTGACATCAGTAACAATGGGAGTCCATTCAGCTGAGCCCAGTGACCCTCGGTGGCCAACACACAGAGTTCCCGGCATGCACTCGACACAAACCACAAATCACGATGCTGAGTATGTGTGCACCGAGGGCTTGGTACTGAGAACAGTCTTGGAAAGGCCTGCTAAGTGGCACTATTTAGGAAGCTCTGGACACCCACCAGCCACCCATTGACTAAACTGTGAGCTTCACTGACTTGGGGTGGGGGATTTAGAGTGTCGGCCCCAAATTCAGGCAGAGAGATGTAAGCAGAGGCCAGAGGGCCCTTTGGAAAACTAAGAGATCGGAGCCAAAAGGAGAGATCCAGAAGAGAGGGACCTGGAGTGGAGTCCATGACAGAACAGGAAGAACAGACACACCAGCTGTGTGAGGGCTTTGATTTTCCTAGCAGGACCCTGGAAGCCATGTGGGGTATTGGGAGATAGGTGAACCGATATGGCACTTGGATATAGATGAATGTCAGTGGGGTGAGGACATGGGCTAAGAGTGGATCCAAGAGAGCATCTGAGGACCCAGTGTGGTCTTTTTGAGTGTGAGGCTTGAGTTGGACTCCAGAGGTAGAAAGTAGATGTGAGGTATCATCAAGGGGAGGTGACAAGGGGACCCTCAGTTTCTGTCATGGACACTAGGTGATGGAGAGAAATCAGGCCTAGCAAAGGAATCAGGGAAGGAAGAGGTAGTAGCAGCATGTGGTTGTGGATGAGGTCGGGGATCCATCTTGGATGTGGCTCTGGATTTGGTGAGACTTGGAGACAGTGGACGCCAGTCACTGGGGAGATTGTCCAGGGTGTATGAGTGGGGCAGGAGAGACTGGGGTTGGAGATTAAACCCTGGGTGCATGAATATATGGGTGCATAGGTGCAGCCTGGTGGTTGGTAGCTGATGGCAACTCCCAGGGAGGTATATGGGGTCAGGAGAAAGGAGGTGAGCTGAAGGAAGCCAGAGATCACAAGTTCACAAGCCACTGAGAAGCCAGACAGTGAGCACCAGGGAAACCTAAGAGAGAACACCCTAAAATCCAGGAGAGGGGCTTCAGGAGTCTGCTCAGGATGAAGAGCCTGGACAGTACCCAGTAGCTAGTACTGTGAGGGAGTGCTTGGCAGGCCTGCCTGCTGTACTTGTCTGGCTGACCACTCCTAGGGACAAACTGCTTGGCTCCCAGTGCCTGTGTTTCCTCTCCTTTGCTGCATCTTGTCAGAGGAGTGGGAGCTGGGGTGGGCCGTTGCAGTAGCTCTAGCTGAGGCCACCGGCAAAGTAGGGCAGAGCTTGGCCCTGCTTGCTGGATGCTGAGGGTGTGCAGGTGAGTAGGAGCCAGTGCAGGGACAGGGCCTAGGGCAACAGGTGAAATTGAACTTGCATTTATCTGCAGTGTCACACTAATCTTATCTGCACTATGAGTGTGGCTGAGATCAATATTTGCTCCCAGCCCGGTTTCACAGCCCTCTGTCCCTGGCACGCACCTGCCCCTCCCTGTGCGCCAGCTGTGGCTCCCGAGGGCTGCCTACTATTGTTTTAATTCAGCAAAGATTGCAGACCTACATGGGTCTCTTGGCAGGACGTCTTTGTATCCTGAACCTTATCGTCCCACTTGGATGACGACCCAGACCATCAGCTTGTAGTGCGACACAGGCAATTGGAAGCAGAACTTAGAAGAGTCCATGTAGGGTGGGTCTCTTTCCAGGTGAACCTATAACCTTGTTCCCTTGATATTGCAAGCTCTGGAAACTCCAAGTGACCTAGAATCTTTCTTCTGTGCATACACATACATGTGTATGTGTGTTATTTGTGTATGCAGGTGCATGTGAACATGTGTCCATAGACAGGTCTCTTCCACAATTGCTTTTTTACCTTAGTTTTTGAGGCAGGGTCTGTTACTGGACTCAGAGCTCATCAGTTTGACTAAATTAGCTGTCCATCAAGCCCCAGGGATGTTCCTGTTCTTACCTCCTCAGCATCCAGCTTTTGTATGCCAGAGCTGGGATTGAACTCAGGTCCTTATGCTTGTGCAGCAGTCACTTTATCTACTGAGCCACATCACAGCCCCTTGTAGATGTCTTTTAAGTATAGATTCTTGGAGTCCCAGCCAGACACTATGATAAAGGTCTGGGAGGTGCATTTGACAAGGTTTATCCCCAAGTGATAGTGACATAGCACTTCTGGTTCTCATTCATTTTTCCCCCCTACAAACCACATTTCAGAGAGAACTGGGGTGGGTGGCATAGGTTACACAGAGACCAGCAGGTGTCAGAAGCTGAGGCCAGAGACAAGACTGTGGGATTCCCGTGGGATAGTCCAGTGGGTAGGATGGGACGGGTGACTGTGGTGATCCTGAAGCCCTCCCTGCCCACTTTGACTTTCTGCACAGGTGCTCTGCTGTGTCCTCTGTGGTGGCAGTGCTCCCATTGTGTAGGTGGGAGACTGACTGCCCAAGTCCTGGTAAGAAGGTGCTAGGCCGAGATTTGAACTAAGCATTCATATACCTGAGCCTTCTCTCATAACCACAGCATGGCCCCTTGTGTGGCTTGTGTTTCCAAGTTCTTCTTTGGCTTATAAGATGCCTGTTCTACAAGCTGTGGATGAAGCACCTGACAGGTCAGGGGGAGTGGAGAGGCCTTCGAGGATTGTCTGCTGTCCTAACAACCTGAAGCTGGTGCTGCTGCAAGGCTAACCACCAAATTCCCAGAAGCAAGGAGGGGGAGGGTTCCGATGCCACAGCTGCTGCTTGGCAGAGATGTGTCGCTTGGGAAGGGTTGAGAATGGCTGCAGACAGGTGCTTCCCCTGCTCCCCATGATGACCGATGGCTCTCTTCTCCACACCCTCTGCCTGCCATCTCCAATCTCAGTTTTGATGACATCTGCTTATCAAGGTCCACAGTGTTCTTTACCTGTCTCCACATTGGCCTGGAGTTTCACAAGCTGTTTTATGCTTTGCTTCTTATGATAAATGTCTGTGGCACAGAAAAGAGTAAAGACCTGCAGCAATGTCATCTCCTGCTTCCTTCCTGTCATGTGACCAAGGACTCTGCCTCATTCTCTCAGAGACACTTATACACCCATTTTTATTGGTGGCCTTTTGGAGAGATAGCCAGCTGCTTCTGGAAGAATTTCTGTGTCCCCCTAAAACTATATAAGTGCTCCAATTACTGGTACCCATGCATGGCTCCTGTGTGGAAAGAGTCTTTGCGAGCAAAGTCAGGTTAAAATGAGATTAGGGCAGGCCCTTAAAGTCACGTGACTGGTGTCTCTATAAAGGAGGAGGCAGATGGCAAAATGGCTCAGCAGGTAAGGAAGGGCAATTGCTGCCAAGGCTAACAACCTGAATTTGATTCCTGAGAGCCACACAATGAATGGAGACAACTGACTCCTGAGAGTTGTTCAGTTGTCTTCTGATCTCCACTTTAGTGTGTATACACACACACACACACACACACACACACTTGCAGGACACTTGTTTTAGTCAATGTTCTATGACAATAAAAAGAAGCCATGACCAAGGCAACTCTTATAAGGACAACATTTAGTTGGAGCTGGCTCACAGGTTCAGAGGTTCAGTCCATTATCGTCATGGTGGGAAGCATGGCAGCATCCAGGCAGACATGGGGTTAGAGAGGTAGCTGAGATATGATGAGTTCTACATCATATTGATAGGCAACAGGAAGAAGGAAACCTCAAAGCCCAGCCCCAGTGACACATTTCCGCCTTCCTTCAACAAGGCTACCTCTACTCCCACAAGGCCACACTTCCTAATCCCTGTCAAGCAGTGCCACTGCTTGGTGATGCAGCATTCAAATACATGAGACATGGGGGCCATTCCTGTTCAAACCACCACATGCACAAACATAAATAAATAGATAAGTAAATAAATTGTGTGTGTGTGTGTGTGTGTGTGTGTGTGTGTGTACTCCTCCTCAAAGTGACTTGACTTCTGCCTCTGCCACCGCAGAATGTGTCTCTCTATTAACCCACCCTGTCAACTCATACGTTAGATGTGGCTAAATGTTTGGAAAACAAATAGGGGAGAGAGAGAGAGAGAGAGAGAGAGAGAGAGAGAGAGAGAGAGAGAGAGAGACAGAGAGAGAGAGAGAGACAGAGAGAGAGACAGAGAGAGACAGAGAGAGACAGAGAGAGATTGTATCTTTAACAGATCATATTCCATGAGTTGTACCTACCCAGATCAATTGTCTACAGAGTTATCAGGAAAACTCTAATTCTTGATGCACTTCACATGCCAACTCTGTCCTATGTACTCTGACCATGCTCAGCAGGTGGGACCCAGGGCTCAGTCCACCAATGAGGACTCGTTTATTTATGGCCCCAGTGAGGTCACTGTCTCTATAAGCTAATTCTGGCAGGATTAAGTTCATTCAGGCATGAAGAGTTGGGACTCCTCCTGGCTCTTCCCCTCCAGGCAAACCCTCCCACTCCTGCCTGCACCTTGCCAGCATTCCACATGCAGACACCTCAAGGCACCATGGAAACCTTCAAGGTTCCTCAGGATCGCTGGATGACTATTCTTATTCATTGCTGTTCCCTGGAAGAAAACCACATGAATCAAGTGACTAAGAGATCAAGGACTGCTTCCTGCACAGGCTCCTGTGTGGGAGCTCACTCACTGAGGAGGGGTAAAAAGGGCAGAGTGTGTTTCCTGTCAGAAACAGTGAAATGACTGTGTGGTCACACATTGGTACATGTGTGTGCATGTGCCCCTGTACAAATGCGTCTGGGCATGCACAAGTGTGTGTGTGTGTGTGTGTGTGTGTGTGTGTGTGTGTGTGTGTGTCACTGTGTGTGTTTGTGTATGTGGGTGTCTGTGTGTCCCTCTGTGTGTGTGTGTGTGCCTATTTCTGAGCTGATGTTGAAGACAATGGGCCCCTGTTGGCCACAGGGACATTTTTTGGTCCACACTACCTTTCCCCCCCCAGTACAGCTGTGTTCAGGGGCTTATCTACTTCATGTGGTAGATCAAGCAACCCAATGAGTGTTAAGTAGCACAGGCTCTAAAGTAAGGCTGGGTCTTTGAAAACAATTTGAGTAGAACTGTTGTTTACTGTAAGACGCTCTGGCGAGCTTTAGTGTGGGGATGGAGGTGAGAAAAACTTTCAGTGAGTGTGGTCATCTTTCCTGGGCCCCTGACCTTGGTGGCAGGTTGGTTGTCAGTAATTTTGGAATTCAAATAGAGAGTACCTAGCTCCTGGTCCTGAGAGAAGTCCTTACATCTGTTACCTGTGGATTGTGGGGCAGATGGAGCCGTTCTCACTGTATTCCTGAGGATAGGTGAACTTGTCACAATGGGACCGAGGAAGAGGCTGAGGAGATGGCTGCCTTAGCACAGAGGGGAGATGCTGCTGGGGATGGGGTGGGTGATTCCAGACAGCCTCAGGCTTAGAGCTGTGTGAGGAGGAAGGGGCTGGACTGAGTTCCTGGACCCCCTTGGGGCTGATGGGAGACAACTGGTGAGTGACGTGAAGAGATTGCTTCTCAGCCAGCTGAGGGCAGAGCTGGGGGGCTGGAGCCATTCCACATGGGAAAGCTGAGGTAGGCTGCTCAGGACTGCCATATGGATAGGAACCAGATTGAAGTCCCCTGTTTTTTGGGAGCCGTAGAGTCTTGCAAGCCCCCTGGGAAGTTCTGGAGCCTCCCTCGCATGTTCACAACCACTGTGATTTAATTGCTCTGCTATTTGTTAATTAGCCTGTGTAAAATGCTGGTACCCTTGGCTGAGGGAGAGCAGGACCGCAGCTCTCTGTGAAGCAGGTTCAAGCAGCCGGCTAAGTCTGTGGTTGCTACTGATGCTCTGATGTCTCAAGCTGCCCAGGGGGAAGTTTCCCACTAGAAACGTGATCCATCAGGGACCATAATCTCCCTCCAATCCAATATCAGAAGTGTGCACATGAAGCTGAATTTCCTAAGCAAAACAGGAACTGATGGTGTCTGGCTGCGCTCCTCTCTGGGCTCACCCATCTTCAGAGGGCCTGCATTCTTTTCTGCTTCACCTTCTGAAACCTTCAGGTTTACCCCTGCCACTCTGTATCAACCGCTGCCTCAGGAAAAGATGGGTATCAGTCCTTTACAGGCTGATGTGAGTGTGTTCCAACAAACATCTCGGATTCATTCAGCAAGTATCACTCAAAGACCACTAACTGCCAAGTGTGGGGATCCTTCCCCACGAGTTCCGCGGTGAAAGTTCTGATGGACAGAGAAAGAAATAACTGTACCATGGGCTAGGGGTGGGATGGTCAGTCTGATGATGCATCAGGGTGTTTTGAGAGCACAGATGCTGATCAGGAGGTGGGTCAAGGAAGGCTTCCTGGAAGAGGCCATGCTGGTCCAAGTCTTCGAGATGAGAAAGGAGAAGGTGAGCGGCTGGCAAGGAGGGAGTGCAGGCCAGCAGTCAATCCCAAGGCCAATTGTTCAGGGGCCCAGCAGCTCCAGAGCTTGTGTGGCAGAGGGTAGGTGACAGGTATAGAAAAGGGGATCCCATTGACTAATGACTGTGTGATGTCCAGATATGGGTATGGGCCTAAGAGGAAGATGGTTCGGGCTTATTAGGAGGAAAGCTGACTGTTTTGGCTTGATGTAAAACAACCACACAGGCTGCTGGGTTTGAACACTGTCTCCAGCTGGTGGTAGCACTGATTGGGTAGGCTTCAGGTTGGGGCTTAGCTGAAGAAGGTGGACTATAGGTCTGGGCAGCCCCATTTCCTGCCCCATCTGTTTTCTTGGTCAGCTGAGATGAGCAAACAATGACCATACAACACCGTTCCTCTGCCATGAAGTCATCATCCCTACTCTTTCTCCATGAACAAGCCAGAATAACTCCTCTTAAAGTTGCTTCTTGTCAGGTATTTGGTCACAACCACAAGAAAAGCAACTATTGATAACACACAGGCCAAGTTGCTGAGTGGAGAGCAGGGTTGGGGGTGAGACAATAGAGCTGCTGGCTGGCTGGCAGAATGGGCGACCTGGTCCAGTGAGGCAGGTTGAGTACAGGGCCTTGGGAGCTGTGATGTATTCACCTCTGGGTGAGTTTAGGGATAGAGAAGCAATAGCCTGTGAGCCTGTGTGTAACGGGGCCTTCAGGTCTGACAAAATGTTAATACAGGGATTATAAAGATGACCTAAAGGGCCCAAGTGGCCCTTGTAGGTGGCCACTGTTTGTGTTCCTGCTCTGAACATGCACACTATCATACACATGTGCATCCTGCCAATGCCGAGCTGGGTGGCCCTGAGACTTCCTGATACTCAGGCATCTATCTGTTTGGCAGAGCTGGACCTCAAAGGAGTTAGATGATTTTCACAGGGCTGGCCAGATCCTTTACTGTGGTTTTCTGTGGACTTCTAGGCTGGACATGGCATGTCCCAAGTGATCTTCCTGTCATGTACTGTACTGTATAAGTAAGGGTTATTTGGCCTTGGTGTGTGGTGTAATAGACTTACTGCTGGAGTCGACCCTGACTGGTCAAAGTGAAATACCTACCCTGTTCATGTTGGAACCCCATAGATGGTACCTAGGGATTCCCTACTACCCAGAGTACAAGTCTGCTGTTTTAGAGTCCAGAATGTGGGCCATGTTTCTCCTGTGAGTAGTATCTTTCTAGAACCACCTACCACTTGGACAGCCACAGTCAAAACTGCCACTGCAGGTGGCAGCCCAGGCAGGGGCACGGATGCTTTTCAGGGATCAGTTTTTCTGCGAGCCGGGCCTGATTGACCCAGATGTATCAAAGAGACATAATAGGACTTTGAGGTGGCCAGGCTAGCGTTACCTCTGCAGCTGCTCCTGCCAGGTGCCCCAGTGTCCCGGAAGTGTCAGTTCTGATGGCATCTGCCACAGCTTGAGTGGCTGGTGCACACCAGGGTGACTCTTGGAGATTATAGGTTAAGAAAGCCACAGCTATAGTGGATGGACTTAGGAAGGACTCTTAGTTTGGAAATTGACTCTCTTCTCATTGTTTGGGAATGACCAATGACTTTGGCCCCGGGGCTGGTCAGCTGATCTGGGACTGATCGGGTATCTATGCACGCATCATGTTTATTGAAAGGAATCACTCCTGAAACCTGTTTCACCTTCCCTCCCGGGGCGGGTGGGGGATGAGATTTTTCCCTGACTACATTGTTCATAAAGTTTGACTCGGGGATGTGTGTGGCTGTCAGATCTGCAGCTTTAGGTTAAATCTTTCAGGTACTGTTTGGTAAGCCTCATGGAGCAGTGAGAGTCGGGATGAGCAGGCTCAGCCCTGTGAAAGTTTGGGCTTCCATGTAGCTGCTTTAGGATTAGGGGGGAGGGGAGAGCCACAGGATGGTGTAGGGACCAGTCTGTGCCTCCCCTGCCCCTCAGAAGTCTGGATTGAGTTCTTGGCAGCTCCACTGCTCTTCTTGTCAGGCCCCTCATATTGCCTTTGGAGAGGGATGATGCCTGTCTCTCCAGTGTGGTCTGAGTCTCCTCTTCTACACGCAGGTTATATTTTCTTTTATCCCACAGCACACTTCTGAGAGAAGCTTGCATGAGGATGGGGTTGGGGATTGAAGGCTCTCAGTATAGGGGGATCAGGACCTTCTGTCTCTTGAGGTTCCACCCCTCCCCCCCCCAGGACACCAGCTTTGGTGTCTGCATCTCTGTTCATAGGCTGTGTGTGATGACATGCCTCCATGGTATTCCACATCTGTCCTGATCTGCTCTGTGATAACAACTCAGCCTGCTAGAAGGTCATATGATATGCAATCATGGAGAAACATAATAACCCATGCCCCAGCCCCTGGCCTCCTAGCTTCCAGTCCTTTTGGAAGGGCATGGCTTGTCAGCTGGGTCTGGCAGGTGAACTTGTGGCAATTAGGTACAACTCTCTGAAAGGTGGGCCTTGGGGAATGGAGAACCTGTCATCAGGGCCTCCACCTGGCTGGGATGATATCTGGGTCAGAGCACAGGTTGCAGAATGCACAAGGTTTAAATGTCAATTTGTTGTACCTCTATAATGGATCCCATCAGCTGGAGCCACTGATGGCCTTTGATACTGTGAGCCCAGCGCTTCCAGAGAACCTAGGGTTGATACCTGTCACCTGTCACAGTGGTTCACAACTGTTTGCAACTCTAGTTACAGGGTCTCCAATGCCCTCTTCTGGCTTATAAGGGCACCAGGCATGCAATTGATACACAGACATACATAAAAGCAAAATACTCATAACACGTTAAAACAGAAACATTGAACGACTCCCAAAGCACTCTATGCCGAATCGGGGCCAATGACCTCTAATAGTTGGCTGGCTCTGAAGGACTCCAGTGGGTCTCAGGCCCGTTCAGAATGGCAGCAGATTTTGTTAGGACTGTGAGCACAGAATAAGGACTGCTGTGGCACGTTCACAGTGGCTGCTCCCCAAACACCCACACAGACACAGAGCAGTAAATGGAGTCATGTTGGGGTAGCTGTCATGGATGAAGCGAAGACTACCCCAGGTGCCTTGTCCATCTGCCAGAATACCGTGAGATCCTACTGCCACCAGGCTATAGGTAGTGTCTGTAGCAAGGCATGGATAGTCAGTTAGCAGATTCCAGGTGTGTTTGTCTGTGTGTTTTTGATTCAGACAATTCAGATATTTTCTGGGAAAGATGACCCTTAATGGATTAAGACACAGTTGATCAAGGTCCTGGAGCAGTTGGGAGCCTGCTGTGTGGATGCAGAAACCAATCCATGTACTTCTTTATGCACAGACAGAGCAGTCATGGAGAACTGAAGTTGTTGGCCCAAGATCTAGGTCTAGGCTTGACCCAGACTCAGAACCATCAGATTCTTCCTCTCATGATGTCCATGGTACACTGTAGCACCCCAAAATTGTTGGTGATATCCTGCAGCCAATGCCTGACTGAGGCAAAGTATCTTCCGGGTGAAGTTCTCCTTCCAGGGCACTTTGTCCTGTCATTGGTATCTAGAGGAGATCTGAGTGAGTCTGTCTTTGAACCTCTGGCATAGACATCACATTCTGCAAACGTCAAGGGACATGTGGCTTCTCCCTCTCTGGAGCTCCTTGGAGGATGTTACAGTCTGAGAGAGGCAAGCCTGTTCTCTGCCAGCCACAGTGAAGTCTGTGCATTCAGAAAACCTCATTTGTTTCCTTCAGAGTTGGTGAGGGGTCATTGCTCTCTCTAGATCACAGAAATGGACAGATGAGCTCCCGTAGGCATAGACATACCTTAGTCAGCCATTAGCACAGAGTCTCCAGTTTGCCGAGGTCAGAGAATGGGGGGCTGAGCTGTGCTGCATAGTTCTTCTGCTCCCCTTGTGTGGCTGAGCAGTTTAACTGGGGTCAGTATTGCTCTGCAAGTGTCTTGCCCTCCTGGGACCACTCTGGATGTCCTTGTCCTGGAGATGACTGGTTGAAAACTCTCTAAAAATGGCATGGATTGGCCTCTCTCCCTTCTGTTTCACTGGGTTAACCCCACAGGGCTCCAAGTTTTAGTTTTATTTCTTAAAGTAACTGAGTTTGTTGAAAATGTTGCTTTCTGTGACTTGCATCCTTTAGCAGTCACTGTGGCATTTAGCTTTAGTTGTCAACTTGATATAACCTAGTTTGTCAGTTTGAATGAGAATGGCTCCCATAGGCTCATATACTTGAATGTGTAGTCTCCAGTTGGTGAATTGTTTAGAAGGATTAGGAGCTGTGGCCTTGCTGGAGTAGGTGAGGCTTTGTGGGAGGAGGTATGTCACATCAGGTCTAATGTGCTCCCACCCCTGGCTGCTGCCTGAGGACCAGGTGGAAAGCTCTTAATTACTTCTCTAGCACCATGCTCCCACCATGATGATAATGGACTAAACCTCTGAAATTGTAAGTAAGCCTCCAGTTAAGTGATTTCCTTTATAAAAGTTGACTTGGTCATGGTGTCTTTTCATAGCAATAGAACAGGGACTAAGACACCTAAAATCATTTGGAGAGAGAGGAGGGGAGGGGGTTGTCTACAGTAGGTTAGCCCATGGGTATGTCTATGGAAAGTTTTTCTTGTCAACTGATGTGTGAAGGCTCAATCCACTATGGGCAGCACCATTCCCTAATCTGGGGTTCCTGAAGAAAACTGGAAAAATCAAGCTGAGCACAAGTGAGCAAATAGGTATGAATTTATTTCTCTGTGTTTGATTGTTGATGTCATAGTACTAGATGTTTGAAATCCCTGCCTAGATTTCCCCACCATGGTGGGCTGTTACCCACCATTTAAGCTAAAAAACAACAACAAAAACTCTTTCTCCTCTAAGTTGCTTTTTGTTGTGGGATTTTATCACAGCAACAGAAATGAAACTAGGAAAGAGTCTATTGGGCACGAAGAAACTTAAAAACTATTAATTAACTAACCAATTTTGGAATAATACCCTTTCAAGCATGTCCATCTTGTGATTTGTGAGCTCCATGGGGCTCTATGAGGCTGAGGATATGAATATGATCCAACACAGAACTGTAACCTTATCCAAAACATTGGGATATTCTTGAGAATCTTACTTTGTCATTCTTCAGTGTGAACTTTGGAGATGACTACATCATCATGTGATTTCACAAGGTTGGACAGGCCTGCATGTTAGTTTGAATAACCTGGTAACAGAGGCCCATGATTCTAGAGCCTGGGAGGTGAATGCAGGAAGACTGAGTCAAAGGTCAGCTTTGTCTATACAGTGAGACCCCACTTCAAAAGTACATAAGTAAGCAACATAGCTTCTAAAAATATTTATTTTATGTGTACATTTGTGTGTCTGAGTATATGTATGTGTACCATGTGCATACAGTAGCCCACAGAAGAGGGCATAGGATCCCCTGGAACTGAAGTTACAGTCATGAGCTGCCATGTGGGTGCTGGGAATGGAGCCTGGTTCTTCTGGACAAGCTGCTTGTGCTCTTAGTTACTGAGCCATCAGTGATTAAGATTATGGGGACTGGAGCCATCTCTCCAGTCCCCATAAACAATATGCCCGAATAAAAAACGGACACATGGTTCTAAAACAACAACAAACAACAACAACAACATGAGAACTTTCAATAACACCACTGCACCTTCCATAGTCTGGAAACGGCTTGGTGAACTAGGCAGCGGCTGGTTGAGTGTGGTTCTGTGCTCAGTCTGCCGCTTTGCTGAGATATTGGGAGATGACCCAGCACACCACAGACACATAATTAGCAGAGTTAAGAGCACTGATTCAAGTGAAACATGGACACATTTTTACAGCTACCTTGATACCCAGCTGTGCTGTCACCTCAAGCCTTAGCTGCCGTGCAGAGCCTGGAGCTGCATTGATGACCTTGGTATTGGGGAGGCAGTTCAACCGATGACGATGTGCTTGCTTTTCAGATGTGAAAACTGAAGTTCAGAGCCTCCAAATCCACATAAAATAAGGGCAGGCTTGGCAGCCACACATACTCTCAGGGTAGACACAGGAGAGATTGCCGTGGCAAGCTGACCAGCCAGACTAGCTGAATCAGCAAGGTTCTGGTTCAGCTAGAGATCCTGCCTCAGAAAATGAAGTTTACAGAAATTGAGGAAGACAGAGGAAGAAAACGTGGAGCTCCAAGCCCAGTCTTGGGATACAGCAATTGGCCGTGATTCACCAACTTGTTTTCAGTCCCAGCCACCTGCGTCTCCATCCACACTTGTCTGTGGTAACAGGCAAATGCATTCTCAGGCTGGGCTTTCTGCCCATCTCGAGGAAGTGAGGGAGCTTATAAATAACGCACAGGTAGTGTCTCTCCCTCTCAGATCTTTCCATGTGGGTTTGTAAAGTACTCAGAACAGTCCAGCCCTCTCTCGGTTACTGTGCGCTGTGTAGATACTGTTACTGAGCAGATCTCAGCCTGGGCCTGACTTTGAATGACTATCTTATAAGGCAATGGCCTTGACCCGAGTCACTCCATTTTGAGACTATGTGCCAAAGGAGACCGACTCTATATCTTGTTTATACAAGTAAACAACCACCATCTGCCAGCACACCAGGAGGCATGAGCGGATCATATATTTCTGCCAGAAAATAATGGTTACTCTGAACACATAAGCCAGACCAGAAATGGCAGGTGCAGGAGCTGGTCAATCACACCCAACCAAACCTACCCGGGACCATGAAAGAAGGGGATCCCCAACACTGAAATGTGATAGGCACTGATTGCCATTTAGTCACGAACGTCATCTAAGAAGATTGCTTCAGCAAAGGACTTTTGCCTCAGTCCATGGGCTTAGCCCATTTCAAACTCATCCCTGTCAGCTGGTCCTGCTCTGATGTTTCAGTCTGAGGAGCTTGGTACCTGCAGCTTGTGAAACTTTCTCCCTTGTCTCCACAGACTTTGCTTCTGTCTGTGCCAGCTCTGCTGCTCATCCCCGGATGGCCTCTCCAAACTCCACAGGCTTTTAAACTCTCTTTCGGCTTCTTGGTAACTGTGTATGTCTCTACAGCTGTAATATGTATGTTGGAAGATCTAGGAGTTAATATTAGTAACTAAAACTGAGACCAAAGAAACTGCAATTCACAGTGACCACACAATCTGTGAAATCAGAACTATCTAACATAGTGCAGTCATTTCTATCTCAGACAGGAAGCATGCATCCTCACCTCACCTCTGAACTTCACTGGAACCCAGGCAAAGCTGAATCTATTTACCCACTGTCTGAGAGGTCTTCAACTTGACGGGACATGCTCTCCAGTCCTGTCTGTCCCCAAGTCCCTTACTAACTGCTTGCTGCTCTAGTCCCAAATGTCAACCGTATAAGCAGACTAACTCAGGCCCTGCGAAGGCAAGCCAGTCTTGGCTGTGGGGTGCTGGTCTGCAGTGTGTAGAGAACTGTGGTTTCACTCTGGGTTTCATTAGCTACAGGAGTCTTGGGTGACAAAGGCAGGACTAGAGCCTGCAGGCTTCTTGGTCCAGCTGAGTGCCACTGCTGATACCTGAAGTATACTGTTATTATATGGCAAGTTTCACATGGCATTCAGACTGAGCCCAGGCCTGTCTGGGTTTATTTTCCCTTAGCCTTTCATAGGGAGATTTCTGTTTTTGCTTTTTTGTTTTAAAAAATCTATTCATTTCTCCTTTTTTTTTTTTTTTCTTTCTGGGGCTGGAGGACAAAACACCAATTCTTGACAGGATGCATGTTCTGGTTAGCTTTGGTCAACCTGATACAATCTACAGTTGTTGGGCACGAAGAAACCTCGATAGTCCCTCTCAGCTAGGCCTGTGGGCATGTCTGTGAGGGTGATTTCCTGGCACCCTGGAAGCCCTGAGCACATAGTGGGAAATGCCATGGTGCATGAAGAAGAGGAATCCAAGGCCCAGGCGGGCATTTCCGTAGAAAGCCCTGTGCCCACCTCTTGCCTTCCCTGGTTATCTACCGAGGGGCTGGTACACAGGAGCGCTTTTGATTTCTTTCACTTCTGCGAAACGAAAATTTCACTTCTTCTGTCCACTAATGGTGCCAAGTGCTTTCTGGAAGCTGAATTCAGAAGCACTGGCTTATAGCAATTACCTCATGGGGTTTGCTAGGGTGCATTTTATCATAAAAGCCAGGGCCATTTGTCCCTGACAAGGCTGTAGCTATAATAATCTTTGTGCCTATATTTAGCAGAAAGTTAAGCCAGTTTGCCTGGCTACTTAATAGTTTTCTACTTTGTGTTGTTCAGGTTAAACTTGGCTTTTGTTATGTCAGATCTGGACCACAAATATTAAAGTTGTCACCTCTTGACTCCATCTACTGTGGGAGTTGTGAAAGGATCACTCAATTAGGGTAAGGCTGTGGCTAGATTTTCATGATTTCTTTGACAAAAATCACAAGTGGATGGTTTTTCTTAATGTGGAAACAGATAAAAGCATTTGCAGAATGGCAATGCAGCTACTTGGATGACGCCATCACAACAGGGACCATTGCCCATAGTAAAGGACTGAAGTACGGCCCTTAGTTCAGACGCTGAAGGGCTAAGTCCTGGCACAAGAGTCCCTCTCCGCCATTTGCATTCCGTGGGTATCAGTCTGATAATATTTTATGGAAAATTCCAGAAATAAATAATTCATAAATTTTAAATTGCATACCCTTTTAGCATGATGAAATCTTCCTGACCCTGCTCTGTCTGATGGGGACATGAGTCATCTTCCCCTGCTGTGGCCACATTGTATGCATCGCCACCACTTACCACAGTTCCACATCCACCGTAGAAGCGTCATAATACCTGTTATTAGTGCTTAAAAGGAAGTTTGTATTTATTTTGAAGAATAATTTCATACTATTCATATTTACTTTTGTGTATGTTTTATTTGGGGCAGAATCTCTCTGTGTAGCCCTGGCTGTCTTGGAGCTCACTATGTGAACCAGGCTGGCCTTGAACTCAGAGATCCACCTGCCCCTGCCCCCTTGCTTGGCCTCATACAATACATTCTGATCATATTCTTCTCCCTCACCCAACTCCTCCCAGACCCCACTCCTTATCTATCAAACTTCTTGTTCTTTCTCCCTCTTAGAAAAAAATCAGAACTCAGCAATAACAAAAGATCACCACAGAGTCCATTTGTGTTGTCCAAACTGCTCCTGAGCAAAAGTCCTGTCCTGGAGTGTGGGTTTCATACTCAGTGATGCTCCCTTGAAAAAATCTTATTTCCCAGCTCCCAGAAACTATCAATTACAAAAAGCTCCCTGGCTGGGGGTGGGCTTTCTGCCCATTTCCCCTTCTGCATGCTGGGGTGTCCCCTGACTTGAATTTGTATAGATCTTGTATATGCTGCCACAGCCTGGGGTTGCGCACCGCCCCTGGCGTAGCTGAAAAATGTTTCCTTGGAGTCATTCACCACCTTTGGTTCTTACAACCTTTCTGCCTCCTCTTCTTCAGGGTTAGGGTTGTTAGGGTTTTAGGGTTAGGGTTAGTGGTTAGGGTTAGGGTTAGGGTTAGGTTAGGGTTAGGGTTAGGTTACTGTTAGGTTAGGGTTAGGGTTAGGGTTAGGTTTAGTGGTTAGGGTTAGGTTAGGGTTAGGGTTAGGTTAGGGTTAGGTTAGGGTTAGGTTATGGTTATGGTTATGGTTATGGTTATGGTTAGGGTTAGGGTTAGGGTTAGGGTTAGGTTAGGGTTAGGGTTAGGTTACTGTTAGGTTAGGGTTAGGGTTAGGGTTAGGTTTAGTGGTTAGGGTTAGGTTAGGGTTAGGGTTAGGTTAGGGTTAGGTTACAGTTAGGTTAGGTTATGGTTATGGTTATGGTTATGGTTATGGTTAGGGTTAGGGTTAGGGTTAGGGTTAGAGTTAGGGTTAGGTAGATGTCCTATCCTTCCAATAAGGGTCTTGATGAAGCCATCCCTTTAAGGGGTGTGTGCTCCGGAATCACCTGCATTCTTCACACTTTCCATCTGTGAGTTTTGCTTCTTTTCTTTCTTTCTTTTTAAACATAACATTTTGAATTTTTGGGAATCTCATACCATGAATTCCAGTTCCACTCACTTCTTAGTCCTCCCAGGTCTGCCTCCTCATCCTTGTGGCATCACCCACAAAAGAAAAAGAATGAGGAGGAGGAGGAGGAGAAGGAGGAGGAGGAGGAGGAGGAGGAGGAGGAGGAGGAGGAGGAGGAGGAGGAGGAGGAGGAGGAATACATGTCCTAATTTATATTGCCGATATAATCACAGGACTATAGTCAAACTCCCACTGGCCAAACCCTTAAAGAAAACTTAGTCTTTCCCCACCCATAACCCAGCCCAAACCCATCAGTTGTGGAGAGCTATAATTCAGCAGCCTTATCACAGTTTTTAAGAGTTCTCTTCCATGGCTTTCTGTCTAGATTATTGCTTTTTTAGGGGTGATGTGAGGTAGGGGTAAGGTGGGTCTAGGGGCTGTCACAGAATCCTTCTATGTCCTTCGAAGCTGAGTTTACAAGGTCAACACCATTGCAAAATAGCTTCATTGCCCTTTCTGGTCAGCACGGACCTCGAATTTGCACATAGTTTCTGGAGACAGCACACATCACCAACGTCTACATTGTCTCAGGGGTCAGAACATGCCACAGACCTCAGCATGGTCTCCAGTGCCACAGACCACAGACATCAACATGGACCTCTGCTGAAACATGGGCCATGGATGCTATCACATCTCTCAGTGACACACAGACCACAGTCATCAAAATCAGGTGGTGGCACAAACATCTGCATAGCCCTTGGTGGTAACAGGCCACTGACCAGTTGTGGGTTTCCGTGTTAAGTCTCATCTAATTCAGGAAGAAGGTTCTTTGATGAGAGGTGAACAATGCAGTGTGTTGTGGGTATAAGAATATGTCATCAGGAATCATTTATTGCTAAGTTCCTATAGCAGACTTACAGTAGATTCCAATCAAAAGGCGATTGTTTACTCCCACAGTATTCGTTTCATGTTTGAAGCAGTCAGCATTATCGTACTAGTAGACTGCTACTGTAGCTCCCGTTGTAGCTGGGTGAGACTGATGGTTACTTTTCTACTCTGCCAGCATTCATAATACCTTCCAGACCAAATTCTAGTTGGTAGGGTGAAGCTTCCAGTTGAGTACCAGCTCAATTTCTCTACATCCAATGACAGAAGTATGTGATCTCTTCAGCCATAGGGTTACAGAAGGGAACCAACAGCACTGACAATGGCCCATAACGTAGAGGAGTCTATAGGACCTCTTCAGCTAATGATTCAAAAAGATGTAACTCCTTCCTGGTACTGGGGGCTTTATTTAATAATACATTTATTTAATAATAGTTGGGTCATTCTCTCCCCTATTATATGGTAACTCCATTTAAGTGCTCGTGTGTGTGTTTGTGTGTGCAGTGCACACAGGCACACACTTCTAGTAGATTTTCATATGGCTGTTAATATTAGTTGTCCCCTCCCATGTTCCCTCTTTATTTTGATGTTCTGTTCCTCTGCCCATTTAATTCTTCTATTTTAACTTTTTAATCCATTTTAAAAAATGCTATTATATTCTATTTACTACTCCTTGGAAGATTCTCTTCTCCTTCCACTGGTTTCTTATTATCTGTCTCTTGTTTCTGTAGATATGCTAAACAAAGCACACTTATCTAAAGCTTAAAACCTAACATGCACATATAAAGAAAATATAATATTTGTCTTCCTGGTTCTGTGTTAACTCACACAGGATGATGGTTTTTAAGCTCCACTTACAAAACTTTACAGTTTCATTTTTCTTAACAGCTGAATAATATTCCATTGAATGAATGTACCATGTTTTCACTATCCATTCTTTAGTTAGTAGTTATCAAGGTTGTTTCCAATGCCTGAATATTATCAATAGAGTAACAATGACCGTGGATGAGCACATGTCTCCAGAGCAGTATGCAGAGACCTTTGAGTGTTTGCTCAAGAGTGGTATGGCTGTACCTTGTAGTAGGTTAAGTTTCACCATTTTGGGAAAATGTCACAATCATTTCCATAGTGGCTCTACCTGTTCATATTCTGATAGGTGAGGACTAACTACCCCTCCTTTCCCATCAGTACATGTTGTCATTAGTTTTATTGGCCTTGGCCATTCTGACTAGTAAGATGATATCTCAAAATAATTTTAATTTGTATTTCCCTGATGACTAAGAACATTGAACATTTAAAATAATGTTTCTCAGTCATTTGGGTTTCATCTTCTGAGAACTGTTTTAAGTTCTCAGACCCCATTTTTAAATTGGGTTATTTGTTTCCTCGGTGTTCAGTTTCTTCGGGATTTGTACGTTCTAGACTCTAACTCTCTGTCAGATGTTTCATTCTGTAGGCCGCCTCACTTCTCCAATGATGCTATCCTTTTGCTGTACAGAAGCTTCCAGCTTCATGAGGTCCCATTCATTAATCACTGGCCTACAGTACCTGTACAAGTGGGGTATTCCTGTTAAGAAACCCTTTCCTGTGTCAGTGAATTCAAGTGCGTTCCAAACTTTCTCTTCTCTCAGACTCATATCAGGTCTTCTGTGGGAGTCCTTAATCTGTCTGGATAGGTCAAGGGTAGTACAGATGGGTCTGTTTCATTCTCCTCCCTTCAGTCCTTGTGTCTTGAAGACACTGCCTTTTTTTCCAGTATGCATCTCCTTTCTTATAAAGAAAATCAGGTTTCTGTATGTGTGGAGTTATTTCTGAGTCTTCAATTCACTTCCATTGATCAACATGTTTTGTTGTTATTTTGTTTTGTTTTTGTCAGTACTGTGTTTTCTTTACTTCTATAGTTCTGTAGGACGACTTGGAATCTGGGATGCTGATATCTCTAGCAGTTCTTTTATTATTAAAGTTTGTTTTATAATCCTTGGTTTTTGTGTTTCTATATGAAGTTTAAGTTTGTATTTTTTTTTAATTGAAAATACATTTTTTTCATATAATCTTTGCTCATGACCCTCCTAATCTCCTCTCAACTCCATTTCTATGAAACATTATGTTGGAATTTTGATGGGGACTGCATGCCTACTAAACATAAGAGCTTCTGCCAACTCAACTCTGTTAAAAACAAGCAGCAAAGTACTTCAAGGGAAAGCATCAAAATATAAGAAGGTACTTTTAGAAAATGGCAGGTGGTAGTTGCTCACCTCCCATTGTTATAGCAGCTTTACTTTATCCATGTTTATTGTTGCTAATCTCTTGTTCATATCATCAGTTTAACGTCATCATAGGCTTCTGTGCAAGTGAAAGAAGGACGAACATGGCCTGGTGCTGTCTACTGCCCTCCACTGGGGCCTCAGGACATAGGGGATAAGAGGAACTGCCGATTCTCAGTCTGTAGCCATGTTTAGAGATGGACTGAGCCTATGTTAGTGGGCCTTCATCTAGTCTGGTTAAGAGAGCCTGCTATAATGGGTAACTTGACCGTTGATTGGACTGTCAAAATTATTCACCTCTGCATACTTACAAAGGTTTTTCCAGAAAGAATAAGATCCCAAAGGCTCTGTCATTATCAATTGACCCCATGGTGGATGCTTGCTATAAAGGCCAAAAGCTGAAGAGACATCTTGAATCAGGGTGGGGCACTCAGGAGAGAGCCGTATACTGAGTCACTTTTTAGGAAGGCATAGGAAGAATGTGAGGAGCAGGGCATGAGGTAGGGGTCTGGTTAGAGATTCAGGAGGTGTGAACATGGAGGAGAAGATGAATCTGAAGCTCCTGGAAAGGCTGTGGAGAACCCCTAGTGGAGCTGGCTGGAGAGCATGGTTCTCATGTCAGGCTGGTGGCCAGCATTGGGTCAGTCACAAGACTTGCCTACAGAAAAGCATCTTCTGTTTTCTCAGGATCTGCCTTACACATTGTGCTTGGTGATCCTCACGCCACAGGAGAAACAACAGGATAGGAATATGCTGAGCAGAGCGACGCCAGAAGAGAACCTGGTTCTGAAACCCAGAGAGAGAAAATGACTCAAAGTCTAAATTAACCCTGAAAGCATCTTCATGATAATTGCAACAATCCCCACTGTCCACTATGAAAACACTAATGCAAACAGTGAAACCATGCCCAGCTTCCCCACGGCTCTTGGTCTTGTAGCTCAGTTATAGTACACGGCAGGGGAAAAGGTCTTCCAGTGGATTCCTTCCCAGCAGAGTTTGAAAGTAAGAAAAAGACACGAAAGTATTTGTTCTGGTGGCATTTGATGCAGGAAAGAAATGTCCATCATTTTTCTTGGAGGGGTTCTTACAGTACCCTCAGGTGAAGATCTTGGCTGTCAACCCTGAAGGCTGCCTTAACTTCAACTATGCTGGTCTTTCCAAAGACTTTAATTGTGATAACAGCAATATGACATAAACACTGAAGTCTTATGATCTTTCCGTCATAGAGTAGTGACATGGTCTTTAGTCTTATCATTGTGTGGCAGCCTCTCGAGCTAGCTTTGCAAACTAGAGCTCTATCCCCATCAAGCAACGAATGCCATCTTCTTCTGTCCCTGCCCTCCTGCTTTCTGCTGCTATGAATCTGGATGTCCCAGTGTGTGGTTTTCTGTGGCTGGCTTGTGTCACTCAGCACAGTGTCCTCATGCCTCACCCATGTCACAATGTGCTCAGGAATGTCCTTTAAGTGTTTCACATGGCGCTTCCCTGCATCTGTTTTGCATTGGATGAACCTTCAGTTGTTTGGTGAACAGCAGCTCTACAGACATGCATGTAGAGACACATATGTACAGACAAACATATACAGACACACCATGTACAGACACGTAGGTACAGACATGCATGTACAGACACACCATGTACAGATACATAGGTACAGACATGCATGTACAGACACACATGTACAGTTTTTCTCAGTCACTTCTTTACGTCTTTGATTTGTATACCCAGAAGTGTGGCTGATAGGTCATGTAGGAATTTAAAAGTATTTTTTGAGTAGCTGAACAAGGGTCTTTTACGGAGGCTTTAATGATGCAGTGCTCTCCGTTGGATAGCAGAATTCAGTGAGATGAACCTTCACTAATAACAATATGGCTGCCCTGAAGACATGGGCCTGTAATCCTAGCCACTCAGGTAACTAAGGTAGGAGGTTCACAAGTTCAAACCTAGCCTGGGCAACTTAGGGAGACCCTATCTCAAAATAAAGAAAGAAAATTAATTAATTTTTTCTTTTTTTTTGTTCCCCGTTCTATGTAGGATTGAAGCATCTATACTTTGGTCTTCCATCTTCTTAAGCTCCATATGGTTTGTAAGTTGTATCATGGGTATTCTGAGCTTTTTGGGCTAATATTCACTTTTGAGAGAGTATATACCATGTGTTTTCTTTTGTGTCTGGATTGCCTCACTTAGGATGGTATTTTCTAGTTCCATCCATTTGCCTGCAAATTTCATGACGTCATTGTTTTTAATAGCTCCATTGTGTAAATATACCACAATTTCTGTATCCATTCTTATGTTGAGGGACATCTGGGTTGTTTCCAGCTTGCAGCTATTATACATAAGGCTGCTATGAACATAGTGGACCATGTGTCTTGTTTTATATTGGAGCATCTTTTGGGTATATTCCCAGGAGTGATATAGCTGGGTTCTCAGATAATACTATGTCCAATTTTCTGAGGAACTGACAGACTCATTTCTAGAGTGGTTGTACCAGCTTGCAATCCCACCAACAATGGAGGAGTGTTCCTCTTTTTCCACTTCCTCCCCAACATCTGCTATCACCTGAGGTTTTGATCTTAGCCATTCTTACTGGTGTGAGGTGGAATCTCAGGGTTGTTTTGACTTGCATTTCCCTGATGACTAAGGATATTAAACATTTCTTTAAGTGCTTCTCAGGCATTTGATATTCATCAGTTGAGAATTCTTTGTTTAGCTCTATACCCCATTTTTAAAATAGAGTTATTTGGTTCTCTGGAGTCTAACTTTCTGGCTTCTTTGTATATATTGGATATTAAGACTCTATCGGATGTAGGGATGGTAAAGATCTGTGGGTTGCCATTTTGTCCTATTGACAGTGTCCTTTGCCTTATAGAAGCTTTGCAATTTGATGAGGTCCCATTTGTCAATTGTTGATCTTAGAGCATGAGCCATTGGTGTTCTGTTCAGGAAAATTTCCCCTGTGCCCAGGTATTCGAGGTTCTTTCTCACTTTCTCTTCAATTAGATTCATTGCATCTGGTTTTATGTGGAGGGCCTTGATCTATTTGGACTTGAGCTTTGTACAAGGAGATAAGAATGGATAAATTTGCAATTCTACATGCCAGTGAACCAGCACCATTTGTTGAAAATGCTGTCTTTTTTCCCACAGGATGGTTTTGGCTCCTTTGTCAAAGATCAAGTGACCATAGGTGTGTGGGTTTACTTCTGGGTCTTCAATTCTATTTCATTGATCTACCTGCCTGTGTCTGTACCAATACCATGTGGTTTTTATAACTATTGCTCTGTAGTATAGTTTGAGGTCAGGGATGATGATTCCTCTAGAAGTTCTTTTATTGTTGAATGGTTTTTCCTATCCTAGTTTTTTTGTTATTCCAGATAAATTTGAGAATTACTCCTTCCATGTCTGTGAAGAATTGTGTTGGCATCTTGATGGGGATTGCATTGAATCTGTATACTGCTTTAGGTAAGATGGCCATTTTTACCATGTGAATCCGGCTGATCCATGAACATGGGAGATCTTTCCATCTTCTGAGATCTTCTTCAACTTGTTTCTTCAGTGGCTTGAAGTTCTTGTCATACAGATCTTTTCTTTGCTTGGTTAGAGTCACACCATGATATTTTATATTATTTGTGACTATTGTGAAGGGTGTCATTTCCATAATGTCTTTCTCAGTCCTTTATCCTTTGAGTAGAGGAAGGCTACTGATTTGTTTGATTAATTTTATATTCAGCCACTTTGCTGAAGTTGTTTATATGCTGTAGTAGTTCTCTGGTGAATTTTTGGGGTCAGTTATATATAATATATCACCCACAAACAGTGATATCCTGACTTCCTTCCTTCCAATTTGTATCTCTTTGACCTCCTTTTGTTATATAATTGCTCTGTCTAGAACTTCGAGTACTAAATTGAATAGATGGGGTAGAGTGGTCAGCTTTGTCTTGTCCCTGATACTAGTGAGATTGCTTCAAATTTATCTCCATTTAGTTTGATGTTGGCTACTGGTTTGCTGTATATAATCACAGGAGGTAGGGAACCTGAAAGGAACCCGAGAGGGTGGGAAGGAGGGAAAAAGGGAGGGGGGGAGAAAAGTGGGTACAGGAATAGGTATTGGAAGGGACAGAAGTACAGAGGGTCAGAAAATTGAATAGAAACATGTAGCAGTGGGGGACGGGGAACTGGGCGTAGCCACTAGAAAGTCCCAGACTCCAGGAAAGCCAGAGGCTCCCATGACCTCATATCGATGACTTTAGCTGAAATACCCAACAAAGAGCATTACAAAGGGGAAATACAACATGTAGAGACCACCTCCAGTAGATATGCACAGCCCCCAGTTGGGGGATGGGGTCACCCATACATCTCAATATTTTTAACTCAAAAATATTTCTGTCCAGAGGAAAGACAGGGACAAAAAATGAAACAGTGATTGAAGGAAAGGCCATTCAGAGACCACCCCTACACTATGGCTGATGCCAAGAAGTGCTTGCTAACAGGAGCCTGATATGACTGTCTCCTGAGAAGTTCTACCAGCACCTGACCAATACAGTTGCAGATACTCACAGCCAACCATCAGACTGAGCCCAGGACCCTAATGGAAGAGTTAGGGGAAGGACTGAAGGAGCTGAAGGGGATTGCAACCTTATACAAAGAACAACATCAACTAACTGGACCACCCAGAGCTCCCAGGGACTAAACCACCAACCAAATAGTATACATGACTCCAGATACATATGTAGCAGAGGATGGCCTTATCTGACATCAGTGGGAGGGGAGGGAGGCTTGATGCCCCAGCATAGGAGGATGCTGGACAGGGGAAGCAGGAGTGGATGAGTGGAAGGAGGAGCACCCTCACAGAGGCAAAGGAGAGGGGAGAGAAGGGGGAAGGGATGGAGGTATTGTGGAGGGGTAACACGGTAAGGAACATATCATTTGAAATGTAAACAAATAAAATGATTGATTAAAAAAAAAGAAAATTAAAGACTGAGGATAAATGTCAAGGTGCAATGCCCGCTTAGCTCATGTGAAGCCCCAGGTTCAGTCCAGCTCTGAAAAGTCAAAGAAATGAAACAGATCCAACAATAAGGTGAGCGGCTCAGCTGTCACCCCAGTTTCTGAAGGAGCACCTCCAGGCTCAGTTCTATGGCTATGTGGTAAGCATTTGTGTCGAATACAATCCAGGTCTGGCAAAATGGGAAGAAGCCAGTTAGTTTGGATAAAAAAAAAAAAGCTTTACTTAAAATAGCTGTAGCAGATGTGTGGCTCCACGTTTTTTCAAAAATAAGATGTTGTATAAGAGTTGCTCTGTGGGTTAATTACCTAACACTGGACTTACACAGGGGGTATCAGCTGTCCTCAGTTACATGTCCCATCTACCCTGAGCATGTGATGTCCAAGACACACTCTGTCTTGATATACTGGTCCATTGACAACTGAGCTGTGATCATCATCCTGACACCAAAAGTCATCGTGAGCATGTGACATCTGACAAAGCCTTAGCTGCCAGCAGAGCCTGGAACTGAGGTTTTCCAATGCTGAACTTGTGGAGAGGCATAGCTGTGGGTCTCTGGATCTGAGTAGTGGGGTTTCATGAAATGCCACTGGAGTAGGTTGGTGATGGACTCTGCTGGTTTGCATGGCATTTTTAGCCCAGATGGATCATATTAGATAGACTGTGTTATTCAACTGCTCTTGTTAAGTGAGGCTCACTGGGAACCACATGGGAGCACTGAACTGGGATGTGAGCTTTTGTTACTCTAATTATTTACCTTTCCCCTATTCTAGCAACCTGAGCTCAACTTTGCCCAGCTTTTTCAAATAATTTTGAATGTCTTATAAAAACATCAAAGTTTTTACTCATTCTTTCATTTCAGTTGGGTTATTCACACAGTGACATCAGAGCAGTGAGGGTTAGCACCCATCTTATGAGAACAGTGGGACTCAGAAGAAGGCTAGAACCCACATCTGCTAGAGCCAGTGGTTATGTTGTTTTTTCTTCCTATTTCTACCTCAGTGTGCTTTCAAGTATCAGGGAGGCAGGTCAGGCTCAGTAACCTCGGTCTTTAGGATGTGAAGAAAAATGAGGAAAGCAAACCAGAAACGAAACAAGAGAAAAGAGGAAAAAGGAAGAACACACGTGGATATGCAGGACACCATCAGACATGCAGATTACTATTGAACATACAGAATACCTTTGGATACACAGAACACTATCAGATGACATGCAGACTGACCCAGCAAGCTTCTGTGGAGCTACAGCCCTCCTCTGAGGATCATCAGTTTCTAAGTAGCATAGTTAACTGACTAAGTGAGCACATGGTGTTGTCCTTCACTTCTCTTGGGCTGTGAATCTAACTCACTATTAATGGCCAAATGATCTAGAAGTTAAGTGCCTCTTTAGATAATAAAGTCTTTTGGGGATGGGGGTCTTCCATTTCTCCAAAGATGTCTTCGTAAACACAAATTAGCATTGTATAGGTCTATAGCAGTGGGTGGAAATCTGTATTTCTTCTGAACTCTCTCTCTCTGTCTCTCTGTCTCTCTCTCTCTCTGTCTCTCTCTCTCTCTCTCTCTCTAGTGTGCGTGTGTGTTTGTATGTGTTTGTGTGTGTTTGTTTGTGTGTGTGTGTGTGTGTTTGTTTGTGTGTGTGTTGAAGGGATGGAATGACTGGGAAGAAGCTGTAGTTACAAACAATGGTGTGACTGGTTGCCACGGAGCTTGTACAGTGACTCCAGACTTTGTCAGTCACAAACAAGTCACATCAAAGAGGTTATGTCCTGGGGCTGGAGAGATGCCTTAGTGGTTAGGAGCACTTGCTGGTTTGGTGGAGGAACTAAATTTAGTTCCCAGCACGCACACCAGATACCTCTCAGCTACCTGTATCTCCAGCTCTGGGCGCTGGCATCCGAAGGCACTTGTTCTCCTGTGTACATAGCCACATACACACAAGTACACACAATCAGAAGTAAAATAAATCTTAAAGTGTAGATGCTACTCCAAAGCCGTGTTTAATGCTCTTGATAATGGGAGAAGAGGATAAATATGTCTGTCCCCTCTATGTAGCGGAGAAGCAGGACAGTGACCCTGCAGATAACACTAGTTGCCATGGGAGTCAGAAACTGTCTAGGCGAGCCTCAGAGTCCTCTGGTCATGACCACTCAGGAGTGGAAGATGTGGGAAATGGTTTCAGATCACCAGGTGAATGTGACCCATGGGGAGCTGCAGGCCTTAGTAGTCATTCTTTGAGGTTGTGGATCAGATACTGTTATTTGGGACTCAAAGTAACCCTGAGGGGTCTGGTCAGCAACTTCCCCATGATGATGTGTCCATTGGGGTCAGGGGCTTCTTGCTTGGTGACTCTTGCAGAGTAGAGTTTTGCAGTGGAGAACTGGTACCTCCTGGATCTCTCCCAGAAACCTAAGCAAGCAGAATTTCCCCGGACTTCCTTGCTAATCCCAGTTAACATGGCAATCTGCAGACAGGTGCAGAATCTTCCCTGAGATAGAGGAGCCCCTGAATGGAGAAGGCCAAGAGGTGAAAGAATCCTGAGGACAAGTCCCTGAGATGGAAGAATCCACATGTATGACCCCTCTGATAATGAGGACACTGAGCAGGGATTCCTAGAGGAAGGCAGTTAGAGATTCCTGAAGGACATCATAAGCACAGATAACAACTATGTGCTGTTGGCTCTCAGGCCTCCTCCTGCAAGCAGAGGAGAGGAAGATTCAGACAACAATGGGTCCAGGGAAGAGATTGAACCACAGTGGGACCACTGGGCTGGGACACAACAGCTGAAGGCAAAACCTGACAGAATCCCAGTCTGCAGACTCTGCCCTCTCACATTGGGTAGCATTTGTAGACACCTGCTTGTTTCTCGTCATTTGGAAGGGATGAAGGACTGGAAGCTGACTTTGGAATCAAGCATAAAGGAACACGGTCACATTAGTACAGCATGTGGTCATTACTGCCCTCACAAAGCCCCTCTCTCCTGTCTGTCTGTCTGTCTGTCTGTCTGTCTGTCTGTCTGTCATTTGCCAGCTTCTCCCTCCCCTCATCTCTTTGTCCTGTCTCATTTCCCCATCTGTCTCCTGACTCCTCTTACCTTCCAATCCTCGTGTGACCTTGTGAGTTATGATTCTAGGTGGTGAATATTTTCTGAAAATGTACAGAGATCTTGTTTAATCTAGCGACATTTTTGCTACATTTACACTATGAGAAGTACTGACGATCCCCTAGGCATGCAATGCTCTGAGGGATGCTGAGGCTAGCATCGGCCTCTGAGTTCTGTTGCCTGGGTGACCCAGCTTTGATCTTGCTGAGCTTCTTAGATGACAGGAAGCTCATAGGTCTTTCTTCCATGGAAAGGGGTGGCTGGGGTCACCACCAAGGGACTCTGGATACCTCTGTGATTTGCCCTTATTTCTGCCCCCTCTTCAGCACCTTTTCACACTCTCCTTGTCTGATGATTTTACAGGATTTAGTAAAACCTGTGGACTCTTGGGCATGCAGACAAAGGGGAATGGCAGGCCTTTGCCTGATGAGATCAAACCTGTCTCACAAGTCAGAAAGCTATGGGCCCCTATCAGAACCCCAGAGTTGTCCCAACCCAGCCTGGCCCAGGACTCATCTTCAGAGAGTGTTAAGTTCACAGATGAACACAGTTTGATCCCAGACACTGTCTATGGATGCCGGTGGTTCAGCTGTAATCTGGCTGCTGACCTAGGACACAGGTGAGCTAAGGGACAGACAGGATGCCTTATCCCAAAGATGGCTCGTGAAAAAGGAGCCCTAGTTGCTCTCTGTCTCTCTCTGTCTCTCTCTGTCTCTGTCTCTCTGTCTCTCTGTCTCTCTGTCTGTCTGTCTGTCTGTCTGTCTGTCTCTCTCTCTCTCTCTCTCTCTCTCTCTCTCTCTCTCTCTCTCTCTCTCTCTGTGTGTGTGTGTGTGTGTGTGTGTGTGTGTGTGTGTGTGTGTTGCTGAAAATAAAGCCAGGACAGATCTATAAGAAACCCTGCCTCACCCTGCCTCACCCTTCATAACCTGCTCTCTAGCTCACTGGTCATCTTGCTATTCAGGCTTTGAACCTTCTCGATACCAGAAGACAGTTTCCTCTGGCCCTGTGTCTGCATGTCCAAAGGAACATCACGGTTAGTGTACTCAGACACTCAGGAGCTCTTGTCTCCAAGGAGCCTGGAGGTCACAAACATGTCTCATTTATGCAAGGGCATCTGGTATATTAAGAAATCAGAGGATCTGAGCCAAAGATGACCCGGTAGTATGGCCCGGGCAGGTGCAGGGCTCCTAGGGCCTTGCTCATTCTCCCCCAGAGACCAGGATTGAAGGGAGGCTGCAGGTTCAGGCTCAATCCTGAGAGGGCTTGGGAGGCTCAAGGCTCCCTCTGTTCTGCACATGTGCCTTCAGCTACTTGATGCCAGTTAAGAAGGTGGTTCTCTGGGCAGGAGATAGTTCAGTGGGTAGTATGCTTACTCAGCATGCATGAAGCCCTGGGTTCAAACCCCAGCACACATAAATCAAACACAGTGGTACATACCTGTTATTCCAACTCTTGGTAGGTGGAGGCAGAAGGATCAGAGAAATTCAAGGTTGTCCTTGACTATGGAATAAACTCAAGGGCAAACCTTGTCTTAAAAACTCAAGTCACTCAGCGTTTGTTTCAGGAATCCCTATTCTAGAATGCAGCTCCTAGAACAGAGTGTCACCTTGTTTGCTTGGTCATCTTCGAATGGAGTCAAACTGTAAATGAGGACCCTTAGGCAGAGCTGACATCATAGTCCAGGGCAACTGTGGCGTACACAGGCCTATTATAGCTTACATTTGTAGTTCAGTGTTTCTGTTGTCCATCACTGTCTTGCCTACTTAACCATGTGAGAAGTAACGCTGTGACCTCTCCTTCCACTCATCATTTTCCACTACAGGTCATCGTTGGCCAGGATCTTTGGTGGCTACACTCACCAAGAGCCCTTGGGTAAATGAGACACAGCCTCCAGGCCTGCTAGAGACAAGGGCATCTGCCATGTTGTTACTTTGTAGAAAAGCGAATTGGAGGAAACCGGCTTCTGGTATGAGGAGGAAGATGGCTGGTGAGCTAGGGCAGGTTATGAAGCAATGTGACGGGTCTTCTTTCAGCTCTTGCCTGGCTTCATTTGCAGCACAGATAACATTTTCCCAAGGGCTTTGCCCATAGGGATGCCAACAAGAGGAAACCAGGAAGATGGAAAGTATGCTCCACCTCCAGTCCGTGTCCGTACTTCCAGCTGGATTCAAGGAGGACTTGACGTGTTTGTTGGGAACAGAGGCTCACATCAGGCCCCATTCTGTTGCTGATACAAGACAGAGAGACTGAACTGACCAACTGAGCTGTGGTGCTCAGGCAGGAGGGATGGCCTTGAAATATGGGGGTCTTCGAGAGCTCAGAAGGTGCTACAGCAGCCCCAAGTGAGTCTTGGCTTTGTCTGGACTGATGGGGACATTTCCAAGGAGAGGGGGCAGATGTGTGGTGAGGCATCTTAGAAAAGAGTGGGAATTTGGCTTTGTTTTAAGAGGCAGTCTTAAAACCTTGTATGTCCCCAGGCCTTTTGTTTCTCAAGCAAAGGGTAACACACACAGACTTGCAGGTGACTTACTGAGAACACCAGGTTCAGCGCCCCATGCAAGGGCAGCTAGTTTTTCTCTCCTCTGTTCATCTCACTTCCTTCCCTGAGTATGGAATGTCTGTGTGCACAGGTGAGGTAAACTACAGAAAAGTGATCTGTGCATTACCAGCAGCATTTAAGGTCCTGCTGACTGCTTCTCCACACAACTTTAGATGGTAAAGAAGAGGGCTTCAAGGTGATCCTGTTCTGAGCTATGGCATTCTCTTGGGAACTTGAAGACAAAGCCTGAGCCCTCAAGGATTTCTGACAAACTCTCCCAAGGTACATGAAGAGGGAGACACTTTGCCTCCCTGTCTGAGCCCTGACTCTTTGCACCTTACTTTGTCTCCTCTACCACAGAGGACTCTACTTCTTTGCAGTCCCTACAGAATTCTGTTTCTGTCTAGTTCCTCTGCGGAGTACTGATCTCAGAAAGAACAGCCAATCATAGTCTCACCCTTGGGAGCAGGAACTACCCTGAAACAGGTGATATTTTGAAAAGCCGAGGTGCTGTTCAGCTCTGCTAGCTACCTGGGCCATTCACCATGTTCCCACAGTAGAAGCAGCCAGAGGTCAGGAGCACCCCAGGAAACCTTACCATGGTGGCTGGTTCTGCCGATCAGCTCCATAGAGACCATGCCCCAAAGTATGGATCCTGGGCCAACCCCATCACCCTCATGGTTCTCTGCTAAGCCCCAGACAATACCTGCCATACTCACGATTCCCAGTAGAGCGAAGACTCTTAATGCTTAAAGATTATCCAATGGACTTACATATTTGGAAATACTTGATACACAAGATGCCCAACCAATTAGAATTGTTACCCAATATTTAACCTTTTGAAAGAAATTGCTGCCTAGGACTGCTAGAAATCGATGGCTCTTCCTCCATGTTGCTTCCTCTCTCTCCCCATTCCTCTTTCCTCCTCTTCCTCCCAACTCTTCACTCCGCCTACCTCTTCTACTGCCCAATCACCAACCTCCACTGAAAATACAATGTGGCAGGAAAATATCCTGCTACACTACCCTGCAAGTCTCTGGGTACCTAAGGATGAACACACAGTATATTGCATATTCTCAAAGGAAGAAAGGGCTGGACAGAGAAAATCAGATTAAAATGTCACCAGCCCAAGTGAGAGGCTTAGCTGAGAGCTGACATGCTCATGAGTTCACGTAGAGCCTTTTGGAGTGGAGTAGGGGAAGCTTGTCAGTGTGGTGTCTACACCAACAGAAGGCTCCTATAACACAGAACAGGATGCTCTGCCTCCATGGTGGGGGCTGTGATATCCATGGGGACACAGTACCTTTAAGAGGGGCACAGTCCCTTAGGAGAGATGCCATCCCCAAAGAATGGACATTGTTGGACAGAGTACTCATGGGAACATAGTAGTCCAAGGAGGGAATCAATCCACTGTAGAGCTGGCCAACTCACAGTTGGTCGCCTGTGTCCAGATCCATCCCACTATGGTCTGTTTCTTCTTGCCTGGTCATTGCTGCTCCCCACCACCGCAGCTCCACTTCTTGGCTCATGCACAGTAGCAGCAGCCCCCACAGCCTGCTGTTTCCCATGGTGATAGAAGATTAAGTGTGCACGTGCTCACGTGTGTGTGCATGTGTATGTGAGCACACATGTGCACGCACAGAGCTCTCACTCAGGCTTATGTCAACCTTTACAAACAGGTTCTGTGTTTGACGGTTTGCATATGAATGGTGGGCACTGTTTTTTTTTTTTCCTAGACATCCCATAGTGAGTCTGTGCAGTCCATGTGAGCCAAGGAATAGTGGTGGTAGAGAGACTTACAGCTCTTGAACATTTAAAAATTCTGACCTTTTATAGCTGCTAAAACCCTAGGAACCACATCAGAGTCCTGGACTGCCCTGCTTGAAGATGAGGGGCCATGTGGAAGGGAGCTGAAGCTCTCCACTTACGTTGTCAGCCTAGTACCATTTGCTGGTATAGACGTGGGCGAAGCTCTAATAGGCCAGCTGCCTTCTGACCTAGCTAGCTCCATGCCAGTTGCCAGCCCTGCGATCTTTCTTCCCATTTTTAGAGTGGCTGTGTCATTGGAAAGAGGCTGGACTTGTGTGAGCAGTATTCATATAGGGAGATAGAAGTTAAATTACACTTGGACCCTGACACGATGCATTCTTTTATGGCACAGGAGGCTCTGAGTAAAAGACAGGGAGGGGTTGTTTGGGGCCACGATTTGTAGAGAGAATTACTTGTGCACTCAGTGAAAGCATTCACCTGTCAATTAAAACACCTTTAGCCAATGAGCTGAGGCAGGAATTAGGAGGTGGGAGGTCTGGAAGTTAGAGAGAGGAATTCTGGGAAATAATCAGGCACAGGAGATTCTCTCCAACACAGAGAAAAAGAGATAGATGGTCGTATGGAACTGAAGACCAGGTAACCAGTCACGTGGTAGAACATAGGATAAAATCAACAGATAATTAAGATATGAACTAGTCAAGGGAACAGAGCTGAAGCTATTGGCCTCAGCACTTATTCATATATAGAAGTCTTAGAGTCATTATTTCAAGGAATTTATAGGCAGGATGGAAAACTCACAGTTACAAAGATGTGGAATGCCTGCAGGTGGGTTCTGTGGCCTTGAGACACTCGGTGGGATGGAGTTAGGCTCATTTCATTCTCTAACTTATTTGGACATGAAATCAAGACTTCTTTGTCTACATGATCTCAAGCACGCCATATGGCATGATGGGAAACAAGCTGGTGACACTTAGATTCTAGCATCGTGTAGGTGAGACTCCAGATTCATGACACAGGAAGATGTGTCCTGGTCTGCTCCCAGGGTCAAGAGGACTCAGAACAAACAGGGAACCTGGCCCCTCTGGTCATTGCCCTCACACTCATCTGTTACAGAGGAGTTGACCTCACCCACCCCAGATACAACATTGCTAATACTGCCTGGAAGGAGAAGTTGGGTTTTTACTTAAGCGGCAAGTAAAAAGGTGCCTGCTAGCTACACCAAGGCTGAGCTCCACTGTGTTGAAAGCCTGAGGTCTGTGGCCACTCACAGTTGTTCCAATCCTGCTTTACAGGAAGGGTAGGAGGGAACTTGGATCTCATCTGTGCCCTGGAGGGAGGAGGAAAAAGAAAAATGCCATAGTGCTGCCTGTGACCGGGGCCAGACTTGAAAGACAGGTAGAATTTGGGAGATGAAATTGAAGAAGGGAAATGACACTAGATTGTCAGCAGATGGGGAGCACATGAGTCCCACTCTTAGGAGCTTCTGCTTAAGTACTGGCTAGGGCCATGGTGACAGAAGTCCAGCTCCTCACACTGTTCCAGAGTGTCCATGCACATAGGCCAGAGGGAGCAGGCTTCAGCCTGGCTCAGCATGGCCTCTCTTCTCTTTCACTTTCTGCTACCCAACAGCTGTCCATGGCAGCCTGTTCACCTGGCCCCATTACATGTCTGGAAGAGTGGCTACTCAGAGTGACTAGCCAGTAAAATAAACATCTGGGAGTACTCAGGGGTTCCCTATGTACCCTAATTGTTAGAGCTACGAATCTCAGTATGCATGGCATCTGGTTCCCAATGGCTGAGATGACATGCAGGCAGATACTGAAAGGTGAGCTTCAGTGGTGGGTTAGCCTGGATGAAGGGGTCTCAGCTGAATACAGTCCTTACACAGAGCAGAGGTGAGAAGGAAACAGTTTGTACCACATGCTACCACTGAACAGGAAGATGGGTGGAGCTGGGAAGACTCAGGGGAAGGGTGGCAGGGAAGAGTTTCTGAGCATAGTGTCAGGTTGGTGATGAGTGCTCCCAGTTCTTATCCCTGGGGTCACATCTTTTGTGGTAACCTTGGAGTGACCCTGCCTCCCGTGTGGTCATGTGACCAGCTTGGTCCACCATTGAAATTTCATTGGCCTCTCTTCAATGGCTACAGGGACAAGCCAAAGCTGGCCTGTTGGAGGGAATACTATGTAGTAATATCAAAAGCCTTTACTGAGGCATCTCACCCGAGCCATCTGGCAGTGGCTCCAGATCCAATACCATGTGAGTTTGTTCAGGGATGTTTGGCTTGACTCTCTAAATTCAGTCAACTACCACTGTGTCCTGCTAAGATCATCTTAGTTCTGCAGCCAGAGGAAACTGATCATGAATGAACTCAACCTGCACAGACTGGCTCAAACACTGTAGACAGATCCTCCATCTCTACAATCACCCCTGGCTAGCAGTAGGTTTCAGGAGGCAGGCTGAACAACAGAAGGCTGCAGAGACATAGCTGGGCCTATTAACGAGTTTCTTGGTTTTGTTTATGGGAAAAACCGGAGACTGAACCCAGGGCCTTTGATATGCTAAGCTATGTCCCCAGCTCTTACTCTTAAACTCTTATAGTTTGAGGGAGTCTCAGTTGTCCAGGTTGACCATAGATTCACTCTGCAGCCTAGGCAGACCTTGCACTCATAAGCTTCCATGGAGGCCTGTGCTACCAGATCCTTCATCCAGAAAAAAAAAAACAAAAAACCATCATTTCTCCTGGAGAAGCCTCCACCTTGGATGCCCCCTGCCCACAGGACTCCAGCAGACAGAGGAGGCCCTTCTCCCTTTTCCACCTGGCACAGGCTCCGACCGTGCTGCAGATTCACACGGACATTCTTATTGGCTGACAGCCTTTATTACAAGTCTCACCTGAGCCCTCCAAAAAAGCTTCTGGGTGGGATCAGAAAAGAGAGGACCTGAGGATCTGCCTCAGTCCAGTAACAAACTAGGCTGATGGGCTCTGGGGGATTGGGCAGGGGAGGGCTGCATTGCCTGGAGGCCAGACCCTTTGTTCCCGCTGTGATGGTGTTCAACTCTCCCTCCATCAATGCATTATTTCTGTTTGGCCTTTCTGATTTGAGTTGTGTGTGGAATAGATGTGTTAACTTAGAATTTGTCACCATAACATACAAAGTGCTGGGAAAAGATGGGGGGATAACTAAACTGTAGCTAAGAATAGAAGCTAATTTATGCAACTTGATTATACTTCTAGCAAGAGTGATAATTGGAGATATTTTGAAAAAAAAAAAAACCTGAAAGTGAAGATAATTGGAAGGTTTATTTTGCCTCATCTATTAGATAGGGAAGAATAAGATCTTTAATTACATTAATAAGAAAATAATTATTGATAGTTGCAAATAATATCTCTTGTCAATTCAGGGAAACACCTGACCCCACAGAACTATGGAATCATTTAAAACCTAGAGAGAATTTTTTAATGACAAAGACAAACTCAGAAGTGAATAAGTCAATCACTGTAAAATAGGTGTGCTGTTGAAACACCACAGAAGGAAGTGCTGAGGCTGGAGCCTGGAGATAGGCTGGATTTCTGGCCCCCCTTAAAGAATGTCCAACTTCATAGAAATCAGATAATATACAGCACCCCGGAGGGGTTCCTCATGTGCAGAAATGGCTCCTTCCCTGCACCTGCTGTGAGGGTTTGTCACTTAGCTAGATGAAGCTAGGTGGTCTTACGGCCTGTCCCCTGCTTTCCTGCTCCAGATATTAACCTTCATTCGGGTCTAGCACTTTTGTTTACCCAATCATATCCTGGTGTTCTCCTTGGTCATCCCAGCCGGCCTCTCACCCAGAGACAGTGCCTACCCAGGTCCTCCTCTGCTTCTCCAGGGTCAATTCCTTTCCAAGGTCAGCTCTTGGGAAGTAATTAACATTGTAGGAACAACTAAGCTTGGTGAGTAGCTGGCACTGGAGGAGATTCTGACACTGAGGAGGAACTGAGAGGAGAAGCTGACCCTGAAGAGAAGCTGACCTTAAGGAGAAACTGACTTTAACAAGAAGCTGATCCTAGAAAGGAGCTGACCCTGGAGGAGTTGAGCCTTGGGAAAAACTGACCCTGGGGAACCACATATTCCTCCTTGCCCTCCTTGCCCACCTCCATGTGCCTGGCACCTTGCCAAGTTCTGGGAACACCTAGGAGAGCTTCACAGAGGCCTGCTTCCTATTCTATTTCAGAAGGATAGGGAGTTTTGTAGAATTTGACTCATCTCTAGACAGTGCAAATCCTTCTGCAGAAGTCTGAGGGTCTTTAGCTGGCTTTGGTGGTGCATGTGATCCGAGTGGGAAAACTGCGTCATGTTCAAAGCCTGAGCTTTGTCGCAGAGAAATGAAAAGATCAGAAAGGCTTTCCTTTTCTTTAGGTTATGTATGTGGATGGATATTAGAAAACGTCTTTCATTGCCCTTTCTTCAGTTCCCTTGCTGGCACAAGCCGGTTGTGTCAAAGGACATCATACAGCTCACAATGCTCTCTCACTGGATTGCACACGTCAGCAGGCAGCACGGACCGTGGAGAAGCCTCAAGCATTGGCTCTCCCTTCAGAAGGGACGAACTGAGCTGAACCGTAAATTCTGTCATCATGTGTGTTCTCTGGAAGTTGCTTCAGAACACTGGTGTTGAAATAAATGTGTGTTCTTTTGTGACTGGGTCACCTCACTCAGGATGTCCTCACTGGTAAGTGGATATTAGGAAAAAAGCTTGGAATACCCATGATACAGCTCACAGACCATATGAAGCTCAAGAAGAAGGAATGTGGATGCCTCAGTCCTACTTAGAAGGGGTAACAAAATAATCATGAGAGGTAGAGGGTGGGAGTGACTTGGGAGGAAGAGATCAGAAGAGGAAAAAAGCGGGGCAGGATCAGGTATGGGAGGAGGTGGGTATGATATACAGAGGGTCAAGAGACTGAACAGAGGTTTGTAGCAGTGGAGGATGGGGAACTGGGGTAGCCACAAAAAAAAGTCTCAGATGCCAGGAAAGCAAGAGGCTCCCAGGACCCAATAGGGATGACATTAGCTGAAATACCCAACAAAGGGGACAGAGAACCTGTAGAGACCACAGCCCCCCGTTGAGGGAGGGAGCTACCCACCCATCTCAGAAATTTTAACCCAGAATTGCTCCTTTCTAAAGGAAATACCAAAACAAAGAGTGGAGCAGATACTGAAGGAAAGGCCATCTAGAGACTGCCCCACCTGGGGATCCATCCACATGCAGACACCAAACCCAGACACTATTGCTGATGCCAAGAAGTGCTTGCTGACAGAAGCCTGATATAGCTGTCCCCAGAGAGGCTCTGCCAGAGCCTGGCAAATACAGAAGTGGATGCTCTCAGCCAACTATTGGACTGTGCATGGGGACCCCAGTGGTAGAGTTAGGGGAAGAACTGAAGGAGCTGAAGGGGTTTGCAAACCCATAGGAAGAACTACATTATCAACCAACCAGACCCCCCAGAGCTCCCAGGGACTTAACCACCAACAAAAGAGTACACATGGAGTGACCCATGGCTCCAGTTGCATATGTAGTAGAGGATGGCCTTGTTGGCCATCAATGGGAGGAGAAGTCCTTGGTCCTGTGAAGGCTCAATGCCCCAGCATAGGGGAAAGCTAAGGTGTTGAGGCGGGAGTAAGTGGGTGGGTAGGGGAACACCCTAACAGAAGCAGGGGGAAGGGTAAGGGGGGAAGGGTTTGCGGAGGGGAAACTGGAAAGGGGCACACAATTTGAAATGTAAATAAATAAAATATCCAATAAAAAAATAAATGAATGTGGCTAGGATCAGTCTTGGTGCAAACCACAACCAGTCCTCACCAAGAGGAGTGCAACTTGTGGCTCAAGACTCACACCTGAGATCCTACAGGATTGGCAGCTCAAAGGAATCTCTCAGAGCTGGGCTTGGGGTTCAGGTCTCACAGACTGGTTCCTGTTGAGGCTTCTGTCCTTGGCTTGCTGAATGCAGATCTGTGTTGTGTTTAACACAACAAATGTGTTCTTGCAACTGTGAGCACAGAGAAAGGCACAGCCAGCCCAGCTCACTGACTCCATCTGTGTGCCTGTGGTTATGGTTGGCTTCCAGGTAAGAACAAGCTGGGAACTAAAACACTTTCATCTTAGTATTATATGATTCTTGCTATTATTCAAAGGCTGGTTTCAAACTCACTATGTAGCTAAGAATGGCCTTGAACTTCTGATCCCCCCCTTCACCTCTGAAGTTCTGGGATTACAGCTGTCCACACCATCCTGTTTGTAAAGGGATCCAATCCAGACTTTCATACATGCTAGGTAAGGCCTCCACCAACTTAACTGTATCCCAGTCCCCAAGGCACTTGAAGTGGACGTCTGTCCCAGTCAGATGGGTCTTTCAGAGTCTATGTCCTGAAGCTCTGGGTCAGAGTCATCCTGCAAGGGCCGTTTCCATGGTGACCACCACTGTCGCTCTTCTGTTACAGAGCTTCAGCCTCTGCACAGTATTAGCAGAATCAGGGATGGAGCTTGAGCCTCTGTCTCACAGGAGGGTGATGATTTCAGAGCAAGGGCTGGAAAGGGCTGGCTCTGCATGGGTCCCAGGGGCTGCATGACTGTATGATGAAGCACCAGGGCTGAAGGTATGACAAGATGGCTCCTTCTAAGACCTGTGTCTTGGTTTTTGGACAGCATTCTTGCAATGTCCTCGTATGGCTGTCCCTCTTTATGTCTGTATGATAGTTCTTTGTGTAAAGACACTAGCCATACTGAAGACTCTAAGTAACCCCCATTTTGCCATAATTGTCTCTTCCAGTATATAGGTCCTGGCTTGAGGATTCCACATGAACCTAGGGACGCACTTCAGCCATCACAGACTCCACTGCTGGGCACAGCTCCTGGGAGCTCAAGGCCTGCTTGAAGATGATAGTCCAGGTCAAGTCTCCCACACCTGCTTGCTAGCAGATACTCTAGGCTCTGATTTCCCCTGGAGACCCACACTGTCCCCACCCTCCCTGGCTCAGTAGTCAGACTCCTCCCTCTAAAACAGATGATTAGACTGTGTCTGTGTGTCTGGGTGCTCATCACACTTGAGTCTTTGCCTGGCCCAGTCCACACTCAGCAGCTCATCTGTGTCTCTGTGAGGATCTCTCCCTCAGCTAACCAAAGCCTCTGCCTCTGTCTTCTACCTCAGCCATAGCTCTGTCACCGAGGAGTCTTTCTAGTGTCCCCACTGTCTCTCTTTCTCCATCCCATCCCATCCCATCCCATCCCATCCCATCCCATCCCATCCCATCCCATCCCATCCCATCCCATCCCAATCCATCCATGGTCCCTCTCAATTCCTTTTCCCCATCTCAGGGTCTTTGTGTGTCTTTCTTTGTCTCCCCTGCCCCTTAGTCCCTCCTTTCTTTCATTGCCACTTTCTTTCCTCTCTCTTTTTTCTGTCCCCACACCTAGTTACCACTCTCAGGCTTTGTTCTGCCTTCTCCTCTGTTTTGTTTTCAGCATCTCAGGCCTTTGCTTCCCTCTCCCAAGTGTCCACTGCCAGTGCCCTCATCTTAAGTGTGACCTGTATTTTCTCCTCCCTGCCCTGTACCTAGATAGAACTTGCTAAATCTTGTGTATGTCCCCTGCTACCTGAGCCTCCACGATCTTCAGAGCTCCTCTGTCCTGGCTCCAGCTCGTCTAATGCTCCGAGGTCTCCTCCTTAGCCCCTGACTTGATTATAACCCTATTTGGGACGCCTCCTCAGCTTGGTTGCCTAACACCTTATCACGGTCTGGTAAGGCCAAGAATGACCCTACTGGCCTTGGGTTCCCAAGCTCCACCACTGCGCAGAGCAGGAGCCGTATATTGCATGTACAGAGATGTTTGTACAGGTGGGTTTCAGACACCCTCTTACATCACACGAGGACATCTGACTTCTTTAGCTCCCTTTCCTGGCCTCTTTGTTTGGCATATGAGAAACTGAACTATATTTTCTAGAATCAGAAACAAGAAATGACATTTGTGTTGTTGTCCATGTTTGTCTTTATACGGCTTTGGGAGTTCTTCAGAGACGGAGGAAAGCCAGGCATAGTCACAGATGCCATGTTCCCCAGGGAAAAGCCAGCTTCCTGCCTGAGGATCCCAAGATGCAGGTGCTGTGACTTTATGACTGAACCCAGCCTTCTGTGACTTCCTTACTTTCTTCCTAGCACTGAGTAGTGAGACTGAGCAGTCTCACCATTGTGTAAGGACCGAGTGGAAGCAGGCAAGCGCTCCGCCCCTGGATGTACAGGGCTCTGGACAGAGGAGGGGAGGAGACCACCCACACCCATTCCTCTCCCCCCAAGCACTCCTGGACAGATGTCTGTCTGTCCTCTGCTTTCTCCTCTCTTCTCCCTGCCTGTCTTCCCACTAAGCACTGTCGAGTCCAAGAGCAGGCACACTCTCTGGAGGTTTGACTGTTTGTCTCTTGGTCTCTGGCGGCTTTTGAAGGTTAGAATATGTGGGGGTGGAGTTCTGGGGTCCCCCTCTTACCCACTGGAATGGTGTTTGTTTTATGCCTTGCTCTTTCTGATCTCAGACCCACCTAAGTAAACCTGGCGTTTATCTGACAGAACTGGACAACCCTCTGTAAGCAGAGAACTGCTCGGAGTCTTTTAACTTTACAATGCAGCATTTTTTAAAAAAGGGCAGGGTCCATGGCTTCAGCATTTAAATCCTATGCAAATAATTATGGCCAATGTATGAGTCAGAGAAATGTGCTTTGAGCTGGGTGGCCTCTCTGTTCAACATTGCCTTTTATTTAGAATAGGCAAACACAAGAAGAATTATATTTATTTGATTTCTCTGTTGAATATTTTAATGGTTTGTTCTGTCTGAGAAAACCTGATGTTTAGCTAAAGTTGACAGGAACCACAAGTGGACGTGTCAAAACAAGCTGGAGAGAGTTACTTTTGATGTGTTTTATTGAGATATCCGAGGTACTTTCCAATTATTTTATGCCAAGAAAGACAGTTCTTCACAAAATAGATCTTGCTTGAAAACCACAAGTGTAACTTGTCAAACCTAAATATCACTTAGATCTGTCAGACAGAAAGTTCTGAGGCACACTGCATGGCTCACTGCAGGAAGAGGGAAGCAGACTCAAGTGACAGAGGCAGAAGCCTGAATTCAGGGAGCAGAGTGGGGATCCCCCCATCCCAGGCTGCAGACCCTGCAACTCTCTCAATGTCTCTGTGGAATACACTGGACTCTGCACTGGGGGACAGACTTGAGCATGAGCTTCTGAGGGTTTAGCCTGCTGACAAACCATTGGATCCTTTACTCTGAGAAATGTGGGCTGTTCGAACACGCACCTTTGACTGCAGGGCTCACAGTGCAGTGGTGTTGGGGTCCCTGGCCAGCACAATGCAATGACCAGCCCTGAGTGCCTGGACTAATCCTGCCACTTGGGTCCCTAAATCTTCTTGAACCTAGTTCAACTCCTTAAGCCAGAGTCAAGCAGGTCCTTTTGTAAGAGACTGTGAGCCATGGTAGGTACCGCTGGACACACGAGATCTGCCAACAGAACTTCTCTTGTCTCCTGGCTTTGACATATGAAAGCTACAGAGAAGCCACTGTTTGTATCTGTCCTCTGCAACTGAATGGGGGAAAATACGAGGCAGGATCTGGCACCACATATATCCCTAACTCTCTGTTCCCTTTGCTCCTGGGGGAAGTCTCTGTGGATACCAATGACTGCACACATGGATGGATGTGTGCTTTTCAGGCACCAGAGTTTCAAAAGGAGACTTAAGGAACAACGGACAGAGACAAAAACAGCGGGGAAGGGAGGTGTTTTTAGATTAGACAGAAACCACATAAAAGAGGCCTTGGAAGAGGAGTTAGGTTTGAACTTGACTGTGTGGAGGGTGGGGTCTGGCAGGAGGGCCTCTGTGGAGGCCAGATGGATCCAGAATCTCAGGACAGCCCCAGGGGCTGGCTCTGGAGCCTTTGGGGGTGGGAAGCTCTGAGAGTCAGCCTCTACGGGAAGGGTTCTAGGAACCCACGCCTTCCCTGCACTCCGTGTGCTTCCTGAGGGCACAGGAAATCATCTTCATCAGGATAGTGTCCCGGAGGGGGTCTCAGAGTGCTTCATGCTCAGACTCTTTGTAAGACCCAGGAGGGAGAGCATGGCCCTCTGAAATGGCTCTGTAGGCATCTGCATGTGACCATCAGTACCCCTTACAGAAAAGCATAAAGATAAGTATGTTGGGGAAAACCTTTCCAGCAAGTGTCTTACTGGGCTGGAGCTCTCAGCCTAGGGTCCCCCTCATTTTCACATAGCAGCACTCTGGGCAGCTCTCTGTAGGGACCTGCAGAAGTCAGGAAGATTCTAGCTCCTAGAGGTGACATTTTCTATGCTCTGCCTCAGGCATGAGAAGGCTTGTATTTACACCATTTTCCATGTCTGGTCAAGTTGAGTGTCCCATGCTGCCTCAGAGTGGAGTCACTCTCTGGGGTAATGTCTCATCTGAGGCTCCTGTCTGCCTGTTTTCCTGACACTACACCCTCACTACAAAGAGCCTTCATCCTTGAAGTCTGTGGGGTCCCAGGGGGAAGGACCTGGATGTTTTATGTCAATCAAAGTCAGGTCCTAGGTCTGTCTCAGGTCAGGTGACAGGCTTTGCTTCACAGTTTTGAGGCTGGGGAAAGGGTGCTGGGTTGTGTCAGAAGAGAGCATAAAAACAGCCTTTGGGGGTGGGCCACAATGCTGGGCCCATGGTGTGGCAAAGTGATTGGAATCCAGCATACTGTGCTGTGACTGAGTTGGTTGGACAAAATTTTGTGTTTCTGCCTTGATCAGTATTTTGGTCTCAGGACTTCCAGATATAGAGAGAATGGGTCATCATCGGATGACCCATCATGGAAATGGGCTCTTGTCTGACCCGAGGACAGCCAGGCTTTGAACCTGGACTTAGCTTCATTTGTGGTTTCTTGAAGTACTGTGGACACTGTTGCCATCTCTACAGAAGCCTATTAAGAGCCAGGTGACACTACCCTGCCAGATCTGCCCTTCATACGATCATCAGGCTGGAGCTTTCCCTAGATTTTGTGTTCAGAAGCTCTGTGTGTGGCTTGTTCCCAGGGCTCCAAGGCTGAGAGACCTCCTTTATGGGGTTGCTTCTTTGTGAAGCTGGCACTTGTGGAGTCCCACTCTTGGTGTCTTCCAGGTGCCATTCATCTACCAGTGATGCTTTCTGGGATCTGAGTTCTCTCCTCACTGCAATCTTCCCTCCAGGGCTGGGTCCCATCAGGGCTCTGTATACCTATGTGGAGGCCGGGCTCTGGTCCTGCTCCTTCCTGTTCACCAGGATTTATTCTAGAAGACAAGCTTTATAATGGTGTGACAGTGTGTCCCCACAATCACTCTCATTGTCACTTTCAGTAAAGCATCCAATACATCAGAGGTGGTATTCAGCATGTTACTATAAATAGGCCTCCTTAGGTGAGTTGGCCTAACTGTGGGCAAATATAAGGGAAACTGCTAAGCTATCACATTTAGTAGGTATGTTCATTGTTTTTCTGACTTGGTAGTATTTGAGCTTGTGGTGGATCCGTTGATCATAACTCCATCATAGGGATGAGAGGAGTCTGCATCCATCAGACAGAGCTATGGAGTTCAGGAACCCCGTGTCAGAACAAATTGAGGTTCAATTTCTTCATACCAATCAGGCCTTGTCAGTCTCTCCTCAGCTTCTATTGCCTCCTGCCAAGTTCAAGTAACTGACCTTGGAGTCAACCTTGACTTTGTGCTTTCTTTCTTCCTGTCTTATTGGCTTAAAAAATGGAGTGGGTGTGCTTCAGACAGCTGTCTGGGCTTTGGTGCACTTCTGATTCTGTTGCCTTTGGGCTCACAAGGATAGCCTAGAGTCTCCTAGGGGACTGAGGAAGGGACGCATCTTATATGCCTTATCCTCCTCCTCTTTCTCACCTGTTCCACCAATGTAAGACTTTGGCTCACCATCACATATAAAATGACATGTGCCTGGGCACCCAGAGATGAAGGGTCTTTGGCATCTGAGACCTCTCCAAGATCTGAGGTTCAGGCCTGTGGAAGGACATCTGAGTCTCCCAAGGCTGTGGTCAGGCTATTGTTTGGATGACTGAGACCCAAAGTCTGAGCTACAGGTCTGTGGAAGGAGGACTGGATATGCTTGAGATTTGTAGGCTCACCTCCCCAAACAGGCATCCTTGAATGGCTTGATATCGGGCAGCTGTGAACCATGGCCTCTCTTATGAGAGTATACATGGTCTTGGGTGACAACAGCCCTGGACTGTTCTTCAGGGCCATGGTCCCTAGAGCAACCTAACTTGCTTCTCTTACCACTTGCATACTATTGTGTTCTGGGACATGCTAACTCATACTTGGGGCTTCACTGGCTCTCTCAGGATGGGGAAGAACTTTCTTTTGAAGAGGGTGATTTTGCCAGGGGAAAGCCTGGCAAAAGTGTGCCGAGAGGGACTCTTCCTATCAGACTTGACTGATCATAGAGAGAGCTGGATCAGAAGCTGTGTGTGTCGGTTTGAGTCTCCTCCTAGTTCACATGGAGTCTGGAGGCTTGGGAGGCTCCCTTCCCGCTATGGGCCTTGGTGGTCCCTGTGGGGTGCAAGGAGATTAGGGGCCTTGCAGCTCCCCACCTTTGCCTTCTCTTTGCCCTTGATCTTGGTTTGTTTTTCCTTCCTCCAGCTGGAGACAATCTGTCACCCTGTGGCATCCCAGAGAATCGAATGGCACTCGCCATTTCCCATGGGTCAGGCATAATTGTCCCTGCTGCCTGCCTCCCCATGCCTCTGTCTTTTATCAGATTCTTTGTAGCTTTACAGATGAGTTGCAGGGCTGCCAGCCGGCTCCTGAAGCTAGCTTTCAAACCCTTTCCGTTGACGCTGTGATGGTGGAATTAGGGATTTTCTCTTTACTCTCACACAATCATTCATTAAAATACTTTCAGGGGGGCTAAATTATACCATGCATTTCACCAGGCTTTGCTCTCACCTGGGCTCCTGGTATTTGCTTCTAAGTCACACTGCCTGTACCTGGTTCTTTGCTAGTGGCAGGCTGGGAGGGGCTTCATGGGCTCACAGAGGTCTATTCTCAGAGCAAAGCCAGGGGTCAGCTCTTATGGTGTTCATGCGCATGCACACTATGTGTCTTGGGGTGGTGGGTCCCACCCTGAAATTCACCACTTCACATGCATATAAGAAATCATCCAGCATGCAGTCAGGAGCAGGTTCACTAGAAGCTTTCAGCTTGCAGTCTGGACCCAAAGGATTGAGGAGGAAACTTATGAAAGGGCTTCTAGGGATACTGATCAGAGCGCATGTCTGTGACAATATGAACAGCAGCCTATGAAGACCATTGTAACGCCAGGTCCAATGTAACTAGGTATCTTGAGCTGTGCCCACAGTCCTGGCCTCACTAAGTGGTGACAGCATTTTATATACAAGACTACCCCGAAGTGTTGTCCCAGAAGCTCTTAGCTCTTCTTCATATGGTGACAGTTTTCTGTGAAGGTTCATGGAGGACATAGTCCCCATGCCATTCAAGAGAAAGATCCATGTAAGGAGATGGGGCATCATGTGCTGATGGAGTAAAGAGTCTTACAGAAGCTGTACCCTGGGCCTGGTCCTCACTCTGCTCCCCCAGCTGTATCCTTGGCTTGAGATGGAGCAGCCGCACCAGCACTACCATGGTTGTCAATAATGCCATCCTTTTCTGATCTACAAACTGGGATGTGGCTGTTCATGTCACAACTCAGAAAGGGCCAGTCCCTGGACTCTGCCTCCAGGCATGGTGCTGGTCAACATGGGGACATGTGGAACCAACTTCAGGGTCAGCTGAGAGGAGTCTGAGTACCTTTGTCTTACACCTTGTGTGAGACTTACCCTGGGGACATGAGACACATGAATTTACAGACCTCAGACAGGGAGCTTGTGAAAGACCAGAGTAGCAATTACACCAAAGTCTGACTTGGTGACTCAGAAGAGCAGGACGTCTCAGATGCAGCTGTAGCACTGAACAACCCACCCCAGCAGGCACAGCACATACAAGCTGCAACCCTGGGACCCCCTGAATGACTTGCATTCAGCTTGACAGATCCTCTCAGACCTCTGGCTATCTGACCTCCTTCTCCAGCAGTTACTGCTTCAGTATCCTCGGCAAGGGGCCCTAGGGAATCTTGGGAGTTTCACTTTTTCCAGATTTCGTGAATCTGGTTGAGCAGTCCCACCTCCTTAGAGGAAAAGCATTAATTCAGAAGAAAGTGCCATGCAATAGACCTTGGTGGACCCGGGCTGACTGCCCCTGACTGCAGCTACGGAGGTCACTGTGATTGTCTCTTTTCCATGTTGTGATGTCAGAGTCCCAGCTCTACACCTTCCCATGGCCACATAGGGCCTATAGCTGTACTTACTTATTGTGTTTAACTGTCTCTGGCCACATAGGGCCTATAGCCTTCATGTCTCGGTGTTTATCTTGTACTCAGAGCTTGTGAATATATGTGTTAACCTGAGGGAAGGGGTTTGTGTCCAGCACCATGATTGGGACACAAACATTCATACCCTTTGTAAACCTCCATGTCTCACACTTAAGTACTGCAGCTGCATCTCCGTCTACCCTGACCCTCCTGATACGCAGTCTTTATGGATGGAATGGATCAAAACACAGCTCTTTGAGCTTGGCCTCTTAGGTGACCCTTGAGGCCCACCAGTGGCCAGTGTGTCCTTCAGGTGTTGGGTAGATGACCTCGGTTTGCTCACCACAACAATAGAAGTACACCACAGGTGTTTTCAGTTCTTGGCAACTGTAAATAGATTTTTCCATAAATGTTGTCCAAAGTTTACTATGAACCACAAATGTATAGTTTAAGCAGAAAAGACTGTGGAGTGAAGTTAAGTATTGTTCAGTGACGGTGTGTCGCTAGTGTACATAAGGTTCTGGGTTCCATCCCCAGGAGATTGGCTAGGATGATGGCTCAGTCAGTAAACTGCTTACTCCACAAACACAAAGTCCTTGGAGAGGCAAGATTATTGCAATGAGGCCCTTCTGAAGGCTTTGGGCTTTGGCACCCACAGGCAGAGGTCTGAGTCCCAGATCTGCCTGTTCTCTGCTGAGCTCTGAGTTTCTCCTTTATATAGTAGAGATGACACAACCCCATGCAGGCTGTTTTCTGGGTGTCCTAGAGCTAGTATAGGTGGTGGCAGCACTGCCTTGGCTTCAGGTGGCTCTCCTCCTGTGGCACCTAACAGGGTAGATGTTATGGTCATCCAAGATGCTTCTCAGGCAGTACCGTATGGGAGGCGTGCCTCCTGCCTGCTCCAGGCACTACCTGCTTGCTGGCTGTTCCCACAACACAGGTCCCTCCCCACTGCAGCCTTTCCGGCATGTGACCTTCTGGTAAAGGTACCAGCACCTATAAAACCTGTTCCTACTCATTTTATGGGTGTCCTTATCAAAAGGTACCTCCCACGCAACTTTACTTCCATAAACTGGATTGTTTCCTTCTTCCTGAAGTAAAGATACCTTCTGCCAAGACAGGGCACTTATGGCTCATTCAGACCTAAACCTAGGTTCACATGCAGAAGGAGCATGCCTCTGCCAGCCCCCAAGGGCACATGCGCCAAACAAGGGAGAAAATGATTAACAAGCAAAAGCCTTCTGAGACCTCAGCTCTCAGCCCCTCTCAGCCTCATTGGAAGGGAAAGCAGGGGCTGGTAGAGAAGCCCCCAGAGAGAAGGGTGAGTCTCAGCTGCAGCCATGAGCTGCAGAGTGGCCATTGGAGCCTCAGGTGACCTGAACATAGTGGCTCTGCAGAGAGTGTTGTTCCCCCAGGACTGCTTGCTGAGAAGGGAGGCTGGAATGTGTCTGGGAGTGGTTCCCAAGCCACTCTGCAGGGACCTGGTTCTTTGCCTGCTGTGAGTCTCAGAGATGAGAATCTGGCAGGGACTGGAGTCAGACAAGTTGTGCAGTGCTTCTGGAAGGGTTCTAGTGTCCTGGGGACGCAGCTTAGTGGAAGAAAACTGACAAAAATGTTGACCGGCTGGACTAGACTATCCATTGTGTTCTGTGATGTGTCTGGGGAGAGTCAGGGTTCATTACATGGCTCACTCATGCTTTGTATTTTAGGTTCTTTCACAATAATTTTGAGAACAGCCAGATTTCAGCACCACAGTGTTCATAGGGGAGAGCTTGTGCAGATGACCTCTGACCCCAACAGAGGGGTGGGCTGGACCTAGTTCTGTGGAGGGGTGGAGCAGCCAGGAGGAGATGGTGAGTCTGGTAACCCAACCAGACAGAGGAGCTAGGGTGGAAATGTGCATTCAGAAGCTCCAGGCCAGCCCCTGAGCCCCACAGACACCAGTGCTGGGCATGACTGCAACCTACTCATTCATTTTGATCAGCTGCCAGTGAGCAAAGACAGCAACTCAGTCCCCTTCATGCCTCAGTCAGAGCCCCCTGGTGAGGCGACCCCTGGGATGACCCTTGCCTCATAAGGGGGAGCAGCTTCCGAAACCTCTTCAGGGCCAACTGGAGACTCTGAGGTGCTTTCCATGTGGCACTTGCCTCTTGTCACCCCACCCTCTATTTCTCATCTCATTCCTCTGTTGTCTCATGCTGCATCTGTCCATTGATACTGGGCTTGTTTTCAGGGGCTTGAAGTAGCGGATCCTGGAGGGTGTGGGTTGCACAGGCTCAGTGTGGCCTTGCTTGGTATCACATCAGGAGAGACCCAGGAATAGATGAGGTTATGCAGTTATGCAGAATTTGGGTGGATCCACCCCCTGGGGACTGGTGTTCTGGGAGTTGAGGGTTATCTGTCCAGCTGGGCCCTCATTGTTGCCCATGGGATCCATGTCTGCCCTGTTCTACTCGCTCAGCCTTCTGTGGCCCCTCCCCTTCTCTCACAGGTCAGTCACAGAGGACAAAGCAGCAGTTACTGAACATCTCTGTCATCTGATGTACTCCTCTTGCTCAAGCCTCCTCTCTCTACCACAGAACGGCCTCCTTTGAGAACAACCCAGCACCAGCACTGGGCTCTCCCTTACACTGTTCAGAGAACTCCCCATGTGGACAGCACCAGTGCTCAGGTGTTCGTTGTCTTCTCAGAGCAGGTCCTGTGCAGTTGCCCTGTAGTGCTCCTTGGAGCACAGTGTCCTCTGCGCACGGAGCACTCACCCCCCCTGCCCGCTGCCTCTCCATTTCTGCTTGCTCTGCAGGTGACTGTCCTTTGACTCATTGGCTTTCATGTTGATTTCAATTCCCTTGACATTGTTAGCAATAACTGGGGATCCCAGGAGCTTTTGTTTATATACAGGGATTGTCTGTTTCCAAGACACAGTGTGACCGTGACGAATGGCACAGGCTTGGTTTTCACACGTGTCTTCAGCATCTAGCTTAAAATAGGGGAGCTAGATTCTCACATTTTCTCTCTACACTGTATCCTTTCTTTTCTTTACATCTCCATCTCTTTCTCCATCTCTTGTATTCTGTATAATTCTCCAGTGTGCAACAGGCAACCAAAGGTTTTTTTTTTTTTTTTTTTTTTGTATTCTGGTCATCACGTCAGCTTTAAGACACTTTCAACATCTCCTAAGGCATGCCTCCTGCCTATTCTCCATGCCTCCTGCCAGTCACCACCTCTTGCATAGCTAACTAGCCATGGGTAGCTACCATACATCATCTGTTCCTAGAGTCTCCTCACTTTTGGAATTCCTGTGTGAATCAGATTGCACAGCCTGTGGCTATCCGCCTCTGACTTCTTTACTGTCTGGCATTGTTGGCAAGGTTTGTCTTCCCTGTCCCTTCATTCCATTGCTGAATAATGCAACACTGTATGGACAGACCACGTTCTGTTCACTCATCCTGTTGATAGGCATTGGGCTTCCCCACCCTCCGGCTGTTATGAATGATGCTGTCACTAAGATATGAGAACTCTATCTTCAGCCCTCGAGTTGTTGACAAGCTGCTGCACATGTGGCTGCACACGTTACCTTCCTGCCAGGTGTGTGCAAAGGCTGCACTCTCTCCACAGTCTTGCCAGCACTTACTATTGTCCCCTGCCCTTTTTAGTCTGTTTAGCTCTTAATATTTTGTCTTTTCTTGTAATTTTATAATTTGGCAAGACAAGCATTCTACCACTGAGCTAAGCCCACAATCCCTCCCTCATCTAGGTTTTTGATTGTAGGTATCCAATTAGATTCAAAATGGGAACACAAACTTACCGTGGTTCCTACTTGCTTCTCCTAAGAGGGATGCTGAAACTCATATGTGTGTGTGTTTATACATAAATATATTTGTGTATATATACATATATGAATATATATATATTTACACAAATATATTTGTAAATGTAAGCTGCTCCATCTGTAGGATGCTACCTGTATGTGTGCTTTGAGGCCTTATTGGCTGCTCTTCTCTGGCAGAAGCTCACCTTTCCTGATCCAACATTACTCAGTTGCCTGTAGTTCTTTGTGTAGGGGTGAGGCCTGGTGGGCTTTTCCTGTCCTTTGTCATGTCTATTAGTGTTGTCCTTGCTCAACTCCCATGTGGGCAGTCACGTCAGTGAGACTCGGTGGGCTCTGTTGCTGACATTCTTAGGAGACACCACCTCAGTCAGCTCTCTGACTCTCTAGCTCTGACTGCTGTCTATCCGTCTTCCAGTGTGCTGGAGCTTTAGGTGTGGGACTGGGCTCTGCAACCCTGCATTTTGATTGGTTGTAGTATTTTATAATGGTCTCTGTCTATTGCAAGGAAGTTTCCTTGATGAGGGGTAAGGTCTACACTTATCCAAGGGTATACGAACACTTATTTATGGATTGATGTTGGGGTTCATGCTGCTTTAGTAAAGCAGTGGTTGTAGATTTTCTTCCAATAGCCACAACTTCACTAACACTTAGTGGTTAGCTAGGTGTCCAGTGCCAGGCAGGGTCTCCTTCTTGCTGAAAGACTGTTATTCAGTTTCTCTTTCTACTCACTTGAAAGTATTTTCTAATGACCGCTGGGGCTTCTTCATTTACTCATTATTTAGGAGAATGCCATATGATTTCCATGGTTTAAATGCACCGAGTTATTTCTGCCGTTTATGCTTTAGATGATTTGTATCCTTTAAAGCCTGTGACTCACGGTCTCACCCGTTATCTGCCTTGAAGAATATACCATGTGTGCTTGAAGATGGACGGTGGTGTCCTTGCGTATAGTGTTCTACAGGAGCCTGTCAGCTGTGGCGCTGCTGAGCTTGTCCCTGGCCTAATGGCTTCCCACTTGCATTATTTCTGCAGTTAGACTCCTGAGGTTTCCAAATGGCCTATGACACTGTCTGTTTGTAGCTTTAGTCTGGTATATCTGCCCCAACTGCTGGTGGATAGAGGCTAGTAACTAGTGTATCTTCCTGATAGACTGACCAGTAAGGCATCACACTCATCTGTCACAGTTCTTCTTGGAGGTGTCATTTTGTTTTAAAGTCCTTTTTTCCCAGTGATAGCACTCTTCCTGTCCTGGGACACTGTTTGCACATCATTCCATTCTTACCCTCCAAGCGTCCTCCTGTGCGCCTTTGAATCAAATATGGAGCCTGCTCAGGCAAAGCAGTTAGATTCTAGACGTCAATGTTTTCAGTTGGATTCTTAACAATTACTATTCTATCCCATGTGCCCACCTCTCGAGCTAGTACTGATGGGACCAGACTTGGGTTGCTCATTTTACTTTTTGTTCGCTCTGTCCAGGACTTTCTTGCTCCTGGTTTTCTTTTCTTAGTCCTCTGCATCAAGCGAATATTTTGTAGTATAGAACTGTAATTCTGGAATGGTTATTCCCCATATGTTTTATTGTATTTATTATCATTGCTTCAACAGTGCCAAGGGTCAAACTTGGCATCTCATGTATACTAGGCCTTACCACGCCACATTCCTCAGCATACCCGGCATCTTCAGAGCACATTTTAGAACTGTTTTCTTTGTGCTAAGGTTTAATATACATTTCAACTTAAAATCATATTTGTACTAATAATCCAGGGGACTATTGAAGTTCTCCTCCCGTGCAGCACTCTTCTTCCGTCTTCTCAGGTAGCACAGGTTGAAGTCGATGAGTTATTTAGAAGACAGAAGTGGAGTTGGGTCACAGAGGTAGAAATGGATTTGGGAAAAGTTAGGGAGAGGAATGGAAAACGAATATGATTAAAATACATGAAATTCTCAAAGAATTAATAAACTAATTTTTAAAGACAAAAACCTTGATGAATATTGAAAATAAAATATACCCGACAATTAAAATACCATCTTTTACCCTTGCTATTAGGACTTTGTTATTTTTGTTCTTAGTACTTTGAATATATCATCTCTTATCTTCTGTTTCCATTGTCTGAAGTAAAAATTTAAGGGTTCTTTGAAAGTTGGGTGGATGGTGTTTTGGTGGGGTAAACATGTGGAGGGGTGTTTTCTTGAAACTGACACTGGTGAAAGACTAAGGCAGACATGTGAGGAAACATTTTTCTGAAGCAGACACAGGAGAAAGCATGTTCTGCTAAAGCAAGCACGTGAAAGGACACGTGATGAAGAATTCTTTGCTAACAACACGCATGTATTTGTTTGCCTTACACTGAGCTCCGTTAGTCAGAAAACATGTCAAAAAAACCCCCTTCTGATGGTGTGCTGCAATTTCTTGTAACTTCTGCGAATTCGGGCTGATTGGCAGAGTGGTGTCGGCTGAGACAGTTGCATGTGCTAAGACACATGCTGAGGCAGGACTCGTGGAGGACATGCGATGTGTGGAGAGAGTAAGAAAGGATTCGACAGGCAGTGACGGGGCTGAGGTAGGCTTCCTTATAGAGCTAGCTGTGCACCGCTTGTTAGTCTTGAGTCTTCGCTGACCTTCTCTTTGCTGAGAGGCACAGCTGAGAATTTCTCCTGGCATCCCTCCAGGTCCCTCCTGCTGGCTTGAACTGGCTGTCTCTACTAGGTAGTGCCACTGCTGCTGATTCATGTTTGCTCTCCCGACTCTACTGAACTGGGTTGGACTGCTGATGTATCTTCCTGAAGTGTTTGCAAGGGGATCAAGCTGCTGTTGCTGACCTGTGAACTGAACTGCCGATTTCCGGAAAACACAGATGGGAGTTACTTCAAAGAACCTTTCTAAACAAGTCCGCATTCCCCACTCCCATCTTTTCTTTTCTACTACCTCTGGTGAGTGGTGGGCTAAAAGGGAGATTAAAGCGTTTAAGAAGCATTAAAATTAGGTTTTGAAAATTAGAGTTACAATTAGCTACTTATCTTATTGGCTAGTCTTCTCTTTCTAGCTTTAAGATTTACTTATTGTTTTAGCATTTTTTTTATGTATCTCTAGCTTTGCAAGTGGTTATACGTAATACGTAAGCTAGTTGTGTCAATTATTATTTTTGAATACAAATGGTAACATTTTCTGTTACTTCTTCAAACATCTTCTTCATTTTCCTCTGACTCTTCTCTTCTGCTTTCAAGCACACATTCATGTGGTTTGTGTCCTTCAGCTCTCTGAAGCTTCAGGCGTCTTTCTTCCTTAACTCTTATTTACGTTACATAGCCTCTATCTACCTATCTGTTCTCTCTCTCTCTCTCTCTCTCTCTCTCTCTCTCTCTCTCTCTCTTCTTCCAAATTAACTTTATAGAGCCATAGGGTCAGCATTTACTCCCAATAAGGAGACTAGAATGATTTCATTTATGTACACTTCTATATTATTATTATATTAGCTATATATTTCTATAAGAGTACATTTGTGTATGGCTGTACTCAGACATCCACATTCACAGCTTCACAGAACATGTGTGGTAGCTCATGTAATATAAATATCACATTCTCTTTGGCTGATAAAATCTATTGATGAGGGTTAGAGAGATGGCTCAGTGCTTACAAGCACTTGTTGCTCTTGCAGAGAACCTGAGTTCCATTCCCAGAACCCACACTGGGCAGCTCACAACTGCCTGTAACTGCAGATCAAGGGGTTTTGATACCCTTCTGCCCTCCATCATCACACACGCATGCACACACACACACACACACACACACACACACACACACACACACACACACCATACTTAAAATATCTTTTAAAAATCTATTGCTCATTCCAGTTAATTATTTTAATATTTTCAATTCTAATTTTCTATTTATTTTAAAACAATTTGCATTTCTTTATTGATATTTTCTGTTTGGTAAGATAGTGTTGTGATGTCTTTATGTCTTTATATTTTGCTTCAGGTGGTCTTTGGAACACACAATGGTTGTTTCCAACTCTTTGCCTGTAAATTCTGACCTGCGATTCTTTTTTTTTTGAAAGCAGTTTTTGAAGTCTGCTTTCCTCCTGTATATGGGTCTTTTTTTTTTTTTTTTTTTTTTTTTTTTTTTTTTTTTTTTTTTTTTTTTTTTTGTATCTCATCGTTTTTTTGTTCAAAAGTGGACACTTGAGTGAATACTTTGCATAGATTCCTGGTCTGTATTTGGCCTTCCCCAGGGCTTGCTGTTTGTTTGTTTATCTGTTTAGTGGCTTGGCCAGACTATTTCACTCAAGTCTGTCACCTCTGAAATGTGCAGCCTGTGATGTCACCCTGGAGAGACCGCAGCCTCAGGGCGTGCACAGCCACCTTGCAATGACAGTGGCTTTCTTGAGCTGCTCAAGGCTGTCTCTCCCCCTATCTGTCTGCATCTTCTGTTGAATCACAGTCAGCTGTTACCCCCACTGATGCTGGCCTGTTGCTCTATTATTCTTGACAAGGCCCCCGGGCATAAATTGTTCCACAGTCAGTTTCAATTAAATTCATGCCTGTTTGCAGGAGTGTTCTTCGGGGACTTGCCTATGAGTTTTGTTCCAACCTGAGAGAGACACTAGCCGCTCGTTCGCTGGCTGGCTCATCATCCTGGTGAACTACCAGCTGGTTTACAGCTAAGCAGAGAGCTCCGGGAGCTCAAACCCTCCCTGACTTTCTCATCAGTGAGATCTCCACTGTTTTGACAGCACCCTGAGGTGTGAACTTCCTCTCACTTTGTTCCACACAAAGTCCTCCAGTAGGACAGTGGGGAGCTCTTTGTTTTTAGAGCCTATTGGCAGCCTCTGCAGGAGGCCTCCTCCAGGCACTGGCTATCTCCCTTGAATGACTCCTGTGCTTTGCATACCGGACTGTGAGTGAGGGGGTTGGCCTCATCTTGGCTTGCCTCTTCTGACACTGAACTGCACTCCTGGGAATTCTAGGGGAGAAGGCCCACACTACTGGCATGTGGCACCTCAGCTAGCACCTCCTGGGATAAGGGAGCCCCAGGCTTCACACTGACTCTGTTTGGAAGGGAACACATTCTTGGCCTGCTCCTCTGTGGTCCTAGCCACAAGGATTAAGGAGGCCCTAGTCTATGGTTGTACATGTTGTGAATGAGCTTAAATTATGGAGGCTGGATGTGTGGGAAGAGCTGCAGTTCAGAAACTGCCCCCAAATGTTCGTCCTGAGGCTTAGGGAATTACTTCCGCTAGACTCTAGGCTTTGCTAGATGCCCTTTGGACATTGTCCACAGACTAACTTTTACATCAAAACCTGTTGTAGTTGTTTTCTGGAGCAAGAAATCACAGAAGTCAGTACCTGTCTGTGGTGGTTTCAATGATAAATGTTCCCTCTGGGCTCTGGCAGTGGACACTTGGTCCCCAGTCAGTGGAACTGTTTGGAGAGATTATGTGATGATGTAGCTTTGCTGGAAGGAAGTTTGTCACTCAGAGTGGACGTTAAGAGTTTAAAGCCCCACCCACTCCACCTCTCCTTTGTACTCACGATTGAGGATGTTCTCTCTCCACTTCCTGCTTTGACCTCCATGCCTGCCTCTGCCAAGCCTCTCCACCATGATAGATCCTTATTCCTCACACCCATTCTCCAAAGTAAACTCCTTCTCCCCTGGTTGCTTTTGGCCATGATATTTCTTCACAGCAGCCAGAAGGCAATCACTACACACTCTGTGTTTAAGCTTCTGGGTACAGCGACCCATCACAGAGCCTGGAAAACCCCTCTGTACCCTTGTGAAGGACCGAGATCCGAGAGAAAAATGAGTGTCTCGGTAACACCTTGAGAATGGCTGTGGTCAAGGGATCCCCGCCTCCTCCACACTGCGCACCTGTGAGTTACAGTTCCATTCCAGGCTCCTGATTTTCTTTCTCTTACCGTTGGCTCTTCAAACACTGGCTTCTCCTCTGAGCTCCACATTGACAGGTGCTGTGAGCTGGGGCAGGGCTTGAAGATGTGATGTGAAGCAGGCGAAGAATCAGTAACGGTAGGAGTGGAACAAAGGGAACTTTCTCTTCTACATGACTTCTCAAGCCACACTCCACGGAGGAGGGACTGGGATCTTCTCAAACACCCTCGGGAGGTAGCAGCTGCTACTTGCCACTGCTCTGTGCCACAGAACGTCTTCATTCGGACACCTTAGAGGTTCAACCTGCACAACAATGAGCGCGGGACTCTTAGACATGGTCAGCTGGTCTTCTTGTGTCTGTTCATTGGCAGGTGCAGGATCTAAGCTGTATCCTTAGCATGTCTCTTTCCTCATAGTCAGTGAAAAACATTTTGATAATCTTTCTTCAAAATCACTTTGGGGGGCATATTTCTATTCTGTTTCCCATTGCCCCCTATGTTCTGGATGGTGTCATCTCCTGTATGGGTAATTGCTGGGTCTCCCTCACTTCCTTCCATCTCAGCCCTACCAGCCCCCACTCACATAATGGGTGAAGAGCTCATGCCTACTTAAGAATCCAGTCCTGCCTCTTGTTGCTCAGAACCCCATCAGTAGCTCCTATTGCTTTTGGGATGTATGTCAACAGACTTGACTTCTTGTCTCTTTTAATGTGTTACAGGTGTGGTATGCATTTACTTAATATATGTCCATCGCAGGACTTTTGCACATGCTGCTCTGTTTGCCTGGAACACTTTTGTCAAGACACCCCATCACCTCTGACTAGGTGCCCGCTCTCCACCCTTCAGTTGTCTGCCCCAACATTTCATCCATCTTAGGGACGACCCCTGTTTCATCCATCCATGGATATTAAATCTGGCGCCTGGTATCTGGTTTGATTTTCAGTTTCTTTGTAGAAGTACTTCATTAATGTTTGTATGTGCTGCTTAAGTTTAATTTGCAGAGTGGTTTTGCTCTCCATTATAATACCATCACTTAGTTTTGCACACCTGCAGATCCAACAGCTATTTAAACAGTAACTGGCAAACTGTTATGAACAGTAGTATTGCAAATGCTTAATGCATGCTTCCTTAGGAGAGGAGGAATGCACTCAGATGAGGAGATCTCAGGAGTACTGTCTATAGAGTGCTTCCCCACCCCGAGTGCTCAGGAGTGCCATGTGAAGACTGCTCCCCAACCCTGTAGGGTGAAGTACAAGCCGAGAGGTTGAGGTATTCACAGCCCCTCTGGAAGACAAGACTTTATGATTTAAAGCCCCAGTGACCTGCAGATTCCTCTGAGAAGGGGGTGTATGTCAGGACAGTTTGTTCCGTTGTCAATGGGCACCATAGATAAATGTTATCTTCTCAGACCACCTGCCCCCAGGGAGTTTCTGAGGGTTTTCTAACAGGGCCACATGGAGTTTGGGTAGTCATCTGACATCCACCTACTTTGAGTGATGGTTCATGTACTATGTATGACACTCCAACTGTCCCGACTTTTTGAGGAATGCCTGTGATGCCCTGATGAACTTGGTAACGGTCACACTAACGTTACTTATCAGCTGTTCAGATGCACCATTACCCAAGTGTTTCACCTTGACCCAAATGCTACCTCCTCCATAGCTGCCTGTCCCCAGGTGATTGTAGTGCTGAGGACAGAGTCCCCACTCCACACTGTGCCACTGAGCTATGCCTTCAACCCTGTCTGCCTCCATTGTATGGCAGACTCTGTGGAGAAGGAATCAGTTTCTTCCATGTGGTGAGACTAGGTAAGAAGCAGCCAGCTGGGGCTTTGCTCACTGGCTGCCCCTATGCAGTGCTAGAATTCCGTGCTTATGCATTACCTTGCACCAATGCTTTAGAAATAATGTTTTCTTGTTGTTTGTATAGCTTGTTATTGCTATGACTAAGTCTTTGTGTGCAAGAAGAGTTTCTCTGTCTTGGTTTTAGTACAACACAGAATTCTATTTAAATTACATTTTATTTCTTTTGGTTCTGAGTCCTCACAAACATGAGCTGCTCATCTATCCTGACATCTCAGGTGCCGTGAACATGGGGTCGGGTGAGACATAACAGGCTCCTCGGAGGACTTCTTTTCCCAGGCTAAGAGGCCTGCCTCCCCCTCTCTCTGCCCCGCACCTTTTTTCCCTACACCGAACGCCAAGACACAGAGCTCTGTCCATGGTCCTGTCACAAAGTCGAAGCACCTGCTGTTGTCTGTTAGCTCCCTTGCCTTGGTGGAAAGTCTCACTGTACAAAGTACAGAGTTGTCTATAATGTGACAAGCAGAATCTGCAGAAGCCAGGTTCATCTCTGGGCAACAGGTGCCAACACAGGAGGGACAGTATTCTTGTGATGTGTCTGGGTTTCTTATGAGTGAGCCAGTCCCCAGAACCAGGACGCTGGATGGAGAAGGTCTTTGGTCTCTTTGTAGATTTTAGAACATGAATGGGCTGCGGAGATGAAAAGTGTTTGCCACACAAGTATGAGGACCTGAGCTCAGACCTGTACCACTCACAGAGAAGTGGAGCAGAGAGGTTTATGTCTCTAATCCAGGTCCTGAGGAGGCACAGACAGGAGAATCTCGGTGAATTGCTAGCCAGCAAACTAGCCTAGCTGAATTGGTGAGTTTTGGGTTCCAAGTGAGATCCTGCCTCAAAACATAAGGTAGAAAGTAACTGAGAAAGACACTACCATTGTCCACAACTATGTACACATGTGTGTTTCTACCGTCTCTCATATGGATTTAAATTGCAAATTATCATGAATGGCTCTGAAGATCCTGGTTAGGCGAGAGGATGTCAGTGGTGAGCATGTGGTGTCTGGAGTCTCAGTAAGGACACTCTCTAAGGCTGTGCCCATGATGGATGCTTCAACTCTTGTGTGATGGGGATACTAGTCATGGGGACACTGGGTGAGGACTGCTCTCTTCAATGCCTTTACAATATTTTCTGTAAATCGATACCTAAGGGAACATAGAAGTTTATGTTTTTTAAGTGTTATTAAAATTGATTTTGGAAGTCAGTGAAAATTTGCATAATTTCTTCTGTCAGCTGCTTTGACCAACAGAGAAGCTTTTAGCACAGGAGTTATGTGCATCACAGCCCTTGTTTCTCCAGTCCAGAAATAGGATGAACAGACCTGAACATAAGACAGTGTTGCCCTCTTAGGCCTTGAAAGCTAAGAGAAAGCCATAAAGGTGATGCAAAGCAGAAGAGGAGTCAGTGGTAGTCAGGCTGGCAGGTCCAAAAAGGACCTTCTCGTTCATGTGACCTCCCAGCCACCCACCAAGGGTCACATTTCCAGGGCAGAGATGGTTAGAATCTTCTCAAACACTTTCAGGAAGTAGCAGCTGCTAAGTTGTTGTTTGTGGCTCATGTCTCAGTGTGGATGCAAAGGCTCCTTCTCAACTGTCCAGTAGCTGGGAAGAAAAGAGTAAGAGTCTTCCATGTTCTGCTTGGAGAGGAAGGGCACCAGAGAAGGCAACAGCAATTTTTGGAGATTAGGTTGTACCATTCTCCAAGGCTGAAGAAACATAGGGACCCCATATTGCAGCATAAATGTCAGTCTTGCTCATTCCAGAGTCTGACATGGAGAAGTTCCGGATTCTGGGAAGTCCGTAACTACCCAGCATTCCTAGCAGTGCATGTGGGAAGGCCTTGAAGTAGTAACTATCCTGATGTATATTTGATCTGGGAGCTTCTTGTAGAGGCACAGGAAGCCAGTTCTTCTCAGCCCCTCCTGACACCAGCTGTGGGGACAGAACCCTGGCGATTGATGACCTTGTGGCCTTTATAAGATGTCGTTTTTAGACTCCTATGGATCCTGTAGCAGTTTCTCCATACAGAGTGGTCCAGTACCTCTCTGTAAGCCCCCAGACCCTCAACTTGCCTTTAAATTTCAATGAAGAACGCAGTCTGCAGGAGCCTTATTCTCCTTCCCCTGAACTGCTTTGAAGCTTTCTGCTAGAAACTTAACCCCCAAATTCATACCCAAGTGAGGCTTAAGCACAGGGATTTGTGACATAATCAAGGCTAGATGAGGTCGTGTGGGAACAATAATGAGTCTGGTGGCTTTATAAGAAGTGAGATCTAACTGATACATGCACTGCCCATGCCATGTGTACTGCCCGTACCATATGATGATCGGACTGAGGTCCTCCTACAGATTGGTATCATGTTCCAGGATTTCCAGATACCATAACTATATGCCAAATAAACACATATTCTTTACAAATGACCCAGTCCAAGATATTTTGTTAACATAACAGAAAACAGATCAAGAAAAACACAAACAGCAACCGTCTCCAGGGTTGGAGTGTGGGCTCAATGGTTACGTGTCTTTGTTGCTCTTACAGAGGACACAGGTTTGGCTTCCAGAACTCATGTCTGATGGTTCATGAGCGCCCATAACTTCAGCTCCAATAATCTGGCACCCTGTTCTTGTCTACTAAGGCACCCCATTCAGGTGAACATAATGTACGAACAACACACACACACACACACACACACACACACACACACATTTTAAGAGTCCCTTAAGATGTAACCATCTATTGTCTAATTTCTTTAAAAATAGTACTTTGTTGCTGGATGTTTTTTGTTCATATCTTTAGAACATAGCAGGCTTCCTCCTAGAAATATAATGAAGCCTCTTAACTTCATTTGGCTGTAACTTTTTAATATCCAGGTTTGACTTAGCCATGTGTTGACAACAAAACTTTGGTCAGAATCCACGGCTCTTACATCACAGGGCATGGTTCTTCCTGACTCTACCCTGGCCCCCTGGGATGTGGGCAGTCAGAGCATAACAGAGAGCTGTTACCCTCCTGGGACTGTGGGGCAGCCTCAACAACATGCAGCCCACATTTTTGCCGTACCAACTCTGTCTTCTCTCTCTGACTTTATGCCTGCATCTTGGTTGGACTTTTTGGGTTCATAGCTCAATTCTAACAAAAGATTCCAAGCTGAAGATAATCCCATTTAGAGCAGGCTGACATGAGGGTGTGTCAAAGTGACTAGGGAGCCTTGTCCCCAAAAGTAAACCAAGAACTCAGAAGTTTCTACTACCTCCCTGTCTAAGAAAATAGACCCCAAAATAACATCATGGACTGACTTAAAGCACAGCGTTAGTTACTGTCTGTTGCTGTGATAAAGCACCATAACCAAAAGCAACTCATGAAAGAAAAGATTTAATTTGGGTTCTGGTGATAGAGGGTTAGAATCCATAGTAGCCCAGATGGCATAAGCAGCAGGCAGCTGGAACAGGACACTGAGAGAGAGGATCTCCAGCCACACAGAGACAGCAGATTTACAAACTAGAAATTTGAAGGGCTATAAATTCTCAAAGCCTGTCCCCAGTGATATGATTCTTCCAGCAAGACTCTATCTCATAGAGATAGACCACCTCCAATCATTGCCACCAAGTGTTCAAACCCATGGGCTTACAGGGCAGTTCTCATTCAAACTACCATACATGTGCTATTTCTTACAGAGATTCTCTGGGAAGCTGCATGCTCTAACCAGGCTGTGCAAACAGCCCAAACTGAGAACACTCTAAGATCTTGACTTTGGCATTGGCTACAGCCTTCCTCTGCATTGGCTTCAATCTTGGACAATCTTGATCTTTTACAAACTATATTTGGATTTAGGAGACAGGCAAATCACTTAGAGCAACTAAGGGTTAGTGTTTAAAGAGTTTTGGAGGAAAAAGGGAATGAATGGCCTGGGAAGCATTGTCAAAATGAGTCTGGTGACTTCCCTGTATGGATGTGAATGTGAGCGTGTGGTCATCTCATCCAGGATTGCATTATAAGTCACCACCAATTAATGTTAAATTGCAGCCATTACTTTCCATCTGTCTGTCATGGTGCTTAAGACCATGTGGGCAGTTTGGGCTTGGCATTTCTTGCATAACTGCAGCAGTACGTTAGTGGGACTGCTTCATCTGAGGAAGGGCATGCACTGGAACTGTCTAACCGCACTGAGTTTAGGGTTGTGACTGGGTATATTTAGGGATTGTGGAAACCCAGCTAGGACAACTGGGGATTTGCTAGGACCTCAAGGGACTTTTATAATTTATTTGGGATGAGATAAGGTTGTGGGTGGCAGCTGAAGTGCAGAAAAGTCTGGGCAGGAGACCCAGAGGCTTGCAAGAATATGACTCACTTAGAGAACTGTAAAGGCTTTTCTTGTCCAGACACATAGAAACTCAAGGATATGTGTGAAGATTTGGAATTGGTCTGGCTTTGGAAGGACATGAAGTGACAGAGGGATCACAGAGACCAAATGGAGGTTGGTAGGGACTGTTACAGGGTTTAGCCTGATACCCAGGGACTGGGAGTGGCTGGCATTAGGCAGTGGTGACTCTGAGGGCTGTGAAACAAATACACTGCTTGGCCCTTAGTGAGTGGAGAGGGGGTCAGACAACACACGGGGTTGTCCTGGGAGTCTGGTAGATGCAGGCCCTTCTTCAGGGGAGAAATGTAACGGGTGGCAAATGGCAAATGGTTCAAAATCCTCATTTACTTTTGGATCTAGAGAGTGGATAGTATTTTCTATTTCAGGAAAAAACATTTTGTTTCTACTTTTAGATAATTGCCTTTTGTCACTGTCTAAGAAGTGAGTCATTTAAATAAAGATATTTACACTTTAAGGTTTTCTTAGAACTTCCAAACAGAGACATGTGTGTAAATGCCAAACAGAAGTTTCCAGTCAAATCTTGCCTTTCTGATGTTCTCCCTTTGGGGAAACTTGACCTTGGTTTGGGGCTTCCCATCCCACCTCAGAGAGTTCTGGGCTTTAGACTAAATGTCAACTGTATCATAGTCCTGGGAAGGCAGACAAGATTTAGAGTCGAAAAGCTCAAGATGTCTCTTTAAGTCTGAATTTCAGAGTGAATCCTTTTCTCCCCATCAGACCTGTGCAGTATTTGGAGATATTAGACATGGATTTCTTATCGGAAATGCATTTCACATTCTTATAGCTCTAGATACACAGCACTTCTCCCAATGGCTTTTGGAAACCTCACCTAGGATGCCTGGGACCTTCCATGAGCAAGGGAATGAATGGTTGGCATGGTGACAGTCCCTGTGACCTAAAACGTGGGAAGAACAGTCAGGTCAGTCAGAAGCACGTGACAAAGGCCCTAGATAATTACTAAATACTGCAATGTGTCTTCATTTCCTGGTCAGCACAGCTGCTTGTCCCTCAAACTGCTATACCCTTTACAACCAACACGAGCCTTGTTGATACATCTGCTGAGCTACTCTCTTCTCTACCTCCCTGCAGGGCCCTGCTGGGAAGCTTCAAACATGTGTATTTCTATGCAGCTGGGTCCAAGCCTGAGTACACAGGGTAGATCTATTCTTTGCCCAATGGTCATCACGTTCTGAGGCTTTGTTGACTTCTCCTAGCTTTTGCCCTAATGTCCTACTGGTTTTACCCCCATGGGACATTTTAATTACATAGACCAGTATCCTAACTGTATTGGGATAGCACTATGTTTTAAGTAACTTGAAGTCAAGTCTCAAGTTCTAACTCTGACACCTGCTACCTTAGTTGGATTCTAGCACCACAGTATATTGTCAAGAGCAACTGGAGAACCAAGATAGTGACTGAAATGAAGGAATTCAAGAGAATCAGATCTCTCAGAGCATGCAAGCGAGGGGCTGGTGAGATAGCTCAGTGGGTAGAGTACTGTCATGTAAGCACAAGAACATGAGGTTGATCTCCAGATTCCACATTAGAGAAAAATCTGGGCATGGCAGGACATGCTTGTCATCCTAGCACTGGGAATGCTGAAACAGGTAGGTACTGGGGTTGCTGGGCAGCCTGCCTAGCCTTGGCAAGTTCTTAGAACATGCTGAGTTCCAGGTCAGTCAGAGATTTGTCTCAAGACAAAATAAAACAAAACAAACCAAATCAAAAAACCTGAACCTGTGCCTGAATAATAACAACCAAAGTTTTCCTTTGGCACACACACACACACACACACACACACACACACACACACACACAGGCACGCACACAGGCGCGCACACAGACATACACACATGCACACACACATGGGTGGGGGAGGGAGATAGAGAGAGATACACAGAGACACAGAGACACAGACAGACACACAGAGACAGACAGATACACACACACATGGGTGGGGGGAGGGAGATAGAGAGAGATACACAGAGATGCACAGACACACACAGACAGACACACAGAGACATACAGATGCAGACACATACACACAGAGTGAGTAAGAAAGAGAGAGAGAGAGAGAGAGAGAGAGAGAGAGAGAGAGAGAGAGACTATGATCTATGATGACAAATTATGACCAAATCCTGCCATGAAGTTATATCACCTTCACCTCATGGACATTGTAGGAGCACCCAAGGGCTTTCATCCAGGACTCCACCTGTCCCAAAGTACATGGTAACATGGAGAATTCTGAGCGAAGCCGGCTTCTCACAATCCTGTTATTAATTACTGAGCAACTGAAGTAGCTGACCCCCACCCCATGAGTGTGGCATAGACTGTGATGTGGTCCCGACTCAGGCTGCCCATTCATGATCTTATTATGGTGCTTTGGCAATTGTAGGGATAGCTGGACACTCTTGTCCCCCTGCCTAGTCACTCAAGGATGGTGAGAACCTTGTAGAGGAGATGAATTGGAAGGGTCTTGCGGAATAGCCCCAGGCCTCACTGCTGTAGTCACTTGAAGCAAAATTACAGCGACCAAGACTGGTTTCCTTGGTGGCAGGGAAACCTTGTATTGTAGCCTGTGCTTTGGATACCTTCTACTCCTCAGTGTGGTCCATGGTCCTGCAGCATCCAGCTCAACTGGGTGCTTCCCAGAAATGCAGATCCTTGGGCTCCACCAGGCCTCATGTCAGCAAGGCCACAGCTGCACAAACTGGTCTGACAGTATAGGGTCAGGTACTAAGTACAGCACTCCCCTGTCTTTGTAGTGGACCATCTGGATGCTGTGTCCCTAAGCATGGGATGTGTCACTGGGCACCTGGGACTCTGCACAGTTAAACCACCAGGCCCTGAAAAGAACACAAGCTTCTTGTTCTAGGATCAAGTGAATGGGTACTGGCAGGGAAGTGATGTCAAAAGTCAAACCTGAGGCCAGACCTCAGTTTGTTGACTCCGTTACTATGTTTCTGCCACTCTGTCTAGCGGAGAAGAGACAAGCAGAGCATGTTATTAGAAGTGCAAAAATGCCCTTTAACAGTACATCCAACAAAGAACAGAGACTTCTGGTCCATTCCAAGGGCCACCCAAGGAAAATAAACATTTTAGCTAAAAGGCTCCTGTGGAGGTCCCTGTTGGAAGAGCAAACTTCCTCACCTGAGTGTGACATAGCAAAGTGACAGGAGGGATATTAGTTCATTTACAGCCTTGTTCTTGACAAATGTGAAGAAAAGTCACTCCATTTTCAAGCATCTTGGGAGTGATTGCCTTTCCACAGAGGGCTATTGTAAGGACCGGTCATCCACAGTTCTCTGCGAACTGGGGCTAAACTAGGATTGTGAGCTGAAGAGAGCTGGAGCAGAACTCAATGCTGTTGGGGAGCCTGTGGCAAGCTGCAGAAAGAGTCCCCCAGGGACTTAGGTGGTGGCTGCAAATAGCAGCACTGGACTCTGCACTGAGCTGCCCCTCTCCACTGGAGTCTGCACTGGGCTGCCCCTCTCCAGTGGGCTCTGCACTGAGCTCCCCTCTCCTGTGTGTTCCACTAGACTCAAATTCTAGGATGATTCAGAACTTGCCTTTGAAGAGTTCTGCACCTGTGAGCCTCTGGGAGCTGTTCACCATTGTCAATGCTATCTGGTCCTACTAGAGTGTCCTCTCCTTTGTGAAAAGGGCTGCTACATTGGACTTGAGCCCCTGTATGGCCTGCAGTTTCCCTTTCTTGACTCTCCTCTTGATGAAGCTCTTCTTAAAATCTCTACACACCCCAGCCCTGTGCTATGAGTAGAAGATGGGGCGCCGCAAGATATGAGAGGTCCATCCTAAGGGCTCTTTGCAAGAGTTCAGTGAACTCTTTCAGAGCTCCAGAGAACCTTTCTTTTGGAATATTTAATACAGCCCAGAGTGACCCATACCATGCTGGGCTTAGGGTCTTGTCATTGGCATTAGACAGCCAGCATATATTCCTGTTGTATCAGGAACATGGGGCACCAGCTCTTGCCTATGAAGACAATCTGTTAGATGAACGGTGTGACCACTGGGTCTGCAGATGTGGTGAGTAAACTGACCAACTGGAGCTGGGGATTGCCATGATTAGTAGAGTGCCTGCCTAGCTTGCACAAATCCCTGGGTTTTATTTGAAGCATGCTGTATGTTTCATTATTTCAGAACATGATTGTAATCCCAGCATTTGGAAGGTGAAGGTACCATTTCAAGGTCATCCCCAGATATGTAACAAGTTCAAGGCCTACCAGAACTCTGTCTCAAAACAAGCAAATGAACAAACAAACAAACAAAAAAAACCCCTCAGAGTTGCCAACTGGAGTATGCTTTCAGAGAATCCACATGCTAAGTCACTTTTGATGGCTTGTTCAGTGAGCCAGAAAGATAACCATCTTTAACATGGCGGTTTACATAGCAATACTGATTAACAGGGTACCATTTTTAACTCCAGGCCAAGCCCAGGACCAACCATCTCTCAGGCAAAGTTCCAGTGTATTCTTGGGTCATTCGTACTTACCTTCATACTAGGCCTTGGGGAAACTGCATATTTGTCAATAACCAAGTCCATAAGTATATACTGAGCACCTATTTGAGGACGGCGGTGGCTGTGTAAAGCAGAGTATCAACACATTTACTGTCTGTTGTGGAGAAACCAAGACATATTATATTACATTCCACAGAAGAACTGCAGACAAGCCCAGTGTGTGTCAGTAGCTGCAAGGTCAAGATATTATGAACTTGGTACATGCCATCTAAACCAGGATTTGGAACCTTCCACTCCCTCTCTGAGGACCAGAGAGTAAATATTTTAGGCTCTGTAGGACAGATGGTCTCTGTCACAGCCACTCAACTGTCCTGGTGTGAAAACAGTTTTAGATGATATGTAAATGAACGTGTGTGGCTGTGTGCCAATAAAACTTTATTTACAAAAACAGGCAGCAGGCTGGATTTGGCCCAGGTAAGGTTGCCAGAGTTAGCAAAGAAAACTCCGAGCCTTCCAGTTGAGTGCAAATTTCAAAGAAATTGTAGACATGGTTTTTTTTAGCATGTCCCAAACATTTCAGGGGGTGCACAGACAAGGGTAGCTGCTATTTTATCTGGTAGCCTTGACGTCAACTGGCATCTGATTTGAATTAATAGATATTCTGAGTTAGTCTGTTAAAATATTTGCCCTTGACCCTGATAATCTAAGACTTGGGGGAAAAAAATCAAAGCAATTTTTTTTTTTGCAACAAAGGTTAGGGAAAAGGGAACTGTACCTCAGAGATGAAGGAGACTTATCCAACAGAGACTGGTCAGAAACAGTTGGCCAAGGATGAGGCACTTGGTTCTCCCAGGATTGAGGTCCTCATGCCTGAACTGGAGGGTCCTTGAGGCATCCGTCGTCCAGGCACTGGGACAACATGCCCATCTGGTAGGTAGTGCACCTGCACGTAGGGGGCCCTGACCATCTTCCTAAGAAAACTCTCCTTAGAGGCTGTTTGCTCGCTGTATGTACCTTCTCTTCTCAAGGTCAGCACCAGTTATTCTTGGACCAAATAAATGTTCACCCTCCCATTAGTCAATTGCTCAGTTCCCAGCAAACCACAGAAGATGATAACCGGGCCTGGTGTTGCTAGCCATACATGTGCACACAGAGAGCACACATGGAATTTAAAGGTATCTATAAATCTGAATCATCTTTCTAGCTGAGGTCTTTTCACACAATTCTAAAATAGCATGTGACCCAGGACAAGCATCCAGTGGAATTGAGACGTAGGCATGCTATCCTAAGGGACCCTGTCATGTGGCCCTAGCTCCCAAGAGTAAGTAGTTCAGTAGCTCAGCTGGGTAACCGTGAAAAAACTAAAGTCTCAATACTTTTGTTCCTCTTACTTGTCTACAACGGAGTCCTTTTGCTATCCGATGAAACCTTTACATTGTAAAGGGAGGAGCAGAGGAATGTGTGGCCACTGTAGCCTCTTAGCAGGGCTTGGGCCGGTGGCTGAGCTCTCCATAATTGTTCCCAGACAATCAAAGGCTTTGTCCACTGCAGAGACAGTGGTGCTGGGGAATGCAAAACATTCGACTTCCTTGTTTGACTTTCTGTTTCTTGCCTCTTCTCTCCCCGTTACATTCTTCAAAGGATGAAGGGCACATTAACAACTCCCCGGTGGTGACAATTAGGGGCAATTTGTGAACTAAAATTGGCCAGTTGCCTTATTGCTTTGGAGCTGACAGTCTACCACTTCAATCTTCTTTAAATCCATGCTTAAGGCAAAGCCTGTCTGTTGCACATTTGTCTCTTCCATGCCGAGCCGCAACACAGTGGGTATTGGAGAAGAGGCTCAAGTCCTACTGAGCCATGCATGTTGGAGACTCACGCTCAGCTACAAATTAAAAGGTGCTCAACTAATGTTTTATTTGTCCAAATAAAAAAGCAAATAATAATAATGACACTGTTTAACCCAAATGATAGAATGGGTAAATCACGTGTCTCTTTTCTTATTAAAATATTTTATTAAGAAATTAATTTTGATGGTAGGTGAGTTTAGCTAGTTGTCCTTTTTCCTCTTTTTTTATTCAAAGAGTATATATATATATATATATGTATATGTTTTGATTATGTTTTTTCCTCTGCTACTTCCCCATCTTCCCCATCTCTCTAACCAATGAACTTTATACTATTTCTCTCCCTCTCCCTCCCTTTCTCTCTCTTTCTCTCTCTCTCCATCTATCTCTATCTCTCTCAAAAAAAACTCCACAAAGCTTCAAAAATTAAAACAAACAACTAAAATGAAAACAAACAACTAAAATGAAAACAAACAAAAACCACAATAAAACAGGAGCACCCCCCTCCCCCCAATAAACCCACAGGATCCATTCTGTGTTGAGCACTTACTCCTGGGCATGGTGCTCACCCTGGAGCAGCTGATACACTCCGTGGGGGTAAAACTGGTTTCTCCTTCCCAGGAGGTATCAACTGCAAATAGCTTCTCGGCAAGGAGTGGAAGTCTGTTCACTCTCCCCTCTGTGTGGGGAGCCTGTCTGGGTGGATCTGGGTGGGCCTCTACCACCCTTGTGCATACTCTCACGGTCTCTGCGAGTTCCTATGTGCATCTCTTCTGTTGTGTCTGGAAGTTGCTGTTTCCTTAAACTCATCCGTTATCTCTTATATCCTATCTGCCTATTCTTCCACATACATCCCAAGCCTCAAGCGGCTAGCTTTAGTGAAGGCTTCATATTTAGTACTGAGTGCTCCAAAGCCTCTCATACTGTACAATGTCCAATTGTGGGCCACTGTGTTAACTCCCATCGACTGCAAGAAGAACCTTCTGAGGAAGGCTGAGTGAGTCACTGGTTTGTGGATATAGCACAATGTTGTTAGAAGGTCATTTTATTGCTATATTTCTTCAGCAGAATAACTATGGTGGGTGACAGTGGTAGTATGCTAGGCCTGTGACCAATGAGTCTCAGCTTCAGCACGGTTTTAGCAGTAAAGGGTATGGCTTCCTTCTCAAGGAGTGGACCTTAAGTCTTAAATAAAAATTTTAAGAGTGGATGGTCACTGCCACATCATTTGTGCCACTATTGAGTCTGTATATCTGCAGACAGGTTATGCAGGTTTCAGGGCATATAGCTGAGTGCTGATATAACTGATTCCTTTTCTCCTCTGGTAGCATGCAGAGTACCTGCTTGCATCATGAATGCTAGTTAGTAAGGGTGAGGCTTCTACTTGGGCACTAGCTTCACTTCTCTGTGTTTGATGACATAAGTCAGTCTTATATTTAGTCTCTATAGGAACTTAACATCAGCTCGTGGAAAGCAACCGATAGCCTGTGATGTTTAGGGGGTGTCTATGGGACGTGCTTTGGCCAGTGACACAAGATGCAACCTATTCCTGGCAAGATTATCTAGTTGGGACATTCCCCATTTATAGCATGACTCAATATAAATTTCTTTCAAATATGTATATATTTTAGGAAGCTTCTGCAGTATTGTTTTATACGTTAGTTTTCCCTCCCCTTATTCTCCTTTTTACCCTTCTCTCTGATTCCCCTTCCCATTCAGTCTTCCGATTCTCATTTCCCCTTTGTCTTTCCATATCAATATTTTTCATATCAATATTTCTTCCTTTTATGGAAACCCTCTACACACCCACCCCTGTCCATTACTAGGTAACTAACCTCTCTGGTTATTCTGATTGTCTCACACATATCAAAAGCTTAGAAGCTAACATTCAAATATAAGAGAAAATATTCAATATCTGTCTTTTGGATTCTGTATTACTTCACTCAGGATGAAGAGTCACATGAATTGACAGAAGCTGCCTAAAAAAATCCATGAACCAAGAAGTCCACCATGTTTACTCATGTAGCTGATAGAACGCTAGGACCAAGAGGCATATCCATGAACAAGCACATTCAGGACCAGCATTCATCTGAGTGGGTATTTCAGTGAGATTTCCTTTCCTCTTGGGCTCCGTGGTATCAGAGCCCTTCACACTTGGGCGATGGGCTGCTTGAACTGTAGCTCCCCAGGACACTTATCCTGTATATTTAGTTGGCTGGAAATACCATGCTAATGAGATAGCTCACTGCCCGGTTCTGAGGAGCCTCAGACTTAAGCACAGTTAATTCCTCTTTGAGATCCTTGATCACTGATGTCTCAAGATCAAATAACCAACTAATTAAAATCAATGTCCACCTTCCATTGAAGTCATTAAGGGCCCTCCCCCGAGAGAGCAGTTTTCTGAATTTGTGATCTGTGAGGAATCCTTTCCCCCCTCAGATCGTGTGAGTGGGAAAATGTGGAGCCCAAGGCTCTCGTTTGTTTTCTAGGTCGAAGGAAATTGTTGTCACTTCAATAGTTTGTTTTTCCAGTCATACAACCCACACATGCGTGGCCTGCAGCATGCCTGCTAAAGATCCCTCTGTGCGGCCATATTGGGGCATACATGTTAACGTGTATGAAAGCTTTCAGGCCAATATGCTTTTGTGGTGTCTTTTATTGATGTCCTATAGATTGTTATGTAAGCTCGTGCACACGTGCATGTGTGTCTGTCTGTCTGTCTATCTGACTGTCTGCATTCATGCATGCACATGTGTGAAATCTTTCCGGGATTTTGAGTTTTTGATGTATAGTCCTTAAAGCTGAAACTACATAAGAGTTGGGGGCAGAGAGAGGTCAGGAAGAGTTGGATCCCTGAGGAGTCTTGGTCCCTGAGAGGAATTGAAGTGCTGTCTCCCGTGTTTCACACCCCTGACATGGATAAAGCCCAGAACATCTGTGGGAGCAGGTATTTGGGATCTAAGCATGAGGCACAAGTGACTTAGCTACTGAGGACCTGTAACTTGTACAGGCTTTCTGTGTGGTTGAAAAGGGCTGAAGGAGCCAGACTCATGAAAGCCTGTGTAGAGGCAGCCAGCCCCTCCACAATGATTTTCACATGCTCAGGGTCAGTCAGAGGAGGAGCAGAAGCAGATGTCTCTATGAGAGAAGACTGTGAGGCTCTCTGCTCCCCATGTCCAGTCAATCCCCTACCCCTAACATGTCACCTGAGGTCCAAGGGAAGGTCAGGATGACTGAAATTGAGTTTCATCTTCCTTAAGAAGGTGGGCCTAAAATAGAAGGTGGCATAGGATCCAACAAGCAAATAAATGAAATGTATCTCTCATGCACCTGAGCCCTGTGTGTGATACACACTGACTCCTACGCAGATGGACTTCTAAGATTCTTCCTGGAAAATTCACTGTTAGAGTCAGTCCTAGAAACAGAAAGATAGAGATGAGCAAGAAATAAGGGAGGGTGGCAGCTCCTGACACACTGCTAAGCTTTACGTTTGACTTGTTCAACACAGTTCCTCCCGCGTTCCCAGGAAGACAGTGGGCCAGCATACAAGACACTCTTTTGGTTTAGCGGCCTCTATCAGGGTGCCAGACAGCAACCACAACCCATCTGTAAAACGAAGGCGTCTCCTGGTAGCTGTGTGAGGACGCTCTGGGGTTAGCTTGCCTAGAAATAACTGGAACACATGTGACTCTGTTGAGGAGGCTCTCTGGAAGACATGTGGTGCCGTAAATGTGAAAACATTTGCTCACTGCATATCCTGCAACCTTACTGACGAGGAGGAAAAACTGTACAGACACCCATACTGGTAAGTCATAGGAGCTGCATGCACAACAAGATGGCAAATAGCATAGTTGCCTGTCAACAGGCAGATGGTTGTGCAAATCTTGTAATCATGCGATCATGGTGATGAGGGATGGTGGTGTCCTAAGGTATAGTAGCATGGAGCATTGCCTCCAGAGTGCAAGGCAGAGCTCTGTGATGGTGGGGGTGGGGTGTGGCAAGGGACCCTTGGAAAAGGGGACCGGCAAGAGTAGCCCCACTGCAGCACAGCCCACTGTAAGCAGTCTGGGTTACACCTAACTGGAGCTGTGATTGTTGCTGAACTGTCAGTGAGATCACCCTGCGGCAGCACCCTGGGTTGAGATCACCCTGTGACAGCACCCTGGGTTGAGATAACCCTGTGACAGCACCCTAGTTTGCACACTTGTAGGGAGAGCAACCTGTTCACATAAAGAGACTGGGATTTATCTGTGGGCAATTCAATTTCCTGCTGGTAGTTCTTCCACAGGTTGTGGTAGGCTCTAGTTGGGGTTCCTATAAACCTGAGGCCAGTACAAGGCTGCTTCCCTACCAGGGTGTATGATGAGTCTTGTCCCAGAATCAGTGGATTTGATATTAGAACTTCCACATACAGAACTTCCACAGATGCCACTTAATCCACAGTGGGCTGCGCTGCAGTGGGGCTACTCTTGCCGGTCCCCTTTTTCAAGGGTCCCTTGCCGCACCCCATCCCCATCATCACAGAGCTCTGCCTTGGACTCTGGAGGCAATGCCCCATGCCTGCTATACCTTAGGACACCACCATTCGTGCTGCACTTGTCATGACCTCAGATTCTCAGACTCGAAGGCATCAAAGTACCATCCACACTCCACACCATGAGCTTCAGGCTGTTGTGTAAAACAATTGTCTCTTTAAACAAATCTGAAGATGAAGGTGTCTCTAATTCTACAGTAAACAATATTTTTGATAATGTTTGAAGCATGACAGAGGCACCTAAACTGTTCATCAGGGAGAAGATCAGCCAGTTCTTTCTTTAGGGATGATATAGTATCTCTGCAGATGGCAGCCTACACACAGGGCACACACTTACCACTCCCAGAAACAAAGTTAGAATGAAAGCAAACTGTCTGGAATTCATGGCACAGGTGACTAAACCATAGGGAGTAGTAGACTTGGCAAACTAGAGGCGTGTGTCTGCTGTGTGTGTGTGTGTGTGTGTGTGTGTGTGTGTGTGTGTGTGTGTGTGTGTGTGTCCATCTCTGTGCAGGGGGCAGGTGATCAGGCCTCGTCTTTCTCTTGGGTCCTTCCTTGGGCAGCATATTGACTTGGACATTCTGGACTGGTTACAGACAGTCAGCCACAATGTCCCTGGCATCCATTTCTTAAGTGAATGCTTTGGAAGTTCAATGCTTCAGGCTTTTCTGTTAGTTTTCAGGATGGGGTGTCTGGAGCCCCACTTGTGTTCTTTCAAAGATTTTAGGAACAACTGTTCAGTGATTTCTCAATGACATAAAAGCAGGAACAAGTTCCTAATAAGGACATCTTTCATTTCCACAGGGATGGCCACATGCTGACATGGCAAGGCTGGCCACAGCAAGGACAGAACAGGAAGGGGCTCCTCTCGTGCAGTTATCACATCTGAGGATATGGTCATGAAGAATATTCACCAACATGGAATAGTGACAGGGAATCCCCACTGGTCTTAGCCCAATCCCTTTAAAGTGTGCTGTTTGCCTTAGTCTCTGGCAATGATGCAGCCATAACCTGTCCTGCAGTGAACACACAGCTTCTTCACCTGCCTTCCCTGGAGGCCACATTTCTGCATGACCTTTGCAACCACAGAGCAGTCTATTCTGTACCTATAGCAACATCTGCTGCCAGGTAGTTGGGTGACTGTTTCATTCTTATTGGGCACATAGTGGCTCTTACTTCCAATATCCAGTCCTATGTGAAGGCCTGGCAGTTTCCTTCCATAGCAGAAAGAATTGCCAACCTAAGCTGATCCCACATCATCTTCATCCTCATCCTCATCCTCATCCTCATCCTCATCCTCATCCTCATCCTCTCTCTTCCCCCAGAGCCTGGCTCCTGTATTTTATTGCAGGGCTTAACAGACTAAACTCTCCCCTTATTTCTAGGGATAGCCATCTGGATGAGACTTTTTGTGTTTGACCCTTGTGATGGGTCCCAGGATATATTGCTTTGGGGAGACTGGAGTGCTGTTCAGTTCCTGCTAGAGCTTAATTGTATCCACCCAAAAATAAGTCCCAGCCTTAGCTCTCTACCTATTAATATGAACTTATGAGGAAGTAGGGTCATCACAGGTGACTAAATGTTTAGACAAACAGTTTAGTTTCTATGTCCATGTCATCAGTACACACACACACACACACACACACACACACGCGCGCGCGCGCGCGCACACACACACACACACACACACACACACACACACACGGTTTTATAGATCCATAAAGTCTAGGAGAGAAAAAGAGGTGAAACTGTGTGGGAGAAAAAGGGGAATAGTAGGAGGACCGGGAGGAGAAGAGTAAGAAAGAGGCAGCGAGCACAGGTCACCAGCCTGGGAAGACACATCAGAAACCCTAGGACCAAAGCAGAGGAAGGCAAGAGCAGGTTGGCAATGACCACTGGTACCTACAGGTGATGCTTAACCTCCAGGAAGAAGACCAGCACCCAGCCAGCTAGGGAACTCTGCCTAAGTGCCCCCCAAGGAGGGCAGCAAGAGGCAATCTGTGTTTGGGGTCCCAGTGGACCAGCAACCAAATAAGTCTCTGCCTTCCAACCAGGGTAGGGAGCTTGAAGTACCAGTAGGTGATCTGAAACACCTGCTCCAAGGAACAGGAGGGATTCCTGGAGCTGCCACTAGCTCCTGAACAGTTAAACACCAGGAAAAGTCTCTACCTTTGCTGGGGGTGTGGCGGGGTTACAATCCAGACTAAAGCAGTACAGAAGCATAATGAATTCTTTGTAAGTTTTCAAAACACCTATGTCAAGAAGCCATCTACCGAGAGCACTTTCCGGTGCTGAGTTTGCACTGACCAAGACACACAGAAGCCACTGCCAACTTCCCTTGGGCTAGACAGGTGAGGAGCCCAGCACCCTCCTTCCTCTTCAGTTATGCCATCTCCCCAGGGTAAGAACAGGAGAGAAAAGAGACAACCTTCTCCTGACTCATTTTCTAAGCCATTAATTAACTGCTCTAGGTCCTGCCTACCACTGGCTTTTAAGGTCTTGGCTTGTCTATCTGCATCACATGCTTTTCACTATCCCACCTTCATCCCCTCCCCTCCTTCCAATTTGTTCATCCATTACACCTGCAATCTACTTGTCTTCCATCTCACCTGCATTCCACCCTCCCCATCCCACTGTGCCTCGAACTCTCCATCCACCTATATGCATGGATGCCTTCCTACCACCTCACCTGCATCCCATGCCCCCATCCCTCCTGCATCCAACCCTTACATCTACCTCACCTGAAGCTCAAACTTTCCACCGTCCCATCTGCATCCTGTTCCCCTGAATCACAGCCTGCCTGTTCTATTCCTGTTAGAAAGTTGGAAAGGCAACTCTGGATAAATGGCTCCAAGCCTGAGACAAGGCTGCCCCAGTAGGATGTGTAACCTTGAGTTAGCTAGGTGTGAGGAGGTGACCGTTCACAGGGTATATTTGGAAGGAAGGACAGTGAGCTGTGGGAGAATTAATTTCATATGAAGCTGCTTCTGTACCTTGAACTTTTGGATTCTACGTTGTGAATATTGTCTGCATAGACTGGTTATTGACAGTTGTAGGTTTTTGCTTTTAAGGTAGAGAGAATGAAGCTTGCTTTTCAGTTATCTAAACAAACCGTGCTTCTTGCCAGGAAAATAAAGAGAAAATATAGAGAACAAAGCTTCTTCGTGCATTTTGGGTCCATCACTTAGCAGCCAGTGTAGGCTGGACCTAATCCGTAAGAAGTCCTGTGTGTACACAGCTCAGGTGCACACAGTAGACTCAGTGGAGGTGGAACAAACTTGATGAAAAAAAAGGGGAAACTCAAGCTGAAGTTAAACAGTCAGTATCTGTGCTATCTGTGCTGTGGCTTGGAGATGAAAAGTCAGTAGAAGTTATTATGGTTGCTGTTTTGAATAATGGATGAGCTGGAGGCCAAACACAGCTCTTCTACCACAGAGCCCAAGATCCCTTGCCTCCAGATACGATGCCTGCACTTGTGGTTTACTGTACAATGGCTTCCTTTCCTTTGCTCCAGTGGGAAGTGAGGCCAAGAGGCCTCTGCAGTGTAGAGAACCAGTGGTGCCCCCAGCAGGCTGGGTGTGGTCCCCAGGGTCACACTCTTCAGTTGTCAGGGTACAGAAAACTGGGCAGTCCCACTGTTTCTAGACCCATAGCAAAGGACTCTTTTGCCTGCGATTGTGATGACCTTTGAGTAGGTAACAGCTGGGTCCACTGCTAGATATGTTGCTTCGAGCATTGGGACCAGTGTGAGAATATCAGGTGACACTGAGCTAGGCTGAGTTGAACATTACAGGTCTTTTTGAAATTCTCCCTTGGAAAACCTTCTACGTTCTCTTGGGCTCCTGTCCTTGCTGCAAGCTGAAGACAGTGGGAGGATCTGGAAGTTAGATGAAGAGGCTCTTTTCTAGGAATGCAGAGAGTGTGGAGAAAGCTCAGGGAACTGGGCCATGGCTATTCTCAAGGGCACTGCTCCTCTGGGTACAGTGATAAAATGAAGCTCGGGGTCTAACAGCTCTTAGGAATCCTGCTTCTGCTGCGTGTTTTGAGCAAGCTGGTCAATTCTGGAAGTGTTAGGCTTCTTATATATAAAATATGGACTGTGTAACCCAGCCCCTGTGTGGCTGACGACGAAATGAAACACCATGCAAAACACTTAGCATGGTGCCTTGTGCTTAGTAGGCCCTCCATAAATGCTATCTGCCACTTTAAATTTTCTTCTTTATTCTCATTAATAAAAGTCCATGTTTTAAATAAAGGTCATTCAGCTACCATGTGGGATGTTTAGGAACAGTGACTTTCATAGGCTACTTGAAGTTGGCCATGTCCTCCTGGCCCGGGTACTTGGCTTCAATCGAGGAATGAAGTCAGAATTAATAAGAACTGGCAGCACATTCTTCCTCTGAGTATTAACAGTTTTGAGAAAATGGTTGAACTGTTCTTGCATTTACTAATTAGACAGGCCACACTCATCTATATTTCAAGGAGCTCCAAGTCCTCTCTCTGTAATGAAGATAATAGCATGTGGGGATCGAGACCCCAAGGTATGATTGAGTGGCCCACAGCGAAACCACTTGGCCAAGCGGAGCTGTATCCTGGGAAGGCACCACTTCTCCTCCTCTTGGTGATTAGCACCTGATTTATCTCTTCACCTTCTCATTTCCAGACTAATAGATCTGCTGGTTATTACTTTTAGCTACTCCTCCAGCCAGCTGGGGTTGGGTGTGCCATCCCATCTTCTTGTTCATGGTGGTGCCTCAGAGTGGGGCCTTCAATCTGATAGGGGCAATTTAGAGGGTGTGTCTGTCTCCTTGACTCTTAAGAACGGGAACAGTCCCCTGACTAGGAGTTAGATCCACTGATCAACATGATCAGTTAGCACAACACAAAACAACCATTGTGAGGAATATGACACTCAAATCCCAGTTTCTTGACCCAGGGAAATTATTTATCACCTCTGTATACTTGCAAGGCTGTGTTCTGGGTGTAAGGCTGGGCTTCCTATGGGGCCAAGAGCTAATGTCTCTCAATTTCTGAGGTTTTGTAGAGGCTCACAAACTGAAGCTCAGAGAGAATGTGCACGCACTCAAATGACTGGCTGTGCGTGTGTGTGTGTGTGTGTGTGTGTGTGTGTGTGTGTGTGTGCGTGTGTTGTGCACCACTGCTCTTTACCTGCTACACGGGCAGAGGACACAGCTGCCTCTGAGCAATGAGACATTCAGTAGGAGTGTGCTTTTGGTGGTACCTAGTTTGCCTCCAGGTCTATGGTCTTCAAGATGAGAGAGAAGGTAACTCAGAGCCACCTCTCTTTGTCATTTTGCCTGCAGTGCTCCCACTGCAGAGGCCTCAGTGGTGCAGTGCTCCCACTTCAGAGGTATCAGAGATGTGGTGCTCCCACTGCAGAGGTCTCAGTGGTTCAGTGCTCCCATTGCAGAAGTCTCAGTGGTGCATTACTCCCAGTACAGAGGTCTCAGTGTTGCAGAGGTCTCAGTGGTGTGGTGCTCCCACTGCAGAGGTCTCAGTCATTGGATTTCACTTTCCCATTCAGATCTCATTTCAGATGCATCCTAGCGGCACTCTCAGCCTTCTCCACCGTCACTCTCTAATGCACCCTGTTTTATTACCTCAGAGCATTTCATATGACTCTTCAGATTATGTCATTTGTCTTATTTTTGATATATTATCTTTCTCTCTGAATGGTTTAAGTGTTGGATGTTTTGTTCACAGTAAGGCTGTGTTAAATAGTTATTGCACAGATGAGTGAGCCTATGGTCTAGTGGATAGAGAGGTGGGTGGGTGGCTAAGTGGATGGGTGGATGAGTCAGTAGACATGTGGACGTGTGGTTGGATAGGAGGATGGGTAGATCCATCCTCTCTGAGCTTTTTGTCACCTGCCTGCAGAATGATGTGTGAGCCTCTACAAAGCCTCAGAAGTTAAGAGGATGAGACGTCATCCATGGACCCCACAGAAAGCCCAGGTGAGTGGATGGATGGATAGATAAGTGGATGGACATACAGTGGGGAGGTAGGATAGATGAATAGATGGTACATGGAAGAGAAAATGGAGGCGTGGATGGATTTATATATGAGTGGAAGGTTGACCCCTGGCAATGGGCAAGGAGACAGCTTTTTGGTGTTCTTATCTCATCCAGGGGGGGAAACAAATGTCATTCCACCATTCTAGCTTGTTCCCTGGCTTGGTGGCAAAAGCTGTTTTTATGCCTAGGATTCATAAAAAAATCAAATCATATCAAAACAAAACAAATCGAGACAGTGTGGTGAGGAAGGAGGCAGACAGACACCTGTGGACCACCATGCCACCCACATACCTGTCCTCCAGTACACAAAACAGACGGGCCATAGACATCTGCTTGCCAACACACCATGCAGAATGGGTGGAAGATGTCACCCAGTCATGTGGTTAGCCTGCAGCTGGAGGCACCACAATGTGCAAATATGTGGTGGTCAGATGGCAGAGAAAAAGAGAGTGGGTCAACTGGAGCATTATGAAGAGAGATGGAACTGGAGAATCAAGGGTGGGGAGGTGGACCCTGTTGTGAGTGTCCAACCCTGCCACCTGGAGCCATGGTGAGGTCCTAGTCTGAGCTGCCATGCCTAAGTTCATGTCTACACAGTGTTGGCATCTGGGCTCATGTTACCACATGGATGTCCAGAGACTATGCAGAACTGGCCCTTTCCCTCACTGGATTCAGTGCTCTGGAGAGCTAGCCCCCATCTCTCACCCCTGCCAGCACTCAGGAAAGCAGGCCTTGAACCTCACCTGGACTGTGCAACAGGGCCAACCCTTGTGGTGGGGTGCAGGTGAGCCAGGCCCCAAGGGCAAGAGTGCTAGTGAGCTTCCCCACTACTGTCTAAAGCAAGGTGGTGGGGTGAGGGGGTGATGCTGGCCTTATCCCTCACGAGAGGAGTTGGGAGAACAGGCCTGGGCAACACAACAGTGCTGCCTGGCCTTGGTTGAGGGCTTGCAGAGGAACCAGCGCTGAGAATGAGAGCAAGGGAGAGCTTGTCCCCCATTAATCTGCTGTAAGGTGGCATGGGTGCAGGAATGATGCCCTCCCCCTGGCCACATGTGGTAGTCTGGAAAGCTGGCTCCGAGGGCATGAGAGAGGGAAAGCTAGCCCCACTCTATCACTGGCTATAGCACTTGGGAAAGCAGACTCTGCATCTTGCCTGAGCAACACAGTGGAGCTGGCTGTCATGGCAAAGACACGGGTGAGCTAGCCTCCATGGTATGAGAGCAGGAGAGCTGACTCAGACCCGGAGAGGTTGCAGCAATTGGGAGAGTGGGCCCCATGCCTTGATTCTGCAGCACAGTGAAGCTGACTCTGGAGGCGTGAGTGTGGGTGAGCTGGCACCAAGGGCATAAGAGCAGGAGAGTTGAACCAGACTCCTGCTGATGGTGGCATTGGGTGACCCAGCCAGAGCAGTGCTAGAGGACAGCTCACCCTGGTGGTGCAGACAAGGGAGAGCTGGTGGGCTGACCAGCTCTGCTACCACCCAGGCCCAGATCCAGGGCTCTGAGTTGGCCCACTGCAAACTCTATATCATCTGTGAACTGTTGGGACTTGTGAAAGGGCTGGTCCTGCTGATCCAAAGCTGCAGGATCTCCATGACACAGGGCAACAACAGGAAAACCAGGAGGAGTCCCAGTGAGGATTCAATATTGATGGTGTCACAGAAGCCAGAGATCTTGAACCAGACCAAACTCATTGCAAAGAACATTTACAAGTGAAGACGTGTGGACAGAGAGACACACTGTGGGACATGCTGTGACACAGTACAGCTTCCATGATGAGATGTTTTCTATGCCTTTAAAAAAAAAGAATGCTGTGTGTGTTTCTTATGTAGGGGGGTGGTTTGCAAGGGCAAAGAGTGACTATGAGGAGACAGGGAGCTGAGTGGGACTCAGGTGCATAATGTGAAACTCATAAAGAACCAATAAAAAGTTTTGAAAAAGAATGGAGGTTGAGGGATAGGTGAACAGGAGGGCGGCTGGTTGGCTGGTAGTGGAAACGTGGGTTTGTATGTGGGATAGAAAGGAGGGGGACTGGGTGAGTGGATGGGCAGATAGAGGATTGGGTATCTATATCAGTGGGTGGGTGGAAAGGTGGAAGAATGGGAGGGTAGATCACAGATATAGGTATCTGACATGAAGGAAAACTGGAGAATCATTTGTGTCAGCGTTGTGTCAAGAATGGTAGACTCTGGATGTTTCTGTCCTTACCCTTCAGGGGTTCTGACATGAGGAAGGAGTTATCAGCTACATGTATCCTCCGATGAACTCTCTCTTTTTCATTTGCCTGCTATGCTGCTCACCAAATTAGAACTCAGCGTCATAGTACTTCTAAGAGGGGTTTGTGTTTTCTTGGTTAAGTTATAACACAAATCAGAAGGAAAAGGCATCAATAACAATTTGATTTTTTTTTTTTTTATTAGCATTTTGTTTTGCGTGGCTGGGAATCAAACTCAGGGCTTCCGGCACACTAGGCCAGCATTTTACAACACAGCTATCCTCATTAGCAGTTTTCTTATTTCTTCTCCCTGTTGATACGTCTAGAACAACAGAGTTCTACTGAGGGGCTGTAGTGTGGGAGGCGAGAAGTCTTAGAACTTGGATCTTGTCTAACTGTTAAGTACTGCCAGTGGCCAGAGATGGAGATAGCAAAATTGTGGGTGGGTGAAGGATGGGCTGAGGGATCAGGACCCCAGCTCTGTCTGACATGCCATGACTCCAACTAATGCAGACTCAGCCACAACCTGCTACCTCATCTGGAGGCCAAGACATAGAGGTTGGTTACTCCAGCTTTTCCTTTTAATATTTGTGAGACAGGAAAGAAAGCACAGAGAGAAATGAAAGAGAGATTTTATTTTTATTTCCTTTTTTAATCTTTGTAAATTTCACACATGCACACAATACATCTCAGCCACAGTCTGCCCTTTGTCCAACCTCTGGTCCCTCCAGCACTGTTGACTGCATATATTCTTTTTTTGCTTTTGTTTGTTTGTTTTGATTTTTCGAGACAGGGTTTCTCTGTGTAGCCCTGGCTGTCCTGGAACTCACTTTGTAGACCAGGCTGGCCTCAAACTCAGAAATCTGCCTGCCTCTGCCTCCCAAGTGCTGGGATTAAAGGCGTGTGCCACCACCGCCCGGAGACTTCATATATTCTTTTTGCTTTTGTTTTTGTAAAACCCACTGAGTCCAGTTAGTGCTGTTCACGTGTATGGGTGAAAGGTCATTCACTGGAGCATGGGTGATCTTCTGATGGCCACCTCCAAAGAGAAGTGACCTCCCTCCCTCAGCAACCGTATACTGTTAATACCTGCTCCGCTAGAGGTGAGTCTCAGAGCCCCTGCTCTCTCTATGCTAGGATTTTGAACTCTTTTGATCATCTGTAGGTCTTGTGGGCAAGCAACAGCTGCTAGGAGTTCCTGAGTACAGCATCTGTGTCACAGCCAGAGCTCAGCATTCCACAGCTCTCCTTCCCACCGTCCAGTGCTTCCCTCCCTCTTCCAAGGTGTTTTCTGACCCTGGAGGGGAGGGTGATGCTGATGTCTCATTCTGACACCCATTTGCCGCTTGTTCTCAGCACATTGAACAGTAGTGAGTCTCTGCATCCACTACACATTGCAACAAGGGTATTCTTCAGCTACAGTTGGAAACAGCACAGATCTACAAATATAAATATGAACATTTAAAGTGCAGTTTGGCGCTGGGCAGTGGTGGCGCGTGCCTTTAATCCCAGCACTTGGGAGGCAGAGGCAGGCGGATTTCTGAGTTCGAGGCCAGCCTGGTCTACAGAGTGAGCTCCAGGACAGCCAGGGCTTTACAGAGAGACCTTGTCTTGAAAAAAACCAAAAAAAAAAAAAAAAAAAAAAAAAAAAAAAAAAAAAAAAAAAGTAAAGAAAGAAAGAAAGAAAGAAAGAAAGAGAGAAAGTGCAGTTTGACCACATGAGCACTTAGCAAAATAACACCAAAGTTCTCCTATGACTTCCTGAGCATGAGTTTTCGTCATATTTACAATGTCAGGCATGAATCCCTCTGAAGAGCACACCTCAAGTCTAATTGCAATAGTGGTTGGTTAGCCCATAACAGTCATGCTATGATGACGCTGATAGGCACATCTTATAGGACACAGTGATATAGTAGCATGCAGAGTCCAGCACTGGGTAGGATCATTGATGCCTTTTCTTCCCAGCAGCCTACATAGCAACATCTAAAACCATGAGAGCTAGGTAACAGGGAGACAACTTCCAGGTCAGTCCAAGAGTGACTTCTCTATGTCCTGTAGAGTGTGTGGTGTGTGTGATGCGGTGTCTTCAGCAAGAAGATATTACATGGTGGAACTCCAAGAGAAATGGCAACAATAGCTTGTATTGTTTGGGGTGTCTCTGTGGTTTCCCTGACTGATAATTAGTAGGGAGATAACCTGTACCTGGCAGTGAGATTTTCATTTAACACCCCAAGGTGCTAAATGATCCTAGCAATTCAAATCAAAACTACAATTAGTATGACTATTATCCAAAGAAGAAGAGGAGGGGGAGGAGGAAGAGGAGAAGGAAGAAGGAGAAGGAGAAGGAGAAGCAAGCAACTATTGGCATGAATGAGAGAAACTGGAAATTTTAATGCTAGCTTCTCAAAAATCAGACCTAGAATAGCCATGGTTCAATAACTGCTCTTCATGGCTTAGTCCCAGAAGAGAAGACAAGGTCGTCTGGTTTAGCCGTATGATATCATAGCAGCAGGATTCACGACAGCCAAAAGGTGGAAGCCAGTTGGGGCTAGTCCGTCAGTGCGTGAAAGGAATATGTTCTGTGCATAATGACAACTTAGAAAGGAAAGAAAATAGGACTTATGCAGCAGCCCTGATGAACTCCAAGGACATGGCATTGAATAAAACATGTCAGCCACAAAGATGCTTGTGGGATTCATATGTTTGGATTCTATTTTCCTTTCCTTTCCTTTCCTTTCCTTTCCTTTCCTTTCCTTTCCTTTCCTTTCCTTTCCTTTCCTTTCCTTTCCTTTCTTCTTTTCTTTTCTGCTTTTTTCTTCTTTCTTCTCTCCCTCCCTCTGCCTTCTTTCTTTCTTTCTTTCTTTCTTTCTTTCTTTCTTTCTTTCTTTCTTCCTTCCTTCCTTCCTTCCTTCCTTCCTCCCTCCCTCCCTCCCTCCCTTCCTTCCTTCCTTCCTTTCTTTTTCTTTCTTTCTTTCAAAACAAGATCTCATGCACTCCAGGCTAGCCTTGAGCTCATGATGTACTTAAGAATACCTTGAACTCCTGAATTTCTTACCTCCACTTCCTAAGTACCAACATTACAGGCCTGTGTCTCCATTTCCAGCTTGTAAAGGACACCTAAAATGTTCAAATGCATAGGTGTGAAGTACTGAATGGTCAGAGGCTGGGCTGGGAAGGGTGTGTGTATGTGTGTGTGTGTGTGTGTGTGTGCCTCATGGGGACAGAACTACAGCTGGGGAAGAGCAGTGATGACAGCTGCTCTCACATATGAATTTACAAAGGCTGATATTAGGGCTGGAGCTCAGAGGTTGAGCACTAACATGTGCGAGGCCCTCAGCTCCATCTCAGAGCCACAGGATGTTACACAGAAGTAATGAAAGAAAAGTCAACGACCTCTTGATTTTAAAACATCAAATGTCCACTGCTGGAACGTTATAAAATCCAGAAGGATGAAGAGGAAGGAGTATCAGATACACAATCCCAGCACTGAAGGCAAATTCAAAATAGCATCCTGTAGTGTAACGACTCTGTATTAAGGCATGTGAGACACACATACACACACACACACACACACACACACACACGAACTCATACACTATCTCTTACACACACACACACACACGCACATGCAAACATACACACACAAACTCATACACACTCTATCTCTCTTACACACATATATACACGCACACACACACATACACACATGAACTCATATATACTCTATCTCTCTTACACACACACACACACACACACACACACACACGCACACAGTTTTACACGGTACATTTTACCATGTTTTGGACTTCGATCATTTTTATTTGCTTTGTTTTGCTCTATGTGTGTCTGGCAGAAGTTTTTCCTTGTGTCATTAAAAGCACTTTTATGATTTTGTGTGTTTTGTGTAAAATACATTTTTTAAATAGTAAGTAGTTTTTCTTTGGAAAAGTTAGAAAGTTAACTTTAAATTAAAATTAAATTAAAATGAAAACCATCAAAACAGATCAAATCCCACTGAATTCTGAAGCTAAGAAAAGCACCTTGGCCTTCTGCGTTTCCTGGAGGACTGAACGTGTGTGCACACATGATTATACTCCCATGCTATTGTGTGATTCCACTCACATCTCACTTGGCTCGCTGTTGCTTCTCAAAAATACAAACACAAAACCCAAACTTATTGGATGTTCTAAAGATGCATGTCTTCCTTGCATCCTGAAGGTGAGGTGACCACAAGGCCATGGGGAAGGGAGTCCGATGGAGACTCAGCTGTCAGGAGAAGGATTTACAGGGAGGACTCTCAGTGCATGGGTGGGTGGATGAGCAGTCAGGGAGTGGATGGGCACATGTGGGTGTGTGTGTAGATGGGTGGATAGATGCACTGGTGGATGAGTGGAGGGATACATATGCATATGCATGGGTGGATAGATGGAGAGATAGACACATGGGTGTGTTAGTGGGTGGGTAGCTGTATAGATAGTTGGGTGGATGAATGGGTAGATAGTCGAACAGGTGAGTAGTTAGGAAGATGGATGGACAGACAGGGAGTCTACGAAATGAACCAAGGCAGAGCAGAACAGGTCATCACAGGTCTCTGCACTCCGCACCACCATGGCACCTAGGAAGCTTCTCTTTGGAAGCCTTTGTGCCTCCTGTTCCTGGAGCCCCGGGAGGATCCCTCTTAAATGTGAGCCCACTGGCAGCCCAAGAAGCTGCCCCTTGCCCAGGAAATCCCACCTTTCAGGGCTGTTACCTCATCTCAGCTGGAGTTTCCCCTTCCCCACTCAGTGCCTCTGGGCCTCACTCTGGCTGGGGATTCCCGGCATGCCAGGCTCTTTGAAGTGGGAGCCCCACTGGGCCTGCAGGCTCCCTGCCTTCAAAGGGGTTCAGAATGAGCTGCAGCCACATGGGGTGGTAAGTGGTGGCAGGTGGGGGGCAGAGGATGGGCTCCCAAGATTCTCCCTTGAAGTCAGAGAATGAAGAGTATAGAGTATAGAGTATAGAGGCTTCTACCTTCACCATTTCCCATGGCCTGCTGGTCACTTTCCAGAGCCAGCAAGCATCCAACATTCCCACCTTCCATTCACTAAAGCTCTGTCGGATGTCCTTGCTGAAGCAGGCTTTGGGCAGGGGCTTCATCATATTGAATTTCTGTCTTCACTCCTCATCCCCAGCCTGATTTCAAAATTTGCTCACTGTCTTCCAAGAACTCAGTCCCATCACACTTTCCAGATTCACCTCAGTCGCAGTCTCCAAGAAAGCCAGTCCACTGCACCTCACAGGCCTCAGCACTACCGGATCTTGAATCATGACAGCCTGGACTCACATATCGGCGGCAGCTGGAGCAGGAGAAACGCCTGATGTCAGCTTCGATTTCCTCCTGCAAGTGGTGAGGCCACCTTCAGAACACCTGGGAGAAGGGAAGGCGTGGTCTGCTTTGTGGTGCCTCGGTGTCGTCCATGCACAGCTAGCACCTCCCTTTCCCACATCGTCTATAGCACAGGTTTTAAATCTATGAGTTGTGAACCATTAGTGGGTTTTGAGATCGATGTGGTAGGTCACGACCAGCACTTTTATAAGAAAAGAAATAGAATGTATGAAGTAAAAAGGGTCAGAGGGCACTTGGCGGAACAGGGATGAGTAGGGACGGAGAACCGTTTGCTCATGCGCACTCTAAGCCCCACGTTGCTGCTTTCTGCACATGCCCAGTTGAGCAGGAGCGTGTGGTAGCATCACTACAGACACCAATCTTTTCAAGATTTCTAGAAGTAAACTAGCCTTATGTGCCCAACTAATTCTGAGAATTCAGCATACACCTCCAATAAGGAATGTTGTTCATCCATTCATTCCTTTGTTCATTTGCCGTCGTCCGTATAATCGACACATTCTTCACTGGCAAAGGTAGGGAAAGCCAGAGTTAGTTGTTTCGTCTTTGTGGTTTCTTCTCTTTCTCTGTCTTTCTCTCTCTGTCTCTGTTCTCTTCCTCCCTCCCTCACTCTCTCTCCCCCTCCCACTCTCTCTTTTTATTTTCTTCTTTTGTCTTGGCAGCATTTGTCTGTGTAACCCTGGCTGTCCTGGAACTCATTCTGTAGACCAGGCTGGCCTTGAACTCTCAGATGTGCCTGTCTCTGCCTCCCCAGTGCTGGGATGAAAGGTGTGCACTGCCACCTCACTGTATATTTTTATTTTTTAAAAGGCAAAGGAAGGAAGTTTTTTTCCTCCTATTTTGCAAGCTGTGGACCAAGACCCCAGTGCACACACGAGCTCCACATTGATAATGTTTTTTCTCATCAATGATCAATCGTCATACTTTTTTAGTTCTCAAGAGTAAATCACAACTGCCCAGCTGTTTCCTAACCCCAGCTCTTGGTGAGACATGTTCTTTCCTTTCTTTTTGTCCTGAAATCCTAAGGAAATAGCTGAGGCTTTATCCTAAACATCACTGAGTTCATGAAGAAGGAGTGAAGGGGTTGTTGGTCTTTGGCACCAGACTCCCAAGTGCCAAGATCTTAGCACAAAGGAGATTGTTTCCCCCAGAGAAAAAGAGAGGAGTTAGAGGGTGAGGGAGATGGGGAAGGGAACAAGGGAGAGGGGGAAGGGATATTTGTCCCAGAAGGACAGAGGACTGTCTCTGGATAGAGAGGACACAGACATGGCTCATAGGCAAATGGCAGTTTATAAAGGTAAGATGGGAAACCTTGTGTTAGGATGAGGTGTATAATTTTGATTGGGCATGTTACTTAGGTGAGCCAAAGGGGGCGTTTGATTGCTGGACCTTAATACTTTGATGGTCAGCCTCATGAGGAGGAAGTAGCTAAATAAAAAAAAAATAGATCTTGGGAGCTTGCTCTAGGAATATATTCTAATGGTTTTTAACAAAGAAGAGGAAACAAGGGAAGAACAGGGCCTGGCAGAGCCATGTCTCTCATGCTTGGACTGGCTAGAGTCCCTTCAGGAAGTCTAGAGATTTTCGGTAGTGGAAGTACACTGTGACAGAGTCCTTGGTAGCATAGGCTGGCCATGAACTTGTTATGCAGCCAAGGACGACCCTAACCCCTGACCTTCCCGCCTCCGAGTCCCAAGAGCTGTGCTTCTGCCATGCCTGGCGAAGAATGAGAGATCATTTTTATCCTATGGGCTGATTCAAGATGAAAAGAAAGCTTAACATGTGACACATCAAAGCCTCAGTTCTAAGTTGCTGGTGTCCACATCTGCCTGTTACATGATTTACTCTTGCACGGACACCACGTACTGTGCTGAAATCTCCAAGGTGGATGAAGAACAAGGGACAGATTTGGAAATAATGTCCCCAAGATGATGACCTGTGAGGATAGTGGGCTTGCCCCCACCAGAATTGGAGCTACACCTCCAGATTGGGAGATCGGGAGTCAGGAAGACAGCCTACCTACCCTACATGGTCCCCAGACTGCCTCTCAGGTTCCCCCATACAGTCCTCACCATAGCAGAACCACAGAAGCCCCTTTAAACACAAGGCTCCCGGGACAGTGCCCAGGGTTCTCTAGCTGGGGTTTGCATGGCGGTGGCACAGGGAAGCATCTGTGTCTGTAGCCCTGAGCCATCAGGGCTTTACTACCAACCCTGCTCCATCAGTCTGAGTGTAGCAGCATGAGGACATGCTCTTTTTGCCCTTGGACTAGAAGCAGCTTCTCCCAGAGCTCTGCTAACAAACTGGTGATGAGCAGAGGTGACCTCCTGGCTGAGTGCCGCCCCCAGTTCCTCTAAAAGCTACTGTTTTCTGGAAATCTGTGTGACATTGATCTCACTGTCCTGCCACCTGGTTCGTGAACATCATTGCTGCAACAGTTCTGTACATGCCTCTCTAGGGTTTGCAAGAAGACCCCGTAGGCTCTCTTAGGCTTTTCCTGTATTGTATGACCAGCTTGCCACACCAGCTAAATCTCCATTAATCAAGGCTTTGGTAGCTCACATCCATCTGCACATTGTGCCAGCACAGGCTGGCTCCCAGGTTATTTTCTTCCTGCCCGCCGGTGTGTTTGTCAGTTCCATGTAAATATTAATTAAGCCAAGGCTTCCTCTTGCAGGTGGTTGATAATGACTCAGAAGGCATCCTTTAAAGTTGGGCACCTGGTTATTGCTTCAGCAATGTACCGGGCATGTGACTTGTTGTCAGTGCCCAGGTCGGAGGCCTCAAAGATTCCTGGGCAATGGCAGACAGGCTAAGCCTATAAGCCTAAAACCTGCTTCTAGGTCAACTCATATTCTGTATCTGAGTTCACATAAGATCCAGCACCACCAGTTAGCAGTTTATTCTGTCAGGAGGGTGAGGTTAGCAGCATTTTATAGGCGAGGAAACTGAGGCATGGCATTCACCTGGGTTTCCATGAATACGTGACTGTGGGAGTGCCCCTTACTGCTTGGCTCTGAAACCTCTAAGCACTCTGCTCTGGGGAGGAGCAGAACCTCTGTCTTCATTGACCAAAGTATCAAATGGGAGGAGAGGCTGTGGGACACTGGGTGCTGGGGCACTGTGGCCTTTCTGACAGTCACTGTCCCTGGTGCCGCTGCACATGTGTGTCCTGCTCTTTTCTCTGTTGACATTCATCTAGCTGAACAGGTTCTCTGTTGTGTACTTCCAAGGATCTTGTCCACAAATGGCCATTTGCATCCACAAATGAGGACAATGGGGGTATGTGGTGACTCTAAGTAAAAAGCAGTTTAGGTCTAAAAAGGCTATGGGAACCATGTAGAAATCCCCCAGTGTTTTGAAGCTGGACGAAGTGTGTAGAGTCTGCAATGGCATGAGTCCTCCCATCTCGGAGACCAGGCCATTCTGTAGAGAGTCTCTAGAAATAGGGGACTTGAAGGTCTTTAGTGTGGCTGCATCCTCTGTGTCCTCCTGTCTATGTATACTTGCTGGTAATATGGCAGGATGCTGCAAACTAGATCACTCATGCAAACCAGACTTATGTCTTATAGTCCTGGAGGCTAAGAAGTTCAAAGTTAGGTGGCTGCATTTGGAGAAGTTCTTGCCAAATCATCTTCATCTCTCATGTGTTACTTCACCACATGGGGTGGGAAGACATCACACCAACTTCAATTGCTTAGCTTTTGTGGTGGCTCTCCTATCTGAGGTTATGAACTCACTGATCACCATGGATACACATACAGCTGAACTCTTTCTGCTGAACAAAATGGCCACACTTCAGCTCCCGGCACCTTTCCCTCCCTTCCATCAGAAGCCTCTGAACAACCGTAACCACCAGTATTTACATTGTGAGCCCCTTGGGCCTAGATGGTCTCTAAGGAGCTCCTCTAGCTCCTCCTCTTCCTTCCTTAGACATCACAGCAGCCACACGGCTGCCCCAAGCTCCTCCAGCCTCCACACATGACACACTGCCAAAGCCATGCCCACCTTCCTGCATCCCTGACAGTTTTGGTCTGGCATGGGTCAGCTATGGGACATTGGTCCCATATGATTAAATCAGTTTGTGACATCATAATTGCCTTAGGTTTATAAGTTCATTCTATGCTGTTCATTTTATAATAAAAATCACCAAAATACTATTTTTTTTCAGAGTATGTCCCTTTCCTGAGGTGACCCATGGCTACATATGTTGTACCAATGGCCTTGCTTTTTGGTACTAATTCCCTCATATTCCCTTCTATGTCCCTGTAACAGAATGATATGGACTGGGTAATTTATAATGAGAAGATATTTATTTCTCAGAGTTCTAGAATCTGAGAGACCTAAGGTCAAAGGGCTGATTTGGTGAAGAGCTTCATGCTGCAGCTTACAATGGAAGGTACGAGGGGGAGGAGACAGGGAGAGCACTCAGGAGAAAGGAATGTATGGTTGTGATGATTATTTTTATTTAAAATTCATGCCCAACATAACCTGGCTTTATTTAATACTGCAGAACACATCCCAGCTAAGAACAATTACAGGGAAATTTACACACCTAATTAGGCCTAACCATCGCTGGGGTTTCTTGTGAACCAAATGACCTTATAGACACCAGCGCAACACTTCTCCATTTCCCACACTAATTGATGTAGTGCGGAGAGTGAGACAGGCATGGCGGTGTAGTTTACATCAAATGAATTCAGTTTGCACTTGGTGGAGGTGAAGCAAGGAGATCAACACTTCAAGCTAGTTGTGCTTTGCTTTGTGTATAAACGCCACTAAAGTCATCCTTGTTCTCCCAAGGCCTTGCTGAAGGCCCAGGAAAGGTACTCATGATGCCAGCCACTCTCCTACCCAGGCAGTGTGTGTGCCACCATCCACATGTCTTAGAGAAGGAGAGGCCTCTCACTGTTCAATTTAGCTGTTCAAAAGCCAAGGTGTGGAAAGATAATCCCATGAGAGTCAGAGTCCACAGAAGATGCCAGAGCCAGAAACAGATCCGAGTCCAACAGTTCTGCCCAGCAGCCAGCCAGGCAGATTCTCATGCCCACCAGCTGGCTTCGCTGAGGGAGGCTGACATGGAATTGCACTCTTGGGATCTTCTAATCCTGTCATTTCTTCAGGTTCCTCACCACACTTCTCTTTGTTGATCTTCTTGGCACCCAAATGACCAGCCCATTTTTTTTTTTTTTACCTCAGTGACACTCAGCAGAGCTGTGGTCACTTCCAAGGACACACTAAGCTTTCCTCCTGTCTTGCTGACTGTGCGATGAAACAGAGGCACACAGAGGCTGGGTGAACAGAACAAATGGATTGTGGTAGAGCTGTTGCTCTGGCCTGTCTTAGGCTGCTGCTGACTGTTGAGTGAGAGTAGTGTTCTTAGGACACGTCTCTCCTGATGCTGCAGAGGTGCCCAAGTCTTGCCTCTAGCTCAACAGGGTGACCAATGGGCCAGGACTCAACTCTCCAGGCCCATCTTTCATTGTACTGGTCTTTCCCATCCCTTCTTCCTAACAGCCTCCTTGGTGTCATCTTCTCAGGGTGTGTCCACAGATTTATAGTACTCTGGTCATTCTATAGTATCACACCAGTGTCATCACCCTGGAGCTGTGGTAGGCTGGATCCTGAGTACTGTTAGCTCAAGGTGGGCATCTTTAATGCTCCCTGTGAACACAGCATGTCCCAGGCCTAAGCACAACTCCAGAAGTCCTATAGGACTTGATCTTGTTTTCTGTGGCTTCTGGATGCCATCACATAGCAGTGTTCTGGCTGGCTGGGGCTGGGCGCATGTGTGTGCTGTGAACCCCAATCATCTCTACGAAACCTCAGCGCTTACCTCTACTCTCTCATCTGTCACGCCAACCACCTTCTGCCACATCAGCCTCCTGGATCCCCCACTCATAGAACTCAAATCCCAAAGTCCCCACGACGGTGACCCAGTTTCAGGGCTGACATCCTGTGCTATTTTCCCCACTTCGAGACGGATTATTTCTTTGCCCCTCGGAATTGACGCTAATAGGGTTTTGCTGTGCATATTCATAATTCTCTGGGCAAGCCATTTGACCATGTGGATTTTGTGGAGCAGAGAGCCTCAGACTTCACTGCACAGAAGCATTACTGGGGAGTTGGAGTCTGGGAGCTGTGTGTCTGATTTGCTCTCAGTTTCCTGTACAGCACCTGGTCGAGAAGGTTTGTCTATGCAGACACAGGGCAACCCATTTCCCTCAGCTCTAGGCAGTTGTTCTTGCTTGGTGCAGTCTTACTTTCTAAGACAGAAAGTCTGCTAGCCTGGGAAGGAGTCTGTGCCGCTCCACTTTGTTTATGTGTGTGCACGCACATTCTCGCATTTTGAGCCCAGCAGTAGATGTTGGATGTATTCCTGAATCATTTTCCACTTTGTTTTTTTGAAACAGGATCCCCCACTGAACCTGCTGCTCAGCAATTTAGCTAGGCTGGCTGGCCCCTGAGCCTCAGGGATCTACCTACTTCTACCTTCTACTTTCCTGGAGTTATTGACATACACTGCTATGTTTGGGTTTTATTTGTGTGCTGGGGATCTTAATTCAAGTCCTAATGAGGAGTGACAGGCACTTCCCAACTAATTTATCTCTCCAGCCTATAGTTCTCTACCCATCATGTTACATGCAAGAATCCCCCCAAATGATGTCAACCATAATGTTGTCCCAAGATGTCTTCCAGGTACCCTGCCCATGTCCAAACATACAGACAGCTCTTCCAGAAGGCCCATCCACCTCTTGGCACTACCAGGGAGTGCCAAAAGCAGGAGAGACATTATTGACATACGGAAGAGAATCCAGATACTCAAGTGGTGTCAGGCCACAATCTCTGCTGTTCCTTCATCAACCCCCCTGGGGACCCCAGACAACCACCTGAACAATTGTCAGGATATAAAGGCTTCATTCTTGCCATGTCTATCATTCTAACATGAGTGTCCTTTACTTGCCAAGCCAAGGTTTGCAGTCTTGACTCTGTCTGAGAATCACCTGAGCAGGCTTCAGAGCGTGGGGCCCACTCAGAACAGCTCTGGCAGCCTAGACACGAGGGCTTTGCAAGCTCCTGGCTTAGGTAGTGCAGCCTGGATGAGATCTGCAGTGGTGACCAGGCTGGGCATGGTGGGCAGTAAAGAATTTTAAAATATCAAGGAATTGTAGACCTGCCCAATTTTCACCCTTTCCGTTTATAGATAAGGTGACTTGCCAAAGCCACACAGTAGAAGTCTAGAATGCCAGGCAGCTGACTTCCAGCTGTGTTCTTTTATAACACCCAGTTCCATACATGTCAAAAAGGAAGTTAACCAAAACACAACACAGCCAAGGGCAGAAACGCTCCCTGGCATATCTGAAAAGGAAGAAAAATACTTTGAAAATATTAAAGGCTATTTCCAGACGTCAAATGAATGTCATGTACACAGCTTTAGGTTTTTCAACACACTGAGACTAATTTAATTTATTTAAATGTCTTTGTTAGCGTGAGGAATTCTTAAGGCAGAATTTCTTGTCATGTCATCCAACTACAGATCGCCTGCAAGCTACCTTGAACTAGAAATAACTGTAAAATTCGTTATACTTCAACTGATCAGGATTCAAGACACTTGATTCTCAACAGTTTGTAATAGGATCAAAGATATGGCTGTTCTCCAAGAAACCTGGGATGTTTACATCAAAGTTGGAGTTGAATCCTTTTCAACCTCACACTGTCTCTTTAGTGCTTAGATTTGAGTTCTTGTTGGAGACCTTTGTGTAGAGCAGGTGTGTGTGTGTTTGTGTGTGTGTGTGTGTTTGTGTGTGTGTGTGTGTCTGCATGTGTATGCGCATGCATGTGTGTGCACATGGGACTGTGCATGGTTGTGCACACACATAGACAAAAGTGTGGGAGGTACAAGATCCATCAATGAGCTGAACTCACCAAGTAGGAGTACCCCAGGGGTCCACTCAGTTCCACACCCACAGGGCTGGGCTTACATCGTCAAGCATGACTTTTTTTTTTTTTTTTTTTTTAACATAGATTCTAGAGTGTGAACTTCGGCCCTCATGCTTGGATAGCAATCACTTTATTGGCTGAGCCATCTCCGCAGTCAGGAAAGTGCCTTTGACAGAACACACATGTCTTACTTGGCCTCCTGTCTGCAAAAGCCAGAACCAATCTGCTTTTGCATCATGAAAAGCACCTCACAAATCCCTTGCCTGCTTCTTTTCTAGGAGGTACTTTTCGCCCTTAGGGCTGAGTCTCTTACCTCCTCCTTCCCTCTTCTGCTCCCCAGCACCTCAACTCCTATCTGTGAGGGGCTGGGGAGCTGTTTGAGGTTCTAAGGACATGGCAAAGTTTGTGCTGGGAGCTCAAAACAATGTAAGTTGGGAAGGACTATCCTGTCTAAGTGAAGAGATCCCAGTTGCTGATAATGTCCTCTCTGCTACCAAGTGTGATGGATACTTCAGAAGTGTCTAAAGTCAACCAGCTCAGAGCACACTAGTCAGAAAGACTTTCATGTCTGACTCCCTTAAGCTGGGTTGTAAGTTAGCATTACCCCGTGCCTTTAGAGTATGAAGTTTAAAGGCATTCCTTTCAAAACCCAATGTTTGGCTCACGATGAAAGGCAGTTGAACAGCTTATTCCAAGTTACATTCGATAATTACATGAGTAACCCTTTAAACACTAGATATGCAAATAACCCACTATTCTTCCTATAATTACTTTGTGTACACATTTGATAAACCCCCAAGATTGTAATACATGTTTATGAGATTAGCAAATACGATTTCTTTCAGAATGAAAGAGTGATCTGGGAATTAAGAGCCTTGCAGCTGCTGTGAAAGGGTGTCTGCAGGTATTGGTAGGAAGGGGCCATGGGCAGGAGGGGTTCTGGGCATGGTCAGGGTCACTAGAGATGTTACTTCTGTCTAACTTTCTCCAAAGTACCCTCAATTTTCCAAGCTCCTGGCTTTGCTTTCTCAGGTGTGAAGGGACCAATTCCCTATCCAGACAGAAAAAATATTGGCATTGGTGTCACCAGTGTGTATGCATGTGCATGTGTGTGTGCATGTGCATGTGTGTGAATGTGCGTGTGTGTGCGTGTGCATATGCATGTGCATGTGTGTGTGCATGTGCATGTGTGTGTGCATGTGCGTATGTGTGTGAATGTGCATGTGTGTGTGTCCAAGTGCATGTGCATGTGCATATGCATGTGTGTGCATGTATGTGTGGGGGTGGGGGGGCTGGGCAGGGGACCTGCCTAAGATCACAGCTTCCTAAAACCTTCCCTGTCCAACCAAGAGGGAAAATGTGACTTGGGTTCAGATCCACTGCAACTGGCTCTCCTCCCCAGAACACATCTTCAATATAAAGGTTATGTTAAGTAAGGCTAATGATGGCTATAGGAAGAGCCAAGAAGGTATGAAAGGCATTTGTATTCTTTTTTCTCTCTAGCTTTCTTAAGCCCATCCCAGAGGGAGACTCTGTGAGTTCTCAGTCTGGGTCCTTCCACACTTTATCTTACCATAGAAAAGCGTTCAGCTCTAAACACATTTCAACTTCGAATTTCACACAAATACCTTGTTTACTAACTGAAGTGGAAACTTCCAATTCTTTGGAAAGTTATGTCAAATGATGTTTTGCTGGGGCACACAGGTGAAAGGATGTCTTGCTAAAGCGAACATGTGAAAGACTGTTTTCCTGAAGCAGACACAGGTTAAAGAATGTTTCGATATAGCAAACACATGAAAGGACACTTGATGAAGGAGTATGAATATGACCCCACAGTCAGTGGGAGACGAGCACTGAGCCTTGGTTTGGTTTGCTCTGCCTTGCTATTCTTTGTTAAAGACACACATGTATTGGTTCGCCTTACATAAAGTCTTTGACCCCAACTTGTGACAATGTGTCATTGAGAAAAACTCACCTGAGAACTGCTTGTGGCAGTTTCTTCAGCATTGAGTTACAGCTGCCTGGTGTCTACCTGCCTAGAGGACCTGCCTGCAGCTGCTGACTTGTATTTGGTGTCTGCTACAAGACTGAATTGCTGCCAAAGAAGATCTAGCTCACCCCTAAAAAACTATTGCTGAACAATACTACTTCCCCCATATCCTAATAACTTTTCTCTTCCACTACCTCTGCCTGGTGGTTGGCTAGAGAGGTTGACCCTTATTAAAAGTAGATCGCAAAAAATATATGCCTACAGCTAACAGATTCATGCATCCACTTTCAGCTGCCTTATTCTATTTTCTGTTATCACCATGAAATACTCAGAACTGTATGCTTTAAAGAGAAGAAAGATGTAACTAGCTCACAGTTCTGAGAATTCAAGGCAAGTTACCAGGGTTCTGATAAGGACATTCTGACTATATTATAATGTGGCAGGTATCATCCTGGTGGGACCAGGTTTAAGGGAATAACCAATCAAATGGCACAAGGGAGTGGGCACTAGTCTGACTGGAAGGCAGCTCAACAATGTGGAAGCTAACTAGAATCCTATGAAAACTGCATTAATGCCTCCCGAGAGAAGGCACACGCCCAGTGAACTAACCACCTCCAGATTGACTTTGTCTTCTATATTTTCCATCATCTCAACACCTGACCCATGCAGACCAAGACTGTGGGGCATGAAGGTTTAGGCAAATGCATATATCCTGACTGTCTCAACCCTTGGCTGATGAGGACAGTTACACAGAGTGGTCCACCTTGACCTCATATTTATGCCATGTGATTTATTCAAGCTGCTGGTTTCCTGGGGTTCTAGATCTAGACAAATAGATAACCCTTTCCTGCTTGGCACAAGGAATGTCCATGTGAGTCATAGAAGTTCTGGAGGATTCATTCATGTGTCTCACATAATTATGAGATGCCTACTGTATGCCAGGTAGTGTTTTATGCTCATGGCCAAAAGACAGTCATACACCCCAAGATCTGGCATTACATTGGGTATAAAACAGAAATAAACTGATGCATATGTATAAAAGCACATTATTTGGCATGTTGGAAGGTGGTATGTGCTGGAGAAGGGTAATATGGGGACTGTCGCAGCATTAAAGAGATGGCGTTTGAGCAAAGTGTTGCAAGCAGAGGAGGAGGAGCTCAACAGACAGGCGAGTGCAGCATATTCTGCTTAGAAAAGCACCAAGAGCCCTAGAGTGGAAGTCAGAGAAACAGCAAGGCAGTCAGGATGGAATCAGAGGTGAGGGGGGATGCATGTAGCCATTGAAGTCTCTAGCTGTAAGAAGAGAGATGGGAGGAAAGGTCTGAGAATGGGCTGCAGTCTTTGCAGGAAGTAAAGACAGGACAGCTGGTAGACTGGCCTCAGCCAGGGAGAACCTGAAGCCAGGACAGGAAAGGAGAGACAGGGTCTGGTTACAGATGAGCTCTAAGCAGAGAACGCAGGAGTCGTAGATGAGATGATTGTCAGTGATGGAGGACTTGTTGGTAGCTGCATTGAGAAACACAGAGGGGTAGTCGGGGAGTTGGAAGGAAGCAAAATCAGGTATGCAGATGCTGAAAAAGCAAGACAAATCCTGGACGGGATGATTTTTATGTGCCCCGATGACCCCAGAACAATGGGGCTTCAGGTGGATTGACTTCTGCAGAGAGGAGAGGAAGGGGGAGCATACTGGTGAGCCAGTGCAGATGGAAAAGGACCAGCCTGGCCATGGTGGGAGAAAAGGGGCTGCAGCTGAGACAACCAGTGCTATACTGGAACGGAGGAGACCGTGGTATGAAGTGCAGTGGGACTCACTGGATGGTGAGGGTGTGTGTAGACAGATTTCTGATGTCCTCAGAGAGGGGTGAGTGTTGTGAGAATGATGTAACCCACAGCCCAACCATCTTTACACAGCACATGTTCTGTGTTTGAAGGGAAGAATAGGTCAAAACTACTGGCTGACTTCTATTTGTACAAACTTGTAAATACTGTAACACCTCAGATTTCCTACCCACAGAGAAGAGACAAAGTCGTGCCTGGAGTGGGCTGGGATATATCTCAGTTGGTAAAGTCTTTGCCTTTGTGAACTCCAGGACCCATGTAAATAAGCTGGATATGACGGCACACGCCAGTAATCCCAAAGCCAGAGAGGTAAAATGGTGGATTCCTGGGGTTGGCTGAGATAGCCACTTAGCCCATGAGGTGATTTTTTTCAACCAGTGAGAAGTCCTGTCTCAAAAAATAAGGAAATAACAGCTGAGGTTGTTTTGTAGCCTCTAGGTGCACTTCTTGAATGTTGGTCATCATGCAGTGATGGTATTTGCATTGTCTGTGAAGATGTAAAGACATCTTCCAAGATGTCCTTAATCATATAATGTCAATAGAGAACCTTTTAGAGATAGAAAATTATGTGAGTGAGCCTTGTAGGCATTTTCTAAGCATTGGAGTCTAGTGAATGTTTTGCAGACCCCTATCTGGTGGCCTAATCGTATCACCACCTGGGCTGACAGCTCAGGGCCCCTTTGCATATTCTCTATTTGCTTCCTCATGTTTTTACGATTGTGAATTTGGTGAATTTTCAGCATTTCCCCCCCCCCCTATTTTATTCATGATTTGGCTGGTACATTACTTACTTTTCCATTGCTGTGATAAAAAACCACCAAGACCAAACAGCAACTTATGGATTAACGATGAGGAACCAGGAACAGTGAGAGGCCCTGCCTCAAAAGTCAAGATAGAGCAGCAGAGAAAGATGCCTGATACTGACTTTTGGTCTCTGCAAATTTCTTTTGGCTTATGGTTCTGTAGAGATGAGGGTCCATCATGGCAGGGAGGCGTGGCAGCAGAGAACAGGCAGGAGCAGAAGGCTGAGAGCTCACACCATCAACCTCAAGCACAAATCACAGAGGGGGAGCTCGAAAGAGAACAAGGCCAAGTACTCTCAAAGCCCAATCATGGTGACATACTTCCTCCATCAAGACTGCATCTCCTAAACCATCCCAAACAGCATCATTTACTGGGGACCAAGTGTTCAAACACCCAAGCCTAAGTGGGGACATTCTCATTCAAATGCGTCACAACTAGGTGCAGTTTCTGGTCTTGGGGCTCAGGGAGATGACTCAGTCACTAGAATGTTTGCTGTGCAGACATGGAGATCTTAGTTTAGATCACCAGCTCCCAGGTAAAAGCCATGCATATCTACATATGCCTGCAACCACATGCTGGGGAAGTAGGTGTAAGAGCATCCCTGGGCTTGCTGGATAGTCACTGTTGTTAAACCAGTAAGGAACCAGGAACAGTGAGAAACCATGCCTCAAAAAATTAAGATAGAGCAGCTGAGAAAGATGCCTGACATTAACTTTTGGACTCTTCATGCATGCATGTGCCATACAAACCATTAGGAGTCTTCTGACTGCATTCACCAGACCACTGATACAAGTTTGGTCACGTCAATGGCCCCTACATTTTGTCTTGTTGGCCCTTTCCTGGATGGTGCTGGCTATAGAGTTTCTGGATTTCACAGAATGAGTCCACAAGTAGAACTTTGAAGAACTAGCCTTGAATGTTATTTTGCAGGCCTCTCATAGAATGTGGGCTCTTTCTTAATTCCCTGGGCCCTTAGACAGCATCCTGCAGGTCTGGTTTCTGGATCTTTCCTGGTGGTGTCTATGGAAGCCCATCAGATGGACTTTAAATTCCTGGAAACGAGACATTCTAGGAGCTTGATAATGCTTAAACCTCCCCCCGCCCCCGCCCACCATCATAGAAATGTAGACCTCTCTCAGCATTGCCAATTACTCTGTGGGTCTCTTGGTGTTTCTTCAACAGTGTTCAGAAAGTTGTCCTTTGTAGTCTGTTGGATATATGCACTCTCCAGCCTCAGCTGAGGTATGTAGCCTTTGGGTAAGATTGTGAAGTCAGAGGACGCTTGTGAATTTCCTTGGTTTTCATGAGAGCTGGCTCTTTCTTTGTTTATGAGCAGAGATTTCCAAGATATTTTTCATTTTCTTCCTGAATTTTTCTGCTGTGAGCTTCCCTTTGTTTAGCTTGCTTCTCTCCATGCCTTGTGATTACCAAAATGCTTGGTGATGGTCGTTCTGGGTTCACATCTACTAGTCAGTGCAGGGGCCTTCCAGGGCCATTGCTTGCAGTTGTCTAGGTACTTGGGAGACAAGTGTTCCTGATGGAGGGTAGGTCTGCCTTTACATTCTGGGAGAGTCCAAGGATCTGTGTCTTCCCTCAGGATATTCAATAAGCAAGCTCTACACACTAGCTCCTTCCCAGCAGGTGTGCCCTTTCTGAGGAGCTGGTCCTTAACCTTACCTGGAGAAAAGCTAGGGTGCTCCTAGGCAGGCCACCATAGGACTCCTAGCACTCTAATCTGTGGATCCTCACAGCCACCCATGATTCATCCATGCTCGGCCTGTGCCTGTACTGCCTCGCTTTGTACTTAAGTAAGCTGTCTGAAAACTTCTCTCCTGGGTGTCCTTGCTGTGAGGTATTTTCTCTTTTGGCCATTACGGTCATTCTGACTGTCTAAGACTTTGTCATCAAGTCAGTCTATACTGGCCTCCTCAGTTTGTTCCAGTTTGAAGTTGGGTAAAGTAGGTGGAGGTGCTCGGGTAGCCCCTCCTTTTTCCTTTGGAAACCAAGAGTGTGGGGCAGCACAGAAGAACTATTTGTGGACTATCTGAACAGTGTTATTTAGTGTAACCAAGTAAACCTTCAGCTCCTGTTTCCAAATGACAGGTGAAGTGACCTTGACCAACCAAGTCCTTGAAGTTTCTGAGCTTTGGTGCCTTCCTGGGCCAAGTAGGTCTCTTGATCGCCTGTAGATGGAATGTGCTGGTTTGGAGACTGTCTCAAACACCTTCTAACTGTCAATCAAACACTGGCAACCTGCAAGGTTCCTGTTGTGAAGAGAAATGCAACAGCCCATGTTGTGTTTAAAACCTAGAAAAGAGACATTTTTCTAGGAGCCTGATGACACTTGTCCCCACATCACAGAAATGTAGACAGCTCCCAGTATTGTCATTTACTTTGTGAGTATCTTATAACTTGCCTCAAGCCATCTCTCCTCACAGATACAAGCCGAGTTTCCCCTGCCTATTTACTACACACCACTAGCTTTCTGTCAATGGTTTATTTCATGGGTGATGAACCAAAACTCAGGTCTAGGCCAAGGGAGGCTGCAGACACTGCTGTCTTGGGCCTTTGTGAGCGGTGTGTTTCAGATCCTGGGGACCTGGTACTCCTTGCTGCAGACAAAACAACCCAGGATTGACAGGCTCTGTGGGAGATTAGGTGTCCCACAAATCTGACTTGCTGTTGAGATACCGGCCACCTGTCCAGGTCACTTGGGTGTGTCATCAGTGCTTACCAAACCAGAAAAGGTGATTGTGTTGTTGCAAGAGGATATGGAAATCAAGGCAGTAGCAACAGCATGACAGAGTCATGGTGGAAACAGCCTTCCTGACACAAGGTCCCTGAATGAATGAATGAATGAATGAATGAATGAATGAATATTGGCCCCTCTAGTGATCTGTCTCCTAAAGAGCTGCTTACTGTTTAGTCTCCTACAACCAGCACCACAATTTGCTACAGAGTAAAAAGGTATATTTCTCTAAAATTCACACATTGGGCCCAGCCCTTGTCCCTTAGGAAGTAATAGGGTTTACTAAGGTCATTAGAGAGGCACATTCATGATAGAATTAGTGTCCCCTGAGAAGAGGAAGAAAGAAAGGTTATCCTACCCTGAGAGTTCCTTGTGTCTAGGCCACATGGGAATACAGCTAAGGGACCGCTCTCTGTAAGTTAGGAAGCATCTCTCAGCAAGAGTGGGATCTATCATTAATCACTCAGACCTTGGATTTCATCTCTAGAACTGCAGGAGGGGAATGACTGTTGTTGAGTGACACCCTCTATCCTTGGAGCTTGTTTCAGTAGCAGAGAGAAGACCTGTCTGCCCATCAGAACTGTAGCCTTCTCCACCTGTCTAATATCATAGCCACTGGCCATATGTGGCTCTTGATCACTTAAAATGTAGTTACTGTGATTGAGAAATGGGAAATACAAATTGCATTTAGTTTTCATTCCTGCAAGTGGGGGTTTAAGTAGGCCAGTGGGATGCATAGGCACTGTATCAGACAGCACGGGTACAGATGCATTTCAGGCACTAGACTGCTTGCTTGGGCACTGGTTTGAGTGAGCAGTCCATGGAATTAGAAACCTAGGATAAGGCTCCCATTCAAGCTGGCCCATATCCTCACCTGTCTGTAGCCTCAGAATTTCAGAGCACCAGGTGGCTGTCGTGAACCCCTGAGATGTCCCTCTTCAAATCCTTCCCATGTCCCACATTGCATGTCTGCGGTATACATTTTCCTTAGGATGAAACACGTAGCCACCAGAGTTCTAGCAGCAGCAGGAGAGCAGGATCAAGCCCCAGAACAGGGGTTATTGGATACAATGTGGCTTCCCCTAGTGCCCTGTGTCCTGAGAAATCACAGGGACACTGGAATAAATATGGTTGTAGAGAGAATATCTTATGTTGGTATGGATGTGGCACATGCCAATAATAAATCTGATGGCCTATGGCTTTGGCAAGAAAAGGGAGGTGGGACATCCAGGAGGCAGAAAGAATTCTGGGAGAGTGCCAGGCAGGAGGTGTACCCAAGAGATGGTTGTGTCATACTTGAGCACAGGTAGCTGGCCATATGGCAAAATGTAGGTTAAAATCAATGAGATATTTTAGTTATGATCTAGTCAAAGAAAAGCCTAATTATATGGCCAAGGTATTTATAAATATATTTTGAGTATGAGTCTTATTTTTGTGAACACGGGGCTGGAAGGAAGAATTGAACCTAACTTCTACATACAATGCCTTCACTTTTCTAAGACATGAAGGGAACACCGGAGCAGTGCAGGACTTGTTCCCTCTAGACCCATCCGTAGCTTGTACTGCTGCTCCATGGAAGTTGAGCTCATTTTGCTTTGAGAGAGCCACAGAGAAAGCCCCAGATGTTACTTCACCAGAGTTCCAGATGTTCATCGCCAGAGTCGGACACCCATCCTTCTCAAGTTTTCTTCTCAGCCACTCAGTTACCACCCAGCAGATTGCAGAGCCAGGACATAGTCATGGCTGCATCAGGACCACTGAGGTTCAAACAGGACTTTGTCCATCACAGCACTGTGAAGAACTGATGGCCTGTGGGTCCTGACAGAAAGCATGGTAACCTGGGAGCTTGGAGGCCTTCCTGCAGCTGAACTTAGAGGTTGTCAGTGCTCTGTGATTTCAGACATAATCCTAAGTTACCCACCTTTCTGCTGAGTGGCTGACACCTGTAGGCTGTTATGACTGAAAAGCGCATGACTGAATATCTACAGGTAGTGAACACACCTACTCAAAGGCATGTTTATTATTCTAGCATTTAAAAAGAAAATTCATGCACTGCTGTGGGAGAGTCAGTAAAATTTGGACACATTGAAATACAAAGAACAGGGGTTGCATATACGTTTTGAAATGCCTGACACAACTCTTCCTGTTTGTTTTTAGCAGCTGCTTACTGGACGCTCTTTGGAACAACTAACAGCATCACTGGGAGAAAGCTTTGAGGAGCCTGGTATAGTGTCTCACACTGAGAATGCAGCCCTCTACCAGACATGTTGTCTCTTCAGACCAATTCAGTTGGCTGAGTGGAGCCCATAGCCTCAGTCCTTCTTGGGGTTCAGGGGTGGGGATTAAAGACCATCAATGTCCCAGTGCAAGCCAGCTGCAAGCCACTTAGGTCATTTCCTTCAGGGAAATGCAAATACTTTGGGATCTCATCTTGATGACCAATCAGAATGGTCATCAAGAAACCAGATGACAAATGCTGTTGATGGTGTGGAGAAACTTAATTAACACTGGCAGGAGTGCAAACTGGAGCTGCTACTGAAGAAATCAGTGGAAATTCCTCAACACTAAAACCAGAATTACCATATGATCCAGTTGCTCCACTTTTGGACATCTTCTCAAAGGACTTCACATACTACTACAGAGACATCCCCGTTTAGTGCCTCTCTATTCACAACAGAAAGACAAACATGGTGTGTACTCACTTATGAATGGATATTAGCTGTAAAGTAAATCACAGTACAATCTACAGACCCAGAGAGACTAAGTAACAAGGAGGGCTCAATAGAGGGTGGGATGCATGAATCTCTTTGGAAAGGGAAAATAGAATAGACAGGTGGACTTGGGGGTGGGTGGGGATAGGAACAGAAGAATCAGGTTTAAGAAAGATAAAGGAAGAGAACTCTGGGAAAGACAACTGGAATTGGTGGCATTAGGAGGCAAGTAACATCCAAGGAATCTATGAGGGAGACCCTAGCTAAGATCCTAGTAGGTGGGCAGATAAGAAGCCTGTACTGACCGTCTCCAAGACTTCCAGTAAAGGACTGGAACACCAACCCAGCCTCAAAACCGTTGGCCTAAAATTTGTCCTGCCTACAAGATGTGCTATAGTCAAGGTCATGTAGAAATTGGGAGAGTGGTCAACAAATGACTGGTCCAGCTTGAGATCCATGTCACGAAAGGGAGCCCACCCCTGACACTGCCTCGAGGGCCAGAAACCAGAAGCTGGATAATCCAGACACCTAGGACAGAACCAGACACAAAAAAGAAAGAAAAAAAGTCAATAAAATGATTCCTAATAATTCTCTGCTCTACTCATAGACAGGAGCCCAGCATGATTGTCCTCAGAGATGCTTCATTCAGCAACTAATGGGAGCAGATGCAGAGACCCACAGCCAAACATTACGTGCAGATATGGAGATTGGGGAATCCTGTGGAAGAAGGGAATGGTAGATTGTAGGAGCCAGAGAGGTCAAAGACGCTAAAAGAAAACACACAGAATCAACTAGCCTGGACTCATAAGGGCTCACAGAGACTGAACCAACAATCAGGGAGCCTGCAAGGGTCTGATGTGTGCCCTCGAATATATGTTATGGCTGTGTAGCTTGGTCTTCTTGTGGGACTCCTAACAGTGGGAACAGAGGCTGTCTCTGACTCCTTTGCCTGCTTTTGGGACCATTTTCCTTCCATTTGGGGGTGTTACAAAAAGGCAAGTGCTGCAGAGGGGGATACGGGCATTGGGAAGGTTTAAGCAAGGAGAATAAGGGTAAGGGAAAGTAAACAACTGGGGAAGAGAGCCAACCAAAGCCAGGCGACTATGAGAGAGCCACATAGACACCTGCTGTCTTGTCACCAAACTAAAAATTTCATTCATTTCTAAAAGTCCAAGGTTTTGAAAGGTGATACCCACTGTATCTGGGAAAAGTGCTCCTAGAAGCTATGGGTCATTAAACAAAACCTTCAGGGCCAGGTGAGGATACCTCTTTATGAGTTGTTGGTGAGAGATGTCCCAACCCCTACTCCCAAACTCAGACTGTTGCCATCCTCTTGGTCACTCACAGGAAGTATATGATACGGTCCTATTGCCGAGGGCACCGGATGCATTGGCAGTGTGACACACAAATATCAAGCTGGAACTGAACTGGAAGCATCCTCCCTATTTGCTGGCTTTCTCAGTACCAGAGGTGCCATTCAGGCTGCTGGGGGAGGAAAGGTATCAGATGAGATACTAGATGAGAGCACTACCAACTACGAGACCAATTCTCAAGACAAGATTTGCCTATATAAGCAAAAATGGCCCCATAGCTATGTAGGTAACCGATCAGTCTTTGATAGGATTTGAGATCTATGTCACAAAAAGAGAAATCGGAGCCTGATACTGTAAACCCGGATTTAAAAAAAAAAAAAAAAAACCATGGAGGGGGAGTTCATGAGCTAAGGATGCTAATACTTGTATTAGAAACTGGCATAGAATCAAACCACCATCTAAATATTTATATTTTTACCCATAGGAAAAAAATGCTACTCTCATCCTGACTCAGAGAAGACTCCTTTGCAATGAGAAGTGACTACAGAGACTCATGGCTTCACAAGGTGCTAAGAGTAAGAGATTGTTGAGTGTCCAGCCTTAAATAAGACACTTACACCACTGCTTCTAAGACTCAGGATATTTCAGAAGAGAGCAAAGAAGAGATGCAAGAGCCAGAAGACAGGGAGAAGAGCTGTGAAATGGTACCATCTGGGAAAGATGTGGTTCTGACAAGAACAATTGCCATGCAGTCTATCTTTTTGACCATTTACTTCTCTTCCTTTGGTCACTGCTTTTTGTCTCACTGGCCTGAACACATGTGAGAACATCACTAGTGATGAAGACCTGGTCTGGCCCAGGAGCAGTTATGTCATCAGAACTAGAACTTGGCCTCACATGGACTTTGTAAGGTTTGTTGTGAACTTCCTCTGAGCCCAGACAGGCTGGAGCCTCACCTGCTGTGAAGCAGCTGTTGTGTGAGTAGAAGGTGCTGCTGGTACGACCATCTTCAACTCTCTTATGACTTCTCCAAGACATCTTATTTTTATTTTGTTTTCCCAGTTTCCTTGAAAATCATGGCCCAGCAAGATTGGAGACTATTGGATCTAACCCTTTGCTTAGGTGGGGATGCTGTCGTTCACCTGAGTCACAACGATGTCCTAGCAGTCCTTCAAAGCCAAATTCAGTCTCCACCCTTTCCAGGAGTCTGCCTTTACCTCCAGAGAAACACTCACTTTAATCTGTGTGCTCTAGAAGAGGGGAGATCTTCAGAAGGGTCTCAGGATTTCAGTGAAAGAGACTCTGTGCCTGATGTAGACCCAAGACCCAAGACCACAATGCGAAGGCCATTCTCATTGGGGTCAAACTGTGCCGAGCCAATTTCAACTGGGTACACATCAAGAGTTGGTTGAAGTATAATTTTCCAGTCTTGCAGCTGACTGTATTGATCTCCTGAAACAGATTGAGAGAGTAATTGTTTCTAGTCTGTGGAGTAACAGCTCATGTCAAAGCCCTCGACAGTTTGTGTCCAGAACTGAACTGTTTGATTTTGATGTGCCAGGTGGCAACTGGGTTCTCTGTACCTTGTCCTCTCCCTCCCCAGTGTTCAGCCAAATGTCATGAGGCATAAAAAGGTTGCTGGCCTTTGGCTTTGGCATGATCCCAAAGTCTAGTCGTCCAAGTGGACAATCGGTGCCTGACATCTATCTGAAATGAGACAGTCACTTTGCCCATTTTGATCTTTACATGGCATTTAGACTATTATTATCCATGACTGGCATCAGGATCTATTTCACCCCAAGCAAAGGCAGCGTGTGGATGCTGTCAGCATCGTCTGACATTGCACCACATCCTCTTTCTCTTGGAAGTATTGCAAGCTTGTGCAATGCCAGAGATGTTCCTGTCTTTCTGAGACAGATGTTGAAGATGAATAATGTTTGGAAAGGATTAGAAATGTTGTCACAGGAAGAATCGAGTGCCAGGAGCGACTGGTGAGGGTAGTGCAAGCTCTGATGATGGCTGCGTGCCCACAGCACTCTGCTTCCTCAGTGGTTTTCAGATGGTGGGATCTCTATACAAGTGCCTAGTGGGAGGCTACAAAGGCAGAGAGAGCCTGGGAGCAGTGCCCATTCTTCTAAGGAATGATTAGCGGAATGGCACCTACATAAATATCCACCTTTGTCACTCCCCTCCTCCTGCTGCCCTACCAGACTGCAAAGCATTAGTGATGGGGACAGCCTCTATTCATACAGGGGGCAGATACTGGCAATGGCTGTTTTCAGAGCTTCCTGCGATCTTCTAGGGTATGGTGCGTGGGAGGACCAATGTCTTCAGTGACAGGTGAACAGCCCAGTTGTCACCTGAGTTTTCTCTAGCTCTCACTTATCAAGACTCTGATACCTCATTTGTTTACTTTTCAGGAGGTGGCACAGAAGAAAGTGAAAGTACTGAGGGACATTAGAGCTGGAATGAGCTCATTGCAGGGAAGCAATGAGAGGTTGAGGTTGGAGTGACTCACATGCATGGTGTTATGCCATGGGCATTAGCATCTCATTTATTCCCAGGATGAACCCAGGAAGCTGGGGTTGTAATAATACCTTTAGAAATGGAGAGACAAAGGTTGGGGAAATGACTCAGGAGATGAAGTGTTCGCTATGCAAACATGAAAATCCTGAGTTTGGATCCCAAGTACTCATGTAAAACCTGGGTGTAGTGCCACATTCCTGTAACCCCAGCACTGGGTCAGTAGACGGGAGGGAGACCCTGTATAAAAACATAAGCTTGAGAAGTGATTAATGAAGGCACCCCGTGTCTATATCTGGCCTCTACATGTGCCCACACAGTTGGTACATCCCCCCACAAAACAGTACACACATACAGAGAGAGAGAGAGAGAGAAAAGAGAGAGAGAGAGAGAGAGAGAGAGAGAGAGAGAGAGAGAGAGAGAGAGAGAGAGAGAATAGAAACATAGAAACAACAGTTCCACAGTTTGTTATGTCTATCAGTCTGCCTGGAGGCCTTTCACATGATGTACATTTGTGTCTGCTGTGAACTTGATGGACACTTAGTGAACAGATAGACTCTGGATTTCTCCTTCTCCATCATGTGCCTGTTTCTGACATTTAGTCCCCATCTCCATGAACATCACAGAGCTTCTTTCCATCCTCTGCCTTCCCCACCTCAGATCTAGCCTGCCACCACATGCCTGCCCTTCGTTCTGACCTGGCATGCATCATTGCTCCCAGTTTCTAGGGCGTCATCATCCAGGAAGCCTTCTCTCCCTCACCTGATTATTCCATGGCCTCAGTGGTCTCTCCTGGTTCTCCTTGGCAGTGACTGCCATCCAATACTGATGCCAGTACAGCCTCCTGGCTTTGTCCTCCACTTGACCCTTGATTCCCACTGAGTGTGATTTTTTACCATGCAAGGGGCACTTGGGCTGCCTGGCGACATTTTCTGTAGTCTTGTCTGAGAGAACTCCTGATATCTAATGGGAAGACAGAGATGTCACTCAATAATATACAATATATAGGATGGTTCCACAGCAAATAATTACTCACTGCAGAATGCCATCTGGCTAAGACCGAGACAGTCCAATTTCTCCAAACAGAAACCCTGCCTTGCTCTCCCCTGTTACTTATTACAAGCATGTAGTTACAAGCACTCAGTAATGTTGGCTGGATATTACTGAAGAAATAGCGTAATAGAGAGAGCAAGATTCATGACATCTTTCATCAAAGAAATTAGTCCACCTGTTTGAAACCTCACAGTATTTGCATGTCACTATGGAAACCTCTCTCTCTCTCTCTCTCTCTCTCTCTCTCTCTCTCTCTCTCTTTCCTCCACACTATAAGAGCTCTATATCAAGGACTGTGTTCTGAGTGTAAGCTGAGCACAGCAGAAGAAGAGATGACCTTACCCTGTTGTATCTCGTGACTGGAGATAAAAGTGCATTATTGTATGCTAGTGTTTTTTCTTGAATGTATTAGTAGAACTGTATCCAGTCACCAGTCCAAACACACACTGCTGACAAGGTGATTAAATGGCCATGATTAGAAATCACTTGGAAGTGGCAGAGGACCTTACTACAAAATTCCAGACTTTTACTGTTTGTCCAAAGTGAGTGGAGTTAATGGGAAAAAAAAACAGGTTAAAACCTACACCAATGAAGTCTAGTTGTAAAATTGGGCTCTGAGAACAGACACTGAGATGAGCATGCCCAAGAACTGGCATGAGCAAATTAACAGGTTCTTTGTTAACTAGCCAGGCAGATAATAACATAGAAACTATAGTAAACTGTCAACTGCAGGAAGACAAAAATTGAGAGACCCTTCCAGAAAATGCTTGCTGTGTGTGGTCCTTCAACTGTCCCCCTCCAGCCCACTAAATCATGTGAAGGATTTTAACATAATCTTATGTTTAGAATTTTTAGTGTAGTATCTAATTTTTAAATCATATTGTAACACACATGCACTGTGAAATGTAACCACGTCTATCACCTTATCCACTCATCCCCTGGAGGGTGAGATGACTCACTACTGAATAGGAACTAGTAGAAGACAGTATGGCATTCTGTTGACACAACTGTCACCACATGGCACAGCAGGGTTCTGGAACTGACTCTTGCCATTTCACCTTTGACCAACATCTACCTCTCTGCTTCTCACCTCCTGTGTCTGGCAACCACTGTGTCTTGAAGTGGAAACTTAAGAGTTCTTTGGAAAGTCAGTTGTGTCCAATGGTGTTTAGCTGGAGCAGATATATAAAGGACCATTTCGCTGAAGCAGACGGGTGGTGTGCTGCTAAAGCAAGCATGTGAAAGAACATGGTGTGATGAAGGATTCTTCGATAAAGGCACACATGTATTACTCCACCTTACATTGTGTAGTTGAGCTGCATCTTTCAGGACTCCATAGAGGGAATCGCACCAAAAAGCTTCTGGTAGCATGCTGCTGCTTCTTGCCACTTCCGTGGACTCAGGCTGATTGGCAGAGTGATGTCAGCTAAGACAGATACATATGCTGAGGCAAGACCTGTGGACTGCACATGATGTTCGGAGTATATAAATAGGACTCTGTGGACAGTGATGGAGGCCGAGCTAGGCTTGCTGATAGAGTTAGCTGTACACAACGTTTAGTCTCAATCTTTGCTGATCTTTACTTCGCTGAGAGAGACACGGCTGAGAAATTTTCCTGGAAGTTAGTCCTGGTCCTTCATGCTGACCTGTGCTGATTAGGCTGAGGCCTGGCTGTTCCTGCTAGGTCATGCCACTGCTGTTGCTATCCCGACACAACTGAACTGGACTGCTGGTATATCTGTAAAAACTTTTCAAGTGAATTAAGCTGCCACTGCTAACCTGTGAACTGAACTGCTGATTTCCTGACAACGCAGATGGGATTTGCTCCAAAAAAATTCTTTGTTTTTAAAAATAAAACAACTATTTTATTCTTTTCACTAAAAATTTACATTGTATTGGTTATTTATCTTTCAAAACTGACCTTCCTCTTAAGCAATTGAGCAAAGGGATGCAAACATTAATATTTGTAATGACAGTAACTCTTAGACTTTTACAACTTTACAGGCTGTATGTAAAAGACAACTCAAAACTTCAACCTTCATGTGATTCACCACTTAAGGCAAAAATCCAAGTTAGCAGGAAGCGATAGAGACCGTCTATAAGAGTAAAATTAACAGCTCATATGAATTTAAAAGCCTTGTACCTAGCAATGCAGCAGGTTCCTGGAAGGACATTAAAGGCATCTTTATCATCATCATCATCATCATCATCGTTATTTTTTATTGGATATTTTATTTATTTACATTTCAGATATCATCCCCTTTCCCCAGTTCCCCTCCCTAAAATCCCCCTATCCCATCCCCCTCCTCCTTTTTGCTTTTATACCATTTTAATTACTTGCAAGTATTAAGGTCAGTTCTAGGTTGAGGAACAACCTTGGTATTCTAAAAATAGCTTGCAGGTACCGGAAGAACTGAGTCAGGCTTTAAGCAGACACAAGAGGGTAGTGGGCTTGATTATTGCTGGTATAACAGCTTTAATTACATTAATTGCTAGCACCACTGCTTCTGCAATTGCTGTAACACAAGAAGTTAAGACAGATACTTTTATTAATCATTTAGCAAAAAATGTTACTAGTGTGTTGAATATATGAGAGGATTTAGATAGGCATTCAAAAAAAAAACATTTCTGAACAGGTCCACTTCCCTCATATCGTTTCTTTTCTGCTACCTCTTGTGGGTGATGGGCTACAAGGGAGGTTAAAGCAATTAAGAACCACCATTAAGTGTGGGTTTTGAAAAAAGTAAAGATACAATGCCTTGCCACTCTCTCCACTTAGCTTCCATTGACAAGTGAGGGTGAGGAGAGACGCTTCTTCCCTTTTGCTTGGCAGTATTTCACTTATTTTCTCCATGCTCACCTACAGCAAATGCAGCTTTCCTTTCTTCTCTAAGGCTAAATAGTGCACCATTATGTTTATATGCCATATTTCTAAATCCATTCTTTGACTGGTGAGCACAGACTGTCTCTGAATCTTGCTACTGTGAATACTTTTGCCATGAATCTGGGGATGTAAGTATCTTTCTAATATCATAATTTAATTCTCTTTGGGTATATGTCCAGTAGTGGGATTGCTGTATCCCATTGTCCCGTATCCCGTGGTAACTCTGCGCATATACTCAACTTTCAACCTGCGTGTGGTCTCACAGCTACAGACCTGCATGTGGTTCTCACAGTTACAGAACTGGAGGGATAGTCGTGAGGAGCTTCACACTGTCTTCTGTGATAGCTGTACCAATTCACACTGACACTAAAATCCTGCAGTGGTGGGTCTCAATTTTCCTAATGCTGCAACCCTTTAATACAGTTCTTCATGTTGTGATGATCCTCAACCATAAAATTATTTCATTGCTACTTCATAACTGTAATTTTGCTATTGCTATGGATCACAGTGTAAAAATATCTGATCTGCAACCCCTAGTGGGGTCTCGATACACAGATTGAGAACCACTGCCCTACAAGGTTTCTTTGCTGGTAGTCAATCTTTATCTTTCGACAGTCACTATCCTACTAGGTGGAAATATAATCTTAGTGTGGTTTTTGGTCTTGCATTTCTGGGATAATTGTTGATGCCATTTCAAATATTCACTGACTATTTGTATGTCTTCTTTAGAAATATGTCCTTTTAGGCCCTTTCTTTTTTAATTGGCTATTTGTGGGGTTTTGTTATTGGGTTGAATTTGTTACATAGTTTTTATATTAGTTCTCCATTGGTATAGGATTTGCAAACATTTCCCTCATTTTGTGAGTTGTCTTAACCTATTGTTCTAATCATCATGACTAATGGTCACTTAGCCACTTCTCATAAATGAAATTTGTGAATGACATTATATAGTTCAGCATGCTTAATTGATATTTGCAATGTCAGTTTTTTGGCCGTTACTAAAATGGAATCAATTAATGAATTAAAATATGACTCATTTGAGAAGGGACTTGAAGCAGATGAAATTCATATCCTATAAAATGGGAAGAGATGGAGGTGAATGCAGAACAAGGGGAAGTGAGGTCAGCAGTGGATTCCACAGGAAGTGCACACCACAGCGCTGCACAGTGGCTGAAATAGAATGGATACGCTCTGGTTTCCCAACAGAGTAAAGAGGATAGGGCATTTGAAGGTATCATGGTGCTTACACGTGAAAATATGGCAGCCAAAATGAAATTAATTATAATGTCTAAAACCTCTATGTTAAGATCTATGGATGAGTGTGGTTCACCTTACTCAAATCCAAAGAAGTTTCTCAAACGTAATTATAAGATAAATCAGCCTTCAACCTGCCTATGGTTCTCACAGCTACAGAACTGAAGGGATTTCTAGCCTGTAAACATCTTTCAAATCTGGAGTGAAGGCAATCGTGGAACATTGTTAAACATTGCAGCTCACGAGGTTCACAAGTGTTCAAGACTGACCACGTTCTATTTGTACATTGTACAGATGAGTTAGAAACGGCAGGCTTTATTTTTTTTAATTAGTCACTAGAATTCTAGAGTACGAATGAGAACACGTGAGAGTGCTTACCCGTTTAGCTCCAAGGACTGAAGTTCCAGGATGCAGAGCTGCCAGTGGTCATCATACAGGGGGCTCTCTAGTTACAAGATGAATGAGGCTGTTCCCATGTAGATTTTCATCCTAAGGTCACAGACAAGACTCAGATGCAGGACAAAACATGTCTATCCTTTGGGGAGATGCTCCAGAGCAGAGCTGTTCAGTGTGGTACCACTGAGCATAGGTGGGCACTGAACTCTTGGAGCATATCCCATCTGAATGGAGATGTACTTTAGGTACAAGCACAGGAGCAGAGAAGATGGCTCAGTGGGAAAAGTGCTTCTTATGCAATCATGAGAATCTGAGTTTGAATCTCCAACACCCATGCAAAAGGCTGGGAGTAGTGACTCATATCTATAATCCAGGAGCTGTGGGGTAGACAGGAGGATCACAGGACTGGTCAGCTAGTCTAGTCATGTTGGTGAGCTCCAGGTTCAGCGAGAGAACTATTGTCTCAAAAATAAAATGGAGAGCAATCGAGGAAGGCACTCAGTCAGCATCAACCTCTGGCTTCTACATGACTATGCACATATATAAATAAACACACGCACAACAAATAAAATGCACTCTGCAGTTCAAAGACTTAGTGTAAAACTAACATGGAGACTGAAGCTACAATCATGGTGCCTGCATGGGTCTGTGCTAGGTCCTCTGCACTTGGGTTGTGTAGGTTGGTGTCCTTGTGGACTCCTAACAGTGGAAGTTGGAGGTGTCTCTGATTCTTTTGCCCAATCATGTGACCCCTTTCCTTCTACTGGGTTGCCTCTGCAGCCTTGATATGAGGGTTTGTGTCTGCTCTAATTGCATCTTGTTAAGCCATGTTTTGTTACTATCCCTGAGAGGCCTGCTCTTTTCTGAAGGGAAACAGAGCAATGGATATGGGAAAGGGTAGGCATGACAGATAACCAAGAGGAGTGGAGGAAGGAGAAACTGTGGTCAGAATGTATGCTATGAAAGAAGAATTTTAAAAACAACATATTATTCATATTATGTGCACATGTGTATGAAATATACACATGTATGGGTTAGGGTTAGAGTGTTACATTGTGATTAGCGTTAGTGTTGGGTTAGGGTTAAGGGTAGGTGAGGGTTAGGGTTAGGTTTGTGTTATTGTTAGGGCATGGGATTAGGATTTAGGGTTAGGGTTAGGGTTAGGGTTAGGGTTAGGGTTAGGGTTAGGGTTAGGGTTAGGGTTAGGGTTCAGGGTTAGGGTTAGGCTTCAGCGTTATTAGGTCAGTGAGAAAAATATCCCAGAAAGAAACATTCAACCTTTGCATTATTGGTGAAATGATGCCAGTTAGCTGGGCCTGAAAATTCAGCTGTGATTAATAAGAGCTCTGCATCATTGATGTTAACTCTTCCAGGAAGTACTTTCCCAGATTCAGGTGTTAAGCTATTGTCTAGTGACTCAAGCATCTCCTACTGACTGACATCATTGGTTCTCATCAGCATCAGCATCAGCATCCTCCCATAATCACCACTTCTTGTCATCTCCACCATGTTAATTAATTACCACCACTTTGTCATCACCGCCACCTTCATCACTGTAATACTTGCTGCCATTGTCACTGTTGCTTTATTATCACCACCAGGTGTTCCGCATCACCACTGCTCTTACCATATCACCACCACCATCACAATCACTGCCATTAACACTATTATCACCGTTACAATCATGACTGTCATTATCAACAGCATCATCGTCAGAGCTGTGAACACCATCATCAATCACTTCATCGTCTCCACTGCCACCATGACCACTGCCATCATTTTAACTTGCAGCAATCCTTTATGGATGTTGACGTGAAGGGGCATTGATGGGTTGTTAGAAAAGCTGAATTTGAAAGCAAGCACCCTTGCAGCCAGTGATGTCTGTGGTCCAGACAGCTTTACATGCCTTTAGCGTGTAGCTGATTTAGTATCCATGGTTGGTCAGAGGGCTCTGCATGGCTCAGGTATGAGTTTCGTGGCCCATTTATCTTTCCCACATGAACTCATACACTGACAGCTAGCTGAATGAAGGAGAAGTTTCTGAAGCTTTCACACAGTAGATGGTAAATGATTGATAGCTACTCTCCTGGACTCAAAGCTGTGGCTCTGCTGCAGAGAGGTGCACAAGTACGTACTATGCTTCATTCTGGACCAAAATGTGTAATATACATATACACAGAATTATAATATAATATATAGTATAATAGAAATGTATAATATATATAATTACAGCTAGAAAATGCAATTTCTAATTTCTTCCTGGAGGCAACAAGTAAAAAGAAGAACAGTGAAGAACTTATTTTGGTTATACATTTTGATCCATTTTTCATGTAGAGTTAAAGCCCAGGTGCCTACAAGACCCTGCCTTTGAATGTACTATGACAGCAAGTTGGATAAGAAAGAAAGCAGTTGTATGTGATTGGGATGGATAGCTTCATGATTTCCTTTCCATGAGACAGAAAATCCAGGGCAACTTTAGACAGCCATCTGTATTTCAAAAACCTGAATATTGTGTAAATATGAAAACACAGCCACAGCCGATCTTCCTGAGAGACAGAGAGAAGTAGAAAGAGTCCCGAGAGGGAAGAAGGAGGGCTGAGGCCTGGAAGCTAGTCCCTTCTCTGCAAGAAAATAGTCCTTGGAGTGAGTGAGTGGTTTGGATCAGAATTCCTTTGTTAGGCACTCAGACAGTGTCTGCTTAAAGATAATTCTGAGGCCAGGGTGGCCCCAAGAGGCCATAGATATGACTGAGAAATTTCACCTAGCACGACTCAATCCTGAAGATGCAATCTTACAACCTGGAGGGCACAGAGGGTTAAAGCTCTTTTCATTATGTTGCCCTGCTTTGAACATAGGTACCTGCTGCCTTCAGTAAATGATGGAAACCACAGAGTAGGCTCAAACCAGGACCAAATGTACCTGCCTCAGCCTAACTGGCATACCCTGTGGTTTTCTTGTCTCATCACATGTACATATATTTGTATACACACATATACATATATACATATATATGTATATACACACAGAGAGAGAGAGAGAGAGAGAGAGAGAGAGAGAGAGAGATAGAGAGAGAGAGATAGAGAGAGAGAGAGAGAGAGAGAGAGAGAGAGAGAGAGAGAGGATTTACTTATAAACTTGGATTTTCCTTGGCCCTGCTGTATAGATGCCACTAAGATGGTTGTGGCATTACTCCATCTCTCCATGCTTTCCATATTCCTCATTTATTCACTATTGATAAATCGCACAATATAAGAATAGAACTGAGTACCTCGAGGTTTCTAGGTCTAGGGTGGGCGATATGGGTGTGCTCCTATTGAATACCTGCACCTACTGGGCACTGAGTCCAATGCAAAGGTGCTGTGATGAGCAGAGATGATGTTTTTGACAAGGGAGGTGACACAGTTAATGATTTTAAGTCACAATAGCTGCTATGGTACCAGCTAATTTCATTAACAAAATGATTCCACATAGCATTATCTGGAGAAGATGTAGAATAGTTCCAGACAAAGAAGAAATACTCAGTGTGGTGACGAGTCCATGTTCTGGGTACTGACCCATTGCTGGCAGCCACCACTTACTCCAGTGATGCTGGGGTTTGAGTGGGAGCTTTGAGAAGCCTCATGCTGCTCCCAGGGTACTATGTGTGCCCCTGGCTAGGCTTTAAGCTAGAGAGCTACAGGCTGGGACTGAGGAGGCTCAGTGTCACCTCACCTCTGATTCTGCACAGCTTATTTAGGCTTGGGCTAAGCCTTCCCATGGCTGGGTCTGCAGAGCCCAGTGCTAGGCAAAGATGCTCCCAACACTAAAGAAATCTTGTGCTTCATAACAATGTTGCATGACAAATTATGGCACAAACATTCAGGACGTGGCTCAATGTGTGCACTGTGCATGTGTGTGTCTGTGTGTGAGGGAAATGAAGAATACAGGAGTGAGATGTAAGGAAGATCAACCTGCCTCTACCCAGCCTCCCCCTTTCCCCGGGGCTTTTGTTTTTAAGAAAGTCAGTTTGGGTCTTTCAATTAAAGGGTTGTTCCAGATAAAGGTTATTCTAACACTCCCCATTGAGTCTGGAGAAGCATGAATCATGAGATGCTCTACTTTTTATGTGATACGAAGAAAGAAGACACCCTGTCAAACTATTTGCTGTCTTTATCGGTGAAGCAGTTTCTGATTTCAGAGATATCAAAATATGAAATAATGTATCCCAACACACGACTGCTATAGACAGTGGAAAGACTTGATTTACAGATTGACTAGATAGATAGAAACACAGACACACAGACTAGTACATGAACAGGTAACAGATGATTACTGATGTATGAGAAATACATAGCTGTGTGGGCAGACAGTGATGTCCACAGATAGGTCACTAGACATATTTCCCATGGAACTCAGAGCATCCAGTCTCCTCTCTCACAGACAGCATGCATATGGATGCCAAGTAGGTGTTTCCAAATAACCATTCACAGACAGGAAGCTCTGAACTGCCCCATCTCTGCTCCTGTAACCTTCAGTCTTCGGACTTCTCAAAGTGCTGAATCATCAGAGCAAAGTGCTACCTGTGTGGGGATGATGGACCAGTTGCTCACAGTACTAAAATAATGCTTGGCAATGAACCTGAAGCCAAACCACTGTATCCAGATTGGATCACATCAGCTCATAGAGGTCCTCAAATTTCTCCGAGGAGCATAGATGCCCATCTTTACAAAGTAGAAAGATGGGAAGTGCCTGATTATATATACAGCACATCTACCGGTCCCAACAGCCTCTCTGTGGACCCCATCTGACCTCTCCTTCCCTACATAGTCTCTTTCTCTGCTCTGTTCTAGCTTTCTATGTCTTTCTTTTCTCCCTTTGAGACAGGGTTTCATGTAGCTGGGAATATAGCCCACACAGGCTTTGAACCTCTGTTCCTCCTGTCTGTGCCTCCTGAGTGCTGGGCTTACCATGGCCAGTATTTATGATTCTGGAGGTCAAAGTATGCTAGGCCCAGCCCTACCAAAAGAGCTATATTTCCCAGTCTCTAAGATCAATACTGACTGCAGGTGCCATGTCTGACAGCGGAGGTGAAAGGGCTCTGCACTCACTTTTCTCCACTGTTGTTTTAGCTAGCATCATGGATTGGGTCTAAATTTCCTTAGAGCCTCCAGGACTTATAGCATGATGCTGTACTACAGTGGGACCCAGGAAAATTAGCTAAAGCTAAGATTATCAGTGAGGCAGGCAGGAAGCAGTTGGTTTCACTGCCAGCACCATAGACCCAAACAAAAGCAACCAGATCAAACTACACAAACCCAAAGACCAGAGACAGCTTTAAATCAGCAAGTGGTGGTTAGATGCCCTGAGTGTGTCAAGCAGCATTGGCTCTAGATTTCAGGATGAAGAGAGAATTCTACATGTAATCTCACATGACCCATGGGTGAGGTGTGTTTTGAACTTAGAGGTTATAAGTGCAGATGAGAAGTCAGTATTGGGCTGTTGGTACTGCTGAGTGTTAGCTCTTACTAGAGATGAGAACCACTGAGCAGCTTTGGCAACTGAGTGTGAAGCAGGCCTGTACCACAGCTGTGAGGTGGTGGAATGGACTGGAGATGTTGGTCTTTCTCCTGTCCCCTCCTCCAGTCTACATTCTTCAGATACCCTAGACAGCTCGTATTTGTACATCACTCTCAGGATACCTGTCACTCATCCACAAGAAGTAGACATTCTGAAGGTAGGGAGGACCCAGGTCTTAGTTTCTCGGACTCCATCATCACCTTTTCACCATCATCATTCTGACTGGCCACGGAGAGGTAAGCAGGGCCGTGAGGCTCATTGGTGTTCATCTGCTTCTAATCACAGGACCAGGGTACTGCTGGCTCGTGGAACAGCAGAGTGGGGATGGGGCTGGGAGAGATAGTCTTCACACCTAACAGCTGTTCCCGTTCTCTCCTCCCTCCTCTCATGGTGGTCTTAGGCGTCTTTTATCTCAGTGGGGACTGTACAAAGTGGGAAGAGTGAGCAGCAGCCAATGGGTAGAATGTCACTGACCAGCAGGGAGACAAGAGGAATAGTTCTTGGAAACAGCCTGAGGATTTGGCTTTTAGTCTGTGATGTGTGCCCCAAAACACCACACAAGTGCTCCCCATTTGAGGAATGCCTATACAATTGTGGCTTCCTCTGATATGTTCCTGATCTGCCATTGTATTCTGGATAGATGAGAATGTCAACTAAAGCAAAGTGGCTAAGGACAGGATGCCTCATCTGACAGCACGTGTGGGAAAGATCGTAAGAAACAAGACAGTCCAGTCTAGTACCCACCAGCTCCTCACTGGCTCTGTGGGGGGCCACATCTTGGCAAAACCATGTAACTAGAGTTGTAGCTGTTGTGAAATCCCTTCACACCTGTCTCTTCCAGGCAGACTAAGACAGGCAGCTTCAGGAAAGACCTCATCTGAGGTGTCTACAGCAGAAAAAGAGAAAAAAATGGGGCCTTCTGGCTCCACTCTTATGCTATCATGGGCAAGAAATCCATATCCTGGAGGTAGGCATGGCTTTGGCTCTTTCTTGCTTATAACTCAGCTCTGGGGTCTGCAGCAGGCAGGATCCTGAAGATTATGAAGGTATCAGGACAGCCTGAGTGAATTGTCACCTGTCAAAGTTCCTCGATTGGCATTTAAACTCAAACTCAAGGTATGTTGCTTATAAGGTGATAAAATGAAAGACGGAGGAGAACTCAAAAGCAGGATTGTGTGCATGTATGCAGGGGGGACCACAGAGTTCATGTCATACTCAGTAGACATCAAAGCAGAGCGCTGACTGAACAAAGACAGCGATTTTATATTGTAAAGGGTTCCATTCATAACAAAGATATATAATTGCTATCACCTTTTACACACTGAATTATACTGTCTTTAAATAGCTAAATTAATGTCAGCAATTTCAAAGAGATGGACAGAAACAAAATGAAGAGGGAGACTTGATGTCTGCCTGTTTCTGACAGGTCATTCAAGCCTACTGTAAACAAAGCTAGAGACGGAAGGAACAAAGGAATTAGAAATGATTTCATACAGAAGCAGGTATCCTTGGGAAAGTGTAACTTGCCCTTGATATCCAGGGGAAGGATAGATATGCACCGAGTTCTGTGCTGTAAATAAAAATCTCAAGTTGGGAAAAGCAGCCTGGATTCTAAGAGTCCAGCCTTTTCAGCCACGGAGAGAAGGGAAAGGCATGCGGGAGCGAGGAAGAGTAGTAAGTCAAATGAGCTGAGATGCTTAGTGGGGAAAGGGCAGCCAGAGTTCCAGACCTAAGTGCCCATGTAAAGCTGGAAACAGCGGCTTGCATCATAGTCACACTGTTCTATTGCAACATAGGAGGTCTGGGTGGGGGAAGCCTGTGAACCAGCTAGCCTGCTGAGATTGGTGACAAACAAGAAACCCTGTCTCAAACAAGGTGAAGACCCATACCTAGTGTCCTCTTGTCTTCTTACATACTGTGACCTGTGACTCTCTCTCTCTCTCTCTCTCTCTCTCTCTCTCTCTCTCTCACACACACACACACACACACACACACACAGAGAGAGAGAGAGAGAGAGAGAGAGAGAGAGAGAGAGAGAAACAGACAGAGACAAACAGAGACAGAGAGACACAAAGAGACAAAGAGACTTTCTTGTAATTCTGAAATTTATAATAAGGCAAAATTGAACCGCAGACCCCTGAGCCACCACGACATTGGATGTTGACAGTACTGTGGTGGCAGACTGGCTGCTCTCACCTCTTCCATGCCTTCTCTGTTCTCTGTGACCTAACAATGTTACTTGCCCTCTTGAGGTAGCCTTTCCTCAAAATGGGAACATTCCACCCTGAAAGGAGATTCAGGAAGTAGACATAACTCACAGGTCTCAGGAAATTTCCTGAAACAGTATTCCCAAAGCCCCTTGCCAAGGTTAAACAAGCAGTAGCCATTGATAGGGGAAGACTTTATTGGAGAATGGCCCAGCTGCCTGCAAACAGTACAGGGAGACCCAGGAAGGCTGGTTTTGTGAGTCACCTCCCATGCTGGTGGCATTTTGGGTCATGTGGCTACTCTTGAGCCACCCATGTTCTTGCAAGTGCTCTTTTAGCCTTTCCCCTCTTATCACAGTGGAATCATTGATCCAGCAAGCCAGCTAGGTACAGTAAGATCTTCAGTCTGTTGTTGGTGCCCTATCTGTAGTGAGCAGATGTTCATTCATGTCTCCCCAGGAAGAACCGGTGAACATTTAATGAACAGGCATAATGCCCTCCTCCTTCCCCTTGAGCTTAGGGTGGCACTGAAGCCTGCGTTGACCAACACGGCACACAGAAATGATACTGTGTGACCTCTGAGGCTGAACCTCAGAGATCTACAACTTCTGTCTTTCTTTCCAGAACCCATGTTCTCTGATCCATATGTTGGGAGAAGATGCTTGAGCCTGCCACGCAGACAGTCAGACTCACAAAGCACTACCCACAGAGGAGCTATGGGCAACTTCAGCATCACCAGAGGCCTAAGCTATCACTAGGACAGAAAGGTGACAGCTGAGCACTGCCCGAATTCCCAACTATGACGACTATGACTCTGACTGTGTTCTGTCACCCCTAGAGTGCTTCTGCAGGCTGGGCTTTCCCTTTCTTCACAGAGACTGCAGCTTAAATGCAGCTTTTCTGCAAGCCTGGCACCAAGGGTGAATGAGAGACCCTAGCAAAGACCCTATGCAGAGACCTGGTTGGGGTGGTTAGTTGCTTGAGTTCTCATCTGGCTTTTTTCTCCTTTGTTTGAGAATCTCATGTGTGAATATAATGTGTTTTGATAAAATGTTATCCTATTTTCCTCCCTTATCCTCCTGCCCACTTTCCTCTTCTAACTTCATGTCCTCATTTTTAAAAAACTCACTGGGTCCATTTGATGCTGTCAGCATGTGTGCACGTACATGTACATGTGCATGTGTGTGTGTGCGCACACCCACGCACTTGTGTGTGTGTGTGTGTGTGTGTGTGTGTGAGAGAGAGAGAGAGAGAGAGAGAGAGAGAGAGAGAGAGAGAGAGCGCAAGAGTGCAGGAGTGCAAGAGTGCTTAGGGCCATCTACTGAGGCACAGGTCACCTTCCACAGCTACCATTCTTGAAGAAAAACTGTGCCCCCCTCCCCCGAGTTATCATCAATTGTCAATGGCTCCTCAGCTAGAAGTGGAGCCTTGGGGCCATTTTGCTCCCTGTTGGGACTTTGTCTAGGTTGAGCTCCACCAGGACTTGTGTGTTTTGTCACAGTTTCTGTGAGCTCATATGTGCACCTGCCATGTCACCCATTAGGGCTGCTCATTCTGTAGTCTCTTAATCATTTCATGCTGACAAGTTCTGCCTGGATTCTGTGGGGACCAAACTCATTCAGTATAACAATGATGGCAGCCTTTTCCCCTGAATTCCTAAGTCTCAAAGCATGTGGGTAAGCTCTGCCTAGCCCGCCAAGCACTGCTGTCTTCACTTCATCTACTAGCAAGAGAAAGGACAATTCCATCAACATTTGTACCTTTCTTTATTAGATGGATCAAGCAACCATCCTGTGGTATCTTCTAGCTTACAAGTTTGTCTGTTACAATTACATATCTAAGAGCCAGAGAAATGAAAACTAGGTACAGCAGACCCATTGGATGAGGCTGGACACCAGTTATTAGCAGTTAGCTCATCCCCTCTAAGCAAGTCAGCCATGATGGCCCATCAAGAACCTAGGTACCTGTCGTAGTTTCTGTTGCTGTGATAAAATGTCCTGACAAAAGCAACTTACGTGGAAAGGGTTTATTTGGTTCACAATCCCAGGTTCCAGTCTGTGAGTGCAGGGAAGTCAAAGCAGCAGGAACGTGAACCATCTAGTCACAGCCACAGTCAGGAGGAGAGAGAGACTATCGTAAGCTTTTGTATGGAGTCAGGACCCATGTCTAGGGGGATCTCACTACTTTTAAGTTGAGTCTTCACACATTATGATGATGTTTCAGTGTCTTGATGTGCTGTGGCTGTGTTTGTGTGTGTGTGTATACACACACACACACACACACACACACATATATATATATATATATATATATATATATATATATATATACTTGAAAAAGTCTTAAAAATATTCACACACGTGCTAATAATATTCTTTTTCCTGTTAGGTCATGATTCAAGGGTGATTTTGCCTTCAATTTTTGTGTGTGCCTGATTCCTTTCTTTGCAACCAATATGGACAATATTCATGGTTCATAGAGATGAGAAAGACATGGTCATTTTGGCAAAAAGCACAAAAATCAAAATTAGTTACGTGATGAAATACCCAATGAACAGATTAAGTACTTTAAAGATAAAGGACACCAAGTCATTAGGAAGAAGCAAAAGGTGTTTTTAAAAAATAACATGTGGTCATGCACATGTGTGTGCATGCACAATCATTCACACATACACTCACATACATTCACATATGCACATACATGAAATGCCTGTGTCAGCAGAGGCTTGATAACAATCCTAGATCTCATGAGCAGTATATAACTAGAATGCATTTTCCTTCCCTCCGTTGTGCTGCTGAGGGAAAATTCCTTCACTGGATTATATCTGCTGTCTCTAAAAGTTAAGCGTATTATCTAGAGATGCCTAAATGTCCACACAGCTGCCCTTCCATCTTGCTTCACGTATGAATGGTGAAGAGGTTGCTGGTTGCTTTGCTTGCTTAGGTCACAGCCACCAAGGTGGTTCAGCTGGGAGAGTCACCTGAGTAAGTAGTGTTTGACAACTGAAGTGTCCAACAAGGAGAAGGTTTGGCCTCTCTGCCAAATGAAAGGCCAACATCTTGTCTACACTTGGATAGAATCCCACTGAGAACTTTAAGACTATTTTAACTTGATTAATTTCTCCAATTTATAAAGCTGGAAAGATTTTTTTTTAAAGCACAATTGCATTATCTCATGGAGCTGTTATAGATTTGGACCACTGATCTGCACTCAAATAGCCATAATTAGAGGAAGCAGCATCTTAGTCAGTAGGGTCCCTGGTCTCCAGCCATTGAACTGCTATCTAGATACTTTATCTTCAGTGGGGACGCAGTGTTCTGCTCATTCAGATATATCCATTCATCAAAGCAGAGATGGAACTCAACTTCAAAAAGTGACCTTGTAGCTGGGAGTTGGCGTCTCAGTCATCAGGAAGTAGAGGGTATTGCCTGGAAGCTGAGGAGGCCTTGCAGGGAGTCCCTGAGACAATGCCAAGATTTGAGAAAACAAAGCTTGCTCTCGTGGTTTCAGGGTCGCCCGTGTTTCTCCTGATACCCTCAAAGGAATGACTGTCCTTTCCAAATCTGATGCCTGCATTTGTCAAGAAGAGCCTTTCTCACTGAAGTTAATATATGGATGTTTCAAAGCAGGGAACACAGGCAGTTATGCTCAGAATGGGTATGAATGGACTGTGTCTGGACCTCTGCAAAACTGAAGGGCTTGGGTAGTCTGAAGGTCACTACTTTATCAGAAGAGACTGGCTAACCTCAGTTTGTTCTAGTCACTTGGCTGACTGACAAAGCCATGCACAACACCGAGCAAAGTAGGGTGGCTACCATTATCCATTTATGCCCTAGCTCTCAGGTGATAACAGCAATCTAAAAATGGGTGTCAGGCACATGTTCCATTAATAAGAAACCAACAGATGAACAACTGACAGCACAATTGTAGAGGACTTTTCTTGAGCTCTATTTATCTATAATGCAGATGTCAGGGCTGGGATGTGGCTCAGCTGGAAGTTGCCTAGCATTCACTCCTGGGCTCATTCACCAGCACCACACATAACTAGATGTGATGTCACTGCCCATTATCCCAGCTGTACAGAGGTAGAGGCAGGGGGATCACAAGTTTAAAATCATCTTCGCTACGTATCAAGACTCCATCACAAAAACAAAAACAAAGGTAAAACCAGACAAATAGCAAGCACTGAAAAACAAAGACAACTCCACCTGACCCCAGGCCTATGTCACAAGTGTCTAGTCCTGGGGCCTTGGTCTTCCTGGTTCTGGGATGAATCTTGGGATACACCATTGTTCTTTATGTGCTCAAGTTCCTCCTCCCTTCTGTCACCCAACTGGCCTCCACAACCAAACCTCCTTTCTCCAAACCCCTGTGGCCACAGTCCTGCTCACCAGTTTCAAATGTTTTAAATTTCAAAGAGAATGAGCATATTTCTGCTTTACATGTGGCCCCACCATAGTAACACTAGAAAAACACAAAACAAGAAACCCTAACCCTTAGAGAACCACCAGACCTGATGCTTATTTTGAGATTTTTTCAAGGGGATTTGAATGTGACATTGAGAATCAGCAGGAAACTGGTGTTACTATTTAAAAATTTCAGCAGGATAGCAATCCTGTAATGTGGAGCTTCTGAAAATCACTCTGGAGCTGAGGTATTATTTTTAAAGACCACAGTCATTTCCAAGCCCTGGATGTGGAGTGAGGCATTGTGACAGGCAGCAAGGACACGTGCACTGAGATGTGCCAGCAGCCCAGGGTCTCCCTGTAGAGGCAGGCAGCATCCAACTGTGTGATGGGGAGTATAGCCTGAGGGAGCCAGAGGCCATTCCAGACAGGGACATTACTTGGCATCTGAGAGTTGAATTTCTAGGCAGCTCAGGCTGTTGGAAAATACCTCTGCTGAGCTGGAACCTGCCTTCCCTTGGCTGCCTCTGCTGCTTCCAACTATGTTCTCTCTTTCTCTCCTCCCTCTCCCTCCCCCTCCTCCTTCCCCTCCCCCTCCCCTCCCTCTCCCCCTCCCCCTCTCTCTCCTTTCTATCCCCCTCCCCTATCTCTCTCCTTCTCCTCCCCCTCCCCCTCCCCTCCCCCTCCCCTTCCCCCTCTCTCTCCCCTCTCCTGCTTTTTGAGCAGGGCCTTCTTTTTTGCTATAGCTTCTTTCCACTTAAACCATCTTTTCTCGTTTACTTGCTTCTTGGCACTTGACATAGTTGGCACAGGTACAGTCATGGTACCTATGGACACTTGCTAGGTAGGGATGCTTCCTGGGATTGAAATTTATTGCAGATAACATGTCTTCCAAACTCTGAGGAAAGGACTATTTCTGTGCCCATTCATACTGCCCTTACCTATCTTCCTCTTCTGGGACATCTCTGAGAAAAGGCTAGAAACTCATAGAGGGCTCTCACCCCTTGTGATAGCATCAGGCTCAAGTCATTAAGTAGGAGGTCTTGTTGTAGACTGTGATTCTGTAATGAAGAGTTGTTGTTCTCCAGAGGCCCCATCTCCTACAAAGGTCCTTGTTCACATGACCTGAGCTCAAAGAGACAGGTTCTGCTCAACAACCCTGCATCCCTGCTCTGAAGCTGTCCAGAGATGACTAGTATGCTTGCATCAATGGATAGTGTTGGTTACGCATGTAGGTGTTGGATAAATATCTTGATTGCTTTTCTATTAATGTGAAGACATCATGACCAAGGCAACTTACAGAAGGAAGAGTTTATTAAGGTCTTACAGTTGCAGAGGGTGAGGCCATGACCATCATAGAAGGAACATGGCAATAGCAGGCATGGTGTTGGAGCAGTAATTGAGAGCTTATATCCTTACCCCAAAGTGAAGGTAGGATGCAGGGGAATCATGGAGAGAGAGAGAGAGAGAGAGAGAGAGAGAGAGAGAGAGAGAGAGAGAGAGAGAGAGAGCTAACTAGAAATGGCACGGGTTTTTGAAACTTCAAAACCCACCTGCAATAACACACACCATGCAACAAGTTCTAATCCTTGGCAAATACTTCTACCAACTGAGGACAAAGCATTTAAACATATGAGTCTACAGGATCTATTCTCATTTAAACCACCACTGTAACAATCTCCTCTGAGATAAAACCTTCCATCTTAGAAGAAAGCTTTGTTCTAAAGGGGGTGATTGGAGAGGGGATGACATCCTGAGGACACAGTTCTCAGGGAATGTTGATCAGTCCTTACTTGGGCTGTGGTGTGGGTGAGCTTGCAGATCCTACACTGCCTTTGGCACCATGAGTTGGTCTCCACCATGCCATCCTGTAACAAAGCCATCACCCATCAGATGCAGGTGCCTGTCCCTTGAACTTCCTGGTATCCAGAGAGGAAAAATTAGTCTTTTCAAAAGGTTCATCTGTGGTGTCCTGTGGAAGCAGACATACTCCCTGGAGAGAACTCACCCAGCAGTGGGACAGTAGATGCCCAGATATCAAGGCTAAAGTGATGAAGAGTGGAAAAGCCCTGTTCTGATGCCCAGATGCTCTAGGTGAGTGAGGCTGGTCATCTAATAAGAGGCTAGCTAAGGATGATACGGGAGCTGTTCCCAATAGTAGTAATGACTAGATTCCCAGGCTGTGCAGGAGCCATTCACACACCTCTGGGCCCTTAGACAAAGCACCACAGGCATTCTGTGAGTCCCAGAAGTTGACATCAGACTCCCTGACTCTGGTGGCACCTGGTGCCATCATTTAGATGGGCTTGGTAGGTGTGTACGAGGCTGGCAATCTGCTAAGTCACCACCAGACTCCCTTTTTCTCCACATTGAGGCTTGTCTTTCAAACCCCTGTTCATGTACCTCCACATACCTTAATGGCCTCACTTGTTGTCTTGGGAGGTACAGACATCATAGAGACTGGCTCCTGTGTGGGCTTTTGAGGAGGGGTGGTGGTCATGGCATGTAACAAAATCTGTTTCTGACCTGAAGTTAATCCGTTTGATCTCACCAGTGGCTCATCCTCAGACATCAAGGTAAGGCTAGCCCTGAAAGAGGAGGACAACGGTCATAGGAGCTCAGTATCTGGTGGACCAGCTGTCATTGGCACACATGTCTGTAAGCCCTCCATAGCTCTTGTAGCATATATATCTTTTATGTGAGAAATGGGGGAAAAACCATGCACTTGAGGCCAGTCATCCTCTGCCTACCTTCCAGGACTGGTGCCATGGAAACCAAGGGCCTCAGATACCATGGCAACAGAGCTGCAGGTCAAGCTAGTCGCTTCCTGAAAAGATGAACACTGGAACCCCTATCCTACAGGCTTAGCTCCCCACAGTCTGAGGATGCTTACTGCCCTGGTGGGTGCTATGCTCTCACAGGCCAGATAGGTGGGTTGAAGTGGCTTTTGTTCTTCCCTTTCCTAATGTGGTCCCCAGGGAACAGCATGATGCAGGAACCACGACATCTAATAATTTCTCTGTATGGTGACTGTGCACTGTAGAAAACACACAACCTGGCTCTGAAGAGTCTGAACTGAAGCAGCCTCAAGACTAGACCATAGCCATCCTGGATTCCCTATAGGACAAACCCCAGCTATTTCCCTGGCATCGGAGCACTTGTGGATAGGCCCTTATAATAGCACACAAGACTAGGCAGGGAATAGTTTTCCAATGGTATACTAAGGATAAGAAGATATAGACTTTCCATCTAGGCTCTGACCTCCCTTCCTGGATAGTCAATGTGGGGTCAACAGAATAACTGGAGAGCTCATCCACACTGTGCTGACACTCCTTGGCACATTGTGTGATAGACACCTTTTTACAGCATCCTCTGATTCTAGTGCAGGGTCAAGAATCATTAATGTCTGTGTGAATTCAGCTAAGAAATGGACCAGTACCCCACTCTACAATAGCAGCACCTGTAAAATGGGAGCCTGGCCCTTTAAAGTTGCCTTTTATTTTTGACAGACACAGGATCATTGTACTTGTTTGAGGGCTGCAGTGTGACATTTCCCTCTGTGTGTGAGCATCCTCACCCCATGCAGAGTCAAGGTCATTTGGAGAACAGAGATTTGGAACATCAGATGCCTAGAGACCATTTTAATTCTAAGTGGATAGAGCACTCACTCACCCTTGGTAACCCTCATCCAACATCTACAAATGTGGGAGAATTCTCAGAAAGAGCTGGGGTGCTGCTGTTGTTTCTTTATTTGGTGGCTACACCACCAATATTTTGTCACATTACACATCTCAGACAAACATGGGTTGTCAGAGGCTTCCCCTGACCCAGAATCCATTTTGAACTATCCAAATTGTGCCAGGCAAAACAAAACCAGCCAAACCGTCTCCACTCTGGGAGATTCAGGTCTTGTGGTTAGGTTGGACAGTGACATTGTGTTACCCAAGGTGGTCTCTTATGTGTGCTATCTTTGTCTTTGGTGAAGTGAGGGAGGGAATGGATTCCCCATTTACCTCTAACCACCAGGGTTAGAGTGTGAGGATGGCAGGAAAGATTCTCACTATGTCCATTGTAATCACAGTCACTGCCAGGTCAGGCAGGGGCCTGGATTTTCAGGGCAGCATTGGGTCTATGCATGCTGGCCATCAGACCCTAGTCACCTAGACAGAATAGCCAGGGTACTGTGTGCATGTTGCTGCCATGGCTGGCAGAGGCCAGGCACAACATTAGGAAAAGAGAAACCTGCCACACTGCTAGGGAATAGAGCACATCTTCTCATGAGCAGTTCTCAGGTAACAGAGCCATGGGACGGGTGCTCTTGACTCACTGTGTTTTGGAGACATGGGATATTTTATGTGTCAACTTAGCCCACAGGAACTGGTTCGCAATGCTGTGAGGACCATCTCTGCGGGGATTCTGCTCAGAGGTGTAAGATGTAAGAACATTCACTGGCCACACTCTAGAGCCCCGTGACTTTGCTTGCTTTTGTTCTGTTCTTTTTCAAACTGAAGATGATGTTCTTGGGGACAGTAATTTGGTGAACCTTGGCACAGATTAAGAAAGAAAAGCTTTTTTTTTTTTTTTTTTTTTTTTTTTTTTTTTTGTCATTTCAGGTTGATCCTGGAAACAGTGGGGAATCCGGAAAGCCATTATGGGAGAGAGGAGCAAGCCAGATGGGGAGAAGACAAAGGGAAATGGAAAAGGGAGGGGCCATATATGCTCAGGACACTGCAGGGAGCAGGAGACGTAAAACCACATCTCCGTGGTCCAGTTTGCTTTCTGCTTTTGTGATATAACAATCAGACCAGAGGTGACTTACAGGAGGCAAGGATTTATTTGGCTTGTATTTCCAGCTCAGTCTATCACTGAGAGAAAATTCAAGAAGGGAAGCCAAGCAAGAGCTGCCTCACAGCCGCGGAAGTTCAGCAGAAACCATGAATGGGTGCTGCTTGCTGGCTCACCCGTAGGCATACGCTTAGCCTGCTTTTTAACACAGCCCAGAAGCACGTATCTATGGAATACTGCTGCCCACATTGGCACCTTCCTCAACCGACAATCAAGACAATCCCTCACAGATATGCAGTAACCCAATCTGATCTTGGAAATCCCTCAGTGGAGATCCTCTTCTCTGTTAACCCTAGGTTGTATCAAGTTGACAGTTGAACGCTAACTAGGACAATATTTACCAATATTTTGGGGAGCAACAAGCCTATCTCTGGATCTCTGTTCACATCACGTGCCAGCTTGATTTGTCCAGTTGTCTTCTCCTTTAATTCTTGTTAGGTTTTACTCCCCTTTAAAGCATCTACCACAGGAATTATTTCCTCAAGTGGGGAGGGTTTGGAAGCTAATTCTAAACTTCTGTCTTTGGGAACTGTCAGTACCCTTATGCTCTGGTCTGATCTTTAAGATGACAATCAGTATATCCTGAGCAGTCTCTAAAAGCCCCAACAGAACAAACAGAATGGAAGATTTACACAGGAGGACAGTGGGCTCTGTGGTGGAAGACTCAATCCTGGGCATGGGTATGAGTTCAAAATGGAAGACCTTCCTTCTGGCTACATGGACCCTTGAAAGAGGGATAGTTGGACTGTGGGGAGGTAGTTGGCACTAAAGGATAGAAATCTTTGCCCATTCGTTAAATGACTCATTACCTAGAATACCCAGGTGACCTTCCAACAACCTTGATAGTTTTCCCTAGGGTCAGACCATGTCTCCATGGGTATTGCTGTGTAGCAACGTCCTTCTGGACTTACTAAGATGCAAGGAGGTCTAAAATGAAGTTCTTTAAGCCTGGGACATAAACTCATGAATTTCAGGAAGTTCGTGAAACTGACTAGATGTACCAAGCAACTCCTTCCCTAAGTTTATATAAGCTGTGTGGAGACTCAGAACAGAAGAACTGCATGGAAGAGGCTTTCTAATCATGCAAGATTCAGAGTTCCATCTGTCATGACTTTTTGCACACACTGGGGTTGGCTTTGGCGATGTATCTAGATCTGAGTCATCCATACTCCTGCAAGTAACCCCTCACCCCATTCCTATAAGTAAGGCCAATACACTCATTGGTTCACCAAGTTGGGTTTTAGTCATATCCATAATTTGGTCTTTTGTTTCCTTTTTGGGGTGAGTAGGTACACTCAGGTCTGGAGAGAGGTGCCTGGCACCCCCACCCCCCACCCCTCACACTAATTCTACCATCACTACACCACCAACACTGTCTTCCAAATGAAACATGTTTACTTTTAAGCAGTAGCAATTATTTGTGATAATTAATGGTTGGGTTCTGTTCTTTCTCAGGAAAGTGAGTAGTTTCTGTTCTTTGCAACTGCTCACAATGTTGTAAGTGAAATTATCTCACCAATCTCCAAATGAAAAGCTCTCCAGGCTCTGTTTGCTTGCATGGCAAAGGCAGACAGTTCAGAGAGCATGCTCTCCTGCAGAGCTATATTCTCAGACTGTCACACTGAGGTGACTATTGTAAACACAGGGAGTCTTGTTTGTAATGAACCTCTGAGGAACTTTAAAGAAGAAATAACTTCACATGGTCGCAGAGGAGCAAAGAAATCCAGCCTGCTTGTTGTGCACTCAGGCTTCTGCAGCTAGCCTGGATAGCTGACGCCTTTTCAGACATCATTTGAAGACTAGATGAGAGCTTTGTCTCTGTGCTGCCACTGGAGGGAGGCTGGGTCCCTCAGTCCCTACCCCAGCCATTTCAAGCACTACCATAGCTTGTTTATCTGTATGGTTTCTGTGTTAACATACATAGTAAATGTTCTTTTTCATGAGGAAACTAATTCTAAGTCTGAATATTTTGAGTAGCGATGGTTAATTTGATGGCATAAAATTAAAATCTAGAACCCCAGCCTCATTTCTTCATGTGCGAGTATCACCCTAGGTGTATGATGAGAGAGCCATGGCTTCTACCAACCCCTAGAAGTCTGTCCTTTTCCTTTCTGCAGTCAGGTATGTAAATCAATATCAGTATGAAGGAGCTGATGGTCTCCACATCAGCATCTTTCTCTGAATTCTTAATCAGGGACAATTCCCCCGAGTCTGCACTGGTTCTGTGCTCAAGTGCAAGTTTTAATAATCAACAAAGATGAACCCACCTGCTGAGCCAGCCCAAGTTCTCTAGAGGAACAGGAACAGGAAAAAAAGTGTGTGTGTGTGTGTGTGTGTGTGTGTGTGACACACACACAGAGAGTAAATGGTGGTTTATTGGTTTATTGGATTGGATTGGTCCAACAGTAGCCATCTGCATGCTGAAGAGAACCCAACAAATGCCCAGACCACAAAGCTGACCACCTCAGCTGTCTCAGCCTGGAGGTCAAAACCAGAAGCTTTCTAGAGGGACAGTGGTGCTGAGTCTATGCTGGAAAGCACATCTGATAGCGATGACAGACACTCTTGCTCAGGAAAAGCAGTGAGGGACAAGCAGGTGACTCTTCTCAGACATACCTAGGCTGCCTGTCGGAAGGTACCACCTACTTTGAGGATGGGCTTTTCTTCCTTAGTTAAACATCTCTGGAAACATCCTCAAGAATACATACAGAAGTGTGTCTCCTAGGTGATTCTAAATTCTGTTGGAGTAGGTGTGACCTTGTTGGAGGAAGTGCATCACTGGAGGTGGGCTTTGGGAATTCAGATGCTCAAGCCAGGCCCGATGTTGCTGTCTCCTCCTGCTGCCTGCAGATCTGGATGTAGAACTCCCAGCTCCTTCTCCAGGGCCATGTCTGCCTTCATGCCACATGCCTCATGCCATGGTGATGATGGACTAAAGCTCTGAACTGTGATCCAGTCCCAAATAAATGTTTTCCTTTATAAGCACTGCCTTGGTCATGGTGCCTCTTCCCAGTAATATAACATTAAGACAGTCCACTTTGCTGTGTTTTAAACAACTGTCTGGGACTTTGTGATTTGAAAGAACAGAAGTTTCTGAAGACTGGATATGTAAGCTCAGGGGACTTGAGTTTGGCTATGTTCTTCCAGCTATGTCAGCCCACTGTGGAAGGCAGAAAGGCAGGAAAGCATGTGACCCTGACCTGATTTCATTATAGACCCACTGCCATGGCTTGTTTATTCAGTGTCTCCCAAAGGCTCTGTCATCACCCTGTGGTACTAAGACTGAGTAGAACCTGTTGGAAGCAAAGCCTAATAATAGGAAGGAAGTTAACTTAGGTATTCCCTTGAAGGAGGTATTGGGCCCCAGCCTTTACTCTCTTTGCTTTTGGTTTCTGGCAGACTCAAAGTGAAAATGTTTTATTTTATTTTTCTTCCTATCATGTGTTTCTACCACAATCTACTGCTTTACCACAGGCCCCAAAGCCAGGATAGCATTAAGAAACGGACTGGGCTCTAAAAATCATTCCCAAATTACCTGCACCAGAATAGGGTTCCTCCTCTTGTATGTTATCTACATCAAGTATTTTGTTGGAAATGAATATATCACAAGAATGATATCAGTCCACAGATGAAAGCAGAGTGCATTATCATCTAGTGAAGTCCCCACCTCTCCACACTCTTGTGTTGGGTTCACATTTCCAATAGGTAAATGTGTTTCTATTGGTTTATTTGTGAGCATTTAATTTTGAAGGGGTAGTTATACATGGTATTGTATTTTGGTACTGATATGTATTTGCTCATTGCTATTATGTAGGGTTATAATTGATTTTAAACATTCAAGTTGATTCATACAAAGTTGCTATACTTAACTCTAGGTGATTTTGTATATTTGTTACATTTTGTCCTACAGATAAGATGACATCAGTACATGATGTTGTTGCCATGTTTTATTTTTTCTAGTTGAGTACCCTTCGCCACCATCTCTTATCTTCTCAATGTGGCCAGCATGTAGCATTGTAGCACTGTAGTGAATAACAAGGATATTGAACACACCTACCTTCCCCTAGTTCTAAGGGAAGCATTCAGTCTTTTAGTTCTGAATATAATATTAACTATAGTTCTCCATTCCTGAATAGTCCTCTTTTCAAGCTTTTTCTTTCTGCTTTTACATATAATTTCTGAGTTCAGCTCATGACACCAGCCAGACTGAGGGCTATGAAATTTGATGTCTAAGAACTATGGACATGGAATACTTTGATAGAAGTCAAATCTAGTTAGAAACTGGGAATGGAAAAATGTGCATTTAGCTCCTTTTGCTGGTGTCCCATCTGCATATCTCAAGTCACCATTTCAGTACAGTGCTACTCCAGGGTAGAGGACTGAAGGATGTGAGAGATAGGACACATATCATGGGTTACTATAGGACAGCCTTTGCTGCTGCTGTGTAGACGGAAACCCAGGTTCTAGCTCAGCTCTATTGGGCGAAGTGTCCCAGCTTCCCCTATCTGTCTATAGGCTTCTTATTTTGCCATTGTCCATACATTATGGAATGTTCACACCAGGCTTTATGGGAAGGAGGGGGCCCAGTAAGGTGATGGATAGAGAGGAAGAAGCATCTTTGGTTTGCAGTCCTAGCTGAGTCCACTACACGGGAGGGAATGTGAATTGCTGTCTAGTGCTGCAGGTCTTGCATGTAGTTGATGACATAGCAATTGAGAATTGGAAAAGCAGTCAAGACCTCTATCCTGCATTGGATGACTTATGTCACCTCTCTGTCTATCAGAAGATCATTGTTAGGGGTGGCCCCAGCCTGAAAGCTCTCTATAACCTGCCTATGACCATGTTAACCCTGTGTTTGGCTTAGCATTCAGAGGAGAACCTAAATGCTAACAATTTGAACAGTTGTGCTCTGAGATGTGCCAACCCTCAGAGGCTGAATTGGAAGATGGAGCCTTTGATGTAGCCCATATCAACCCCGACAGTGTTCTTAGGCACACTTGCTGCCTGCTCCTATGCCATTGAGGATACAAATAAAAAAAATTTTTTGAGATATCCATCACCTGGGCCTCTCATCCCATTCTGAATTCTTTTTCCAAAGATAGTAAGATTTCCTCTTGGGGATGTCAAAAGGACAGTAGTGGAATGCTGAGTAGAAATGTGGCATTTTCCTCTAGATACACCACGACTATCCCAGCCATCTTTGAATAGAGATAACTAGGGCCTGGTAGTCATGGCAACTAAACGAACAGCCAGATATAGGATAGAGTGACAGCTAGGACTTCTGGAGTGGTAATGGAGCTGTTAGCGGTCCATAGAGGATGAGAGTTAAAGGACCCTCATCTTGCATTCCCTGCTGTGACTTCCCCTACTTCCTACTCCAGCTGCAAGGGGTCTTGGGAGTTGCTAGACTGTATAGGTGGTGGAAGGTTCACCAAAACAGAGAGTCCATTATGCAGCTCCGATGCATGATGCCTTTGTGGTGATGTAGCTGCCCTGGGGTCAGCACACTCCTATGAGCATGAGCCCCTCAGCCATGCTCTGTAAGGAAACCCAATAATTCTAGTGGTTCACCAAGGTGAAGTTTGGTGGGATCTTTACGGTTGTTGGTGCCATATCTGGGGTTCATATCTCTTAGGAAAACTTAATGCAACAAGTGTCTTCCATGTCCTGAGACAGAGCAGGAATCATAAATACCAAATTATCTGTTTGTGGGCTGAGTCTCAGCAGCAGGGTAGCAGACACAAAAATCTCCTATCATGTTTCAAAAATACACTGAGTTTGGGAATTTAATTCAAATTACAAACTATTCCACTGAAAAGCCTCCTGGAATGCCTAATGACAGGTAACAAAGAATGCATTCAGTCCCTGGGGCTCTGCTCATCTCCAGCCTCTCATATCAGTGTTTGACTGACACTTCTGAGTTATGTTGTTAGGGCCAGGGTTTTCCTGTCAGTAGGAAAAAATACTTAATTTGTCCTCAAAGCTTGGCTCCCTTTTTTCCCCTACACATAAATGCTGTGAGTTGGGTTGCTGGTGAAAGCAATCATCACCAGAAAGCAGCTCTCCCACAATCTTAAAGGCTGCCCTGGCTTCTTTGCTTAATTGTATTAATAAAATTTCTAGCAACATAGTTTTGGGGAATCAATGCCCTGCCACTCAAAGGCTACATCTTGAGGAGGTGCTAGCTAGACTTTCAGTTTCTTTGTGACAAACTAGGAAAGGCTGTGTCACCCACAGAAGATTAAATCTTTAATTTTGCATTATTTCCATCCATCTCTACAGAACAAAGTGGGCTTTACCTGTTGAATATGGGCTTATGCAACTTGAAGGACCCTTGAGACGTTAAGAGGCGGCCAAGAACGCTCTCTAAGATTTAAGCGGAGGGGAATTCTGAAGGGATTATGGCTGCATTTTCCATAAAATGAGAAATAAAAACAGACTTAAGCATGATCATAAATGCATTCCTGCAGTGATGGAGGGCCATTCCCACTGCTGCTGTGGGGCCCAGACAGGAAGCTCTCACACTTGTGCGGATTTGTATGAGTCCAGCCATAATGAAGTGAGGGTCTGAGGCTTTGGACAGACTGGCTACTTTGAAAAAAAGAAAAAGATACTCTTCCACTCTCTCTGGTCCAAAGGTGAGAAATGTGGGCTTCGTTTTGACATCATTAAGATGTCTTTTGTATGGAGGTCTAACCTGCTTTGACCAAGACGGATAATTCTCTACAGAAGGAGGAAGAACAAAGCGATTCCTGGGAAGATTTTCCTCCCTGATTAATTATGTGTTAGAAAAAAAAATCCTGATGTCTTCCAAAGACTCAAAGAAAATGGGGACTCCAATTAAAATCCCATCCTTACTAATCAGCTTAAGAAACGCAACTAAAACAAAAGTCCTATTAAAAGCAAAGCCGTGCTCTGGAGCAGGCACCAGTCACTCAGCAATGCCCACTCACACTGGGGTTTCTGTGTCCTCAGTGCAGGCCCGGGACTTAATGACTGCCACAGTGGGAGAAAGTGGGAATAAATGCCACAGAGGGCGATGGGTAATTCTTAGTTTGAAGCCTATTAAAAGCCAAAGATTTCAGAATTTGGGGCTGCTGATAGGATGTAAGTTCTTGAGGGGGGGCTCCTTCTTCATGACCATTCTCTGCATTGTGTTTTTTTTTTCAGTCTTTTAACTTTCTATTGTTATTCGATCTGATGTAAAAGCAGTGACAGTGTATCAGCTGTACAAAATGACAGGCTTCCTGGTGACACTTTCTTCAGGCATGTAACTATGCATCTTCCGTTTCACTTTCTCTCCTCATGTTCTTCCCAGTGTTCCTTCTACCATCAGATCCAAGCTTTCAGAAGGTGCATTCCACAGATGAGAGAAGCCATGCCATATTTGTGACTCTGGCTTATATTCCAACTTAATAATCTCCAATTCTGCCATTTTTTTTTTTCTGCAAAGGACAGGATTTTGTTTTTCTAACAGCCAACTAATATTTTACGACATTTGTGTAGTGCATTTTCTTTATATATTCATCTGTTGTCATGCACATGTGTGTTATGCTATCCAACCTGACAATAAATTTATTAAACAGAAATTGTTTGGGGTTGATGGCTCATTAGGTAAGAGGCTCACTGCAAAAGCACCAAGACCTGAATCTGGATCCTGGCAACAGAAAAAAGTTGGGTGTTGCCAACACAGACTTGTCATCTATTTCAGCACTGGTAAGAAGGTTGCTGGCCACCAGGATGAAAAATATCACCCAAATAGTGATCTACAAGTTCAGAGAGAGGGGATAAAGTGGTGAGCCATGCTAGAGGAAGACACTGATGAGCTTCTCTGGTCAGTGCTAGCACTCAACTTTCAGTGTAAGTAAAAGACCCACATTTTCTTTCGGGGAAAATGTATCCACGTATGTGACCTCTTGGCTCCAGAGCAAATGCAGCCACATTTTGTGGTTCTGTGGATGAACGCACTCATGATCTTGGTCTAGCCAATGGATACATCCGGTGTCTCTGTCACAGGACCTCCCGACCCATTTTTCTTTCCATCTTGTCCGCCCTGTCTTCCTTTGTACTTCCTGGTCAGCTTCCCAGACTGCTCAAAGGTTCCGGGTCCATGCTCAGCCCTGTCAGCTCAGAGATGACTCACAAATCCAGCATGAACTTGTACTATTATAACCTTCACCTTGTCACCTCAGGCCTTCCTGACACTTGGTGGGCTGAGTTAATGGTGACAAAGCAAGTTTAGTTGGAGGTGCTTAGTCTGCTGAAGTCATTCGAGGCTTGGAGAATGGAAAAGGCCCTGTTTTTCAGGATCATGATGACAGATTTCACTTTAGGATGGGGGAGAACATCAGGCAGGCAGAAGCATATGTCTCCTTGCCAATCCGTGTTTGAGGGTTCCTCATCTCACATTCAGTATAAACCCTGGCTGGAAGCAGATCCCAGTGAGAACAGGGCCCATGGGATCTATAGAGTCGTTGCAGGAAGAAACCAGTTCTGGGACAAAGGAGAGTAGCAGGACAAGCCCGTAGCAAACGAGAAAGCCCTGCTTCAGCAAGAGCACTCAGCCCAGATGCTGGTCCTGTGAGGATGAGCACCCAGGACAAGGACACAGAGGAAAGTGGTAGTGTCATTCATCATGCCCCCACAGTGATGTGCTCACCCTCCTTATCCTCTATTTCTGGGTTTGGGGCATTGAAAGAATTCTGAGTGTCAGCCAAGCTCAGGTTCTCTACCATGTCCTGGTTCTGTAGTCCCAATCTCACTGTCTCCTCTGTGACCTCTTCTGGGCAAACTTTACCAATAGCTTTGAAGTGCTCTTCTCCTATGTTTGGCTACTTTCTTCCAGGAATTCTAAGTCCTACAGATGCCCCAGCTGCAAGGCTGGGAATGTCTTCCCCACACAGTTCCGATGCAGTTACCTACTTTGCTTTTGGACATGGAAGGGTGACACTTCCCACCAAGGTCAGCCTAGATGTTGTTGGGCCAGTGAAAGGTGAGGCAAGACTGTGACGTCTTCTCAGTCAGCAGCGACAGGTATCTCTCCATGCTTCGGTTTTCTCAATGTCTATTTAATTTCATGAGTGGGTAATTCCTTTATACTCTTAAGACCTCTCCAAACCTAGGAAATGATTCTTTGAGGATGGACACTGAGGAAGGCTCATTTGGTTTAAGCCCAGGTCAGCATCAGTCCAGCTCCAATAGATCCAGTCATTGAAAAGCAGAGCTCTAAACAGGCAGATGGTGGCAGGCAGTGCACACGTGGGTCCAAAAAGTCACTCTCATGGCTCTGCTGGAGGCCCATGTTTGGACTGTAGATTCAGGAATATGGTTCCCGATACTACTTCCCAGCTCTCATTCCATCATCTGGGCTGTCCACTCTTGACTTTCTGTCCTCTGCACAGGGCACAGGGAAGATCTTACGAACAGAGTAGTACTCAAATCAAAATAAGGAAATCAGTTTGCAGCATCAATCAAACCACTAAGAATTTCCAGGACTCCAAGCCAGTTGAAGTCATGCCTTTGCACAGGTTGTAGAGTGACTTGTCCTCATTGACATAGGCTTTGCCTTAATTTATAGCTGCTCAGGGATGTGGACCTTTTTATATACCAAAGAACAAGTGCCACCAAACACCAACGGAATAGGTCTTCATCACCTTCACTATCTGAACTTCAGCCTACTGTCTTCCCTGCTGAAATTCAAGCCATAGAAAGAAGAAACCATTTGAAGTCACTTCCAAAACATGTCACTTGGCAAACACCAGGGGCAGTTTGTCCCAGACTCAGGAAAGCACACAAGCACTGTTCACTGTGTGGGTGTAGTTAGAAGATTAGGCAGAGGGTTAAGTGGGCTTTAAGTCTCAATGGCACAGAAGATTGCACGTAACTGGACATTAAACACAAGAATGGGGGTAAGAGAAGCTATTTCTATCTCACAGGAGGATTCCTCTGTGGAGACCAGGCCTTGTATAAATCCTTAGGAACATGAGTCAGGGATTCTGGGTAATGCTGCAGATCTTAAACTGCACAGTTATTTTCCTAGGAACACAGAGAAGCAGTTGCCACATTGGTGACTGACAGCTTGGCCATCAGGAGTTTTCCCAGTGTTGAAATAATGATGACGCTGCTGAAGCAACACATTCATCATAAGAAAATGTCACCAACCCTTGTCCTGGGCCCTGCTCCTCCCTTCTCTACTGAAGGATAGTTGTTGCACAGCTCAGTGTGGCCCTCTGGGTCACAAGTAAGTCACAAATCTCAGGCTCTCACATAAAACTATTCGCTGTTTTTATAATGTAAACTCTTACTGGATGGAGTGGCTTTTTTTTTTTTTTTTTTTTTTTTTTGAAACCAAGTGGAATCTGAAATGGTCCTATTTGTGGACAAAGACTCTTAGGTGTAAAGGATCCCAAACCTCTCAGTCCAAGGCATTCACAGAGGATGAGGTAAAATAACAAAAGGGAATCCAGGGGGTTCTTCAAGATGCAGTCAGCAATGTACCCATTCAGGTGGCTCATCCTGCCAAAGAACACACTTCAGGTTCAAGGAACAAACCTGACAAGGAGAATTCCAAACAAAAATCCTAGGGTCACCGCATTCCCCTTAGCCCCAAGCCTGTCTTAGTTGCCGTTCTATTGCTGTGAGAAGATGCCATAGCAAAGCAATTTATAGGAAAAAGCATTTATTGAGGGTTTATAGTTTCAGAGAGTAAATCCTATGACCATCATGCAGTGATTAGGCAACAGGCAGACATGTATGCAAAGCCAGGGAAGGTCCTTGGCTATCCACCTCTTCCTGTGAGTCTAGTTCAAATACTGAACAGGGTCCTAAAGTAACTTTCCCCAAAGGGAACAATGGAGAACAGGTCCTACCTCCACAAGTCTGCTTCAGATACCCTTGACCTGGAGTAATGGGCTTTGGATTCATCTGGCAGAGAGAGACCTGCTTCAGATGTCCACACCACAGAACCCTGGAACATGGGTTCCTCCCACGGGGGCCTGCCTCAGCTGCACACACCTTAGAGTAACAGCTTCGGATTGAGCTGACAAGGGCCTGCCCTAGATGTCTTCAGCCTGGAATACTGGAGTTGGGGGTTCAGATCACAGGGCTCTTGGACATGTGTTCTCAAACAGGAGCTCTAGGTCATGGGCTCTGCTAAGAGAATCTGTCTCAGCTGCACTTGCAGGTCCAGGTGTCCCTCAGATCATTAGAAGTGGAATCTATGATGGGGAGTCATGGCAGAGAGACAGGAGCAGAAAGCCAAGGGCTTACATCTTGAGCCATCAGCACAAAACAGAGAGAACTAATTCACTATGGTAAGTCTTTAAACTCTCAAAACAGGTTTCTGGTGGCATACTTCCTCCAACAAGGCCATTTCTTCTAAATCTCCCAAACAGTATCGTCAACTGGGTACCAAGTATTCAAATGCCCAAGACTATGGAGAAACATTTCTCATTCAAACTATCAGAGCCTGACCTCCATAGTTGGTGACCTCCAGAACAGCCAAGATCTCATCTCAAAAATAAAAGGTGGATAGTATATGAAAAAAATAACACCCAAGGTTGACCTCTGACACCCTTACATGTGCACACACAAAGAACATGTTCACACACCCATTCTCAAACACACACACACACACACACACACACACACACACACACACATATAGACTTAAGTGAACTGGTACAAAATAAGAGCTTTTGATGTGACTGACACAGGGGAAGAGACTTGGTTAAGGGAACAAAGTCTCAACCCTGAGAGGTGGTTTTAGAGCCTGCACAGTGAGACTATACCACTCCCAGTTCGTGGAGGTCTGGTGCACAGTGTGACTATCTCACTCTCTGTTGAGCCAGGCACTCCACGGTGATCTCAATCGTGCATGTTTTTAAACCACAAGACTTTCATAAGCTCGACCTTGGCAAAGATCCGAGCATGGGGGAAGGGAGGTGGACACGGATTCTCACCCAAGCCAAGGAGTTCTAGATGTCTGATTGCTGCTGGATGAGGGGGTCAGTTTTCATCAAACGAAGTGACTCCTGGTATATTAACCAAATTCCAGGACAGGCCCTGAGCCCAGGAGTTAGTCAACACAAATTTGGCCTCTATGTTTTTTATTTGCTTGTTTGTTTTATAAAAGAGAGATCAAGAGCATGAAGCTGAGCATTTAGGGAGCTGGGAGAAGGGAATAACATACTCCAAATATACTGTGTGAAAATTTTGAAGAATAAATAAAAGCAGGTTTTTTTTTTTTTTTTTTTAAATTTTGTGAGCCACTATAGTTTTGAGGGTGTGTTCTAGAATCTGCTGTATTGGAGCAGATGAAGACTCAAACTCATATTTTCTAAAGAATGCTGAGTACAGAATTGAGATACAATCCGCCCTTCAGTCTGTGCTCAGTAAAATCCTGATGTTTGATCTTTTGCATCATCATTTAAATAAACTTAGAGAAGCCCTGGTGTTGACTGCAGATGCCAGGCATGCCCAGGAATCAAGGGAAAATGCAGTCCTTTGCCTCTGTCCTGGCCGTCCTCACTGGCTCCCACAGTTTCCTGGGCTCTGCATGTGCAGCCTTTCTGCCTCTGTCTTCTGTGGGCACATGTAACCTCGAGTTCTCAGAAGGACGAGGCTCCTGCCTGAACAGTACCCCTCACAACACTCCCAGCCAGAGCACACGCGAAGGACATGGGGTATTGATCACAGAAGTGTGCTATGGTGTGGCTAGCTTAGATTTTAGATGCACAGAATAAGGCTGGGATGCCATACCTTCCACTCTATCTGTCTGTCTCTTTGTCTGTCTGTCTGTCTGTCTGTCTGTCTGTCTTTTATGGTGATAGCTGATATTGGACATGATATAATTGTTTGCTTTGATCAAAAGAAGGAGCTGTGCTGTCAAAACTGTCCTTATTCCAAGTCCTAAGAAGTTCAGTCACTGCCATGACATAGAGAAGTGGAGTCAAGACAATTGAGGATCTTTAGGAAAGCAAATGTTTTCCTGCTTCAGCAGGGCAGCCTGCAGCTGGACAGACTGGCCTGGGCAATCGCTGTTTGAGGTGAATAATATCTCAGATGATTACATTTTTAAAAATAGATTAAAGACATTTTTGTCATTTTTAATGTCTTACTACTAGTACTTTATAAAAAATATCTGAGATGATGTTAACAGACATTTTACAGTGAAAACACTTTCAGGGCTGTTTAATGGGTCACTTATTACTCTGCAGGAATTCTCTAGGGCCGCCTGGATTTTTTAATCCATGGCACCATTTTTGAGCATTTTACTGCATGCAAGGCAGTGTGAGAGACAAGGGTGGAAGACAAAATAATAACATGCATTTTCCCAATTGATCATAAAGATTTTAAGAACCAGCCCAGGAATGAGGACAGTTCAGGTGAGCAGAACATAGTCTGCAGAGTTCTGCTTCTGTGAAACCTCAGGAGATGGTCTCCACAGAGCTCAGAAAGTGTCTCTGCTGTGTTCCCATGTCGTCTTCTTTTTCCTCTTCCTCCTCTTCCTCTTCCTCTTCTTCCTCCTCCTCTTCCTCTTCTTCTTCTCCTTCTCCTCCTCCTCCTCTTCTTCCTTTTTCTCCTCCTCCTCCTTGTTTTTTGTTGGATATTTTATTTACATTTCAGATGTTATCCCCTTTCCCCATTTCCCACCCACCCAGGAACCCCCTATCCCATCACCCCTCCTCCTGCTTCTACGAGGATGTGCCCCCCCCACTCCCACCTCCTCACCCTCAAATTCTCCCACACTGGGGCATCCAGCCTTCACAGTTCCCATGTCATCTTAAGGTGGAGGCAAACATCTGTGCAGAATAATGAGGCACACTTCTGTGATGTGAGACAGAAGGACGCAGACTGTAGTCACTTTCTCAGAACCTTCCATAGCCATTCCTGCTCACAGTCACCAGATAAACAGCTGCATTTGAAATTTGGGTAAATGGCACATAGATTATAAAGGTGTTTCCTGTTGACCTGAATTTCAAGTTTACCTGCGCATGCTTACCTTTTATTTGTAAAACCTAGCTCATTTCCAGTCAATTCCTGGTAATGTGTCTCTGAGCACTGCAGACAGCACTGAAGCCACGCAGCTTTCTGCTAGCAACCACAAGGGTTAAACCAAAAAAGAAGAGGCCACTTTTTGTGGTGGGGATGCTACTGGCCCGTTCTTGATGCTCCTGGAAATGGTGTCTACAGACCCACTCAGTTAAATCACTGGTCTACATTCGCAGACTTACCATCACCAAATTCTTTCTCTGCCTTGGGGAAGTGAAACCCACAGGAAAAGGGTGACAGGTTGACCTCTGAGTCCTTTTTAGTGAGCCTGTACTTTGTGCTCTTTCTGTCCTGCAGAAGCCCACCACAGAAATCGGTGAGCGAAGAGCAGTTGAAAGATTCTGTAAGCAAGAGTTTGAGGCTGTGCGACAGGGCAGAGCTGTGTGCTCATATGATTGCAGTGCATGCTGGGAGATTATTTACCTATCATCTTTGACATCTAGATATGCAGACTTCTCTAGACAGAAAAGCTGAAAAAAGTGCTGGTCAAAACAACCCAATAAGACATAGGAGCTAAGGAGCCCCAGAGATTCCTGAGACAGAGGTCCAGAGGGAGTAGAGATTTCCAGAATGTTCCTTGTGGGTCTTGTCACATTGTGCTGCCCCTCAGGGGAAAAGAGATGCTCTCTCTGTCTTTTTGTGTATTTGTGGTATGTGTGTGTGTGTGTGTGTGTGTGCGCGTGTGTGTGTGCGTATTTGTTCTGTTTGTCTCTGTGTAAGAGTGTGTAGTTCTGTCTGTCTGCTCTGTGTGTGTGTGTGTTCTCTCTTTTTGTCTCTGTCTCTGTATATGTGTATGAAATTCTGTCTGTGTGTCTGTGTGTTCTCTCTCTCCCCCCGCCTCTCTCCATCTCTCCTTCTCCCCCTCCCTCTCTCTGTGTTCTGTTTGTCTTTGTATGTGTGTGTGGTTCTTTCTGTCTGTGTGTCTTCTCTCTCTCTCTCTCTCTCTCTCTCTCTCTCTCTCTCTCTCTGTGTGTGTGTGTTCTGTTTGACTCTGTGTATGTGTGTGTGGTTCTGTCTGTGTGTCTGTCTCTGTCTCTGCCTCTCTCTGTCTCTCTGTCTCTCTCTCTGTCTCTCTGTCTCTCTGTGTGTGTGTGTGTGTGAGAGAGAGAGAGAGAGAGAGAGAGAGAGAGAGAGAGAGAGAGAGCATCACAGTCACCTAGGAGTGTCAGAAGAACCATGCTCAGGGTGTCACAGAAAAGCAGCTTAGCTGAGGATCCGCTGGGGCTCTCTCTGTCACAATCAGCCTCCATGGGGAAATCAAACAGTCCAGAGCTGGGTGGGAAAGTGCAGCTGAAGGCATAGATGGCAAGAGAGAGAGAAAGACAGAGTCACAGCTGGCTTTCTGGAGGTGGAGGCAAAGTCCCAAAGCTTACATGGCAACACCTTCAAAGGAAAATATTTGTAAAACACATGGGTAAATATAATCTGCAAATGACACACAGGGACACAGACTTATACCCACCTTTGGGGTTGAGGCATAAATCCACTTTCCTAGACCATAGGCTATAGCTGGACTTTGGCTACTTTGTGATTACTTCTTTCTTCCACCTTTCTCCACCCCTAACTCTAGATAGGAGAGAAAATGAGGCTAGAAAGGAAAGGGGTGGCGTTATCATTAAGCTACTTCCTGCTGATGATGGGTGTTGAGTTCCTTGGGACAAGTTTGAACTTCATTATCAGGATATCTAATTTCTTCTTGTTGTTTGTTCTTTGCACATGATTACTTAACAAACCTTGGCCAACAGCAACCAAACAGTAACCAAGAACCCACTACCACCAACACTGTTTTTCAGGGCCCTAGCATTTATATAATCTCGGAAGAGTCCCCAGAATTCCAAGTGTCACACAATTTCAGAAATTATCTGCAGCTCACAAAATCACAGTCCTGTAGAGCACGAGGCAAATCACACTCAGCTGCTGTGGACAATATGAAGCATCCCCAGATCCCACATCTGAGATTAAAATAAAAACATATTCCCATAATATTTCTGTGTTTTTCAAAGAGACCAAATTCCCACTACAATAGACAAATATTCATTGTCCTGGGACTACAGGAATATTCTTACTTTCCTAGGCTATTGTAACATAACCACTTTTCTAGACTACACACACACACACACACACACACACACACACATACACACACACTATCCACTTTCCTAGAGTATAGGCATATACCCACTTTTCTAGAGTAAGGTGTCCACAGCAGCTGGAGACCTCTTCAGCTAATCACTCAGACATACATTTTCCAGCCAACCACCCTGCACCCACTTGGCAGGCTGGCTGAAAGTAGCCTCAGGTGCCCAGTCCCAGAGAAGCTCAGGAAGACAGATGGCAGGATCTAACTGCAGTCCTGTTCTCAAGAATTCAAGCGTCCAGATGAGGCTGAGTGAGCACTCTCTGAGAAGGGATGCACAGCCTTTATATAAACATTCAGCAGCACCATGGCAATGCCAACAGCTGGGGCTCCTTCCTGGGCAAACACACAGCTGTGGGCCAAGAAAACTGCATTTACGGCTGTGAAATGCCAAGTTCATGTAGTTTTCATGTTGGAAAACATTATCATCTCTTGATTTTCCCAGCCATTTTAAGCCATAAAATTATATTTAGTACATACAACATAAAAAGTTGAAACAGCAGAAGTGATTTGCATTTTTATCACCATCAGAAAACTAGGAACAGCTCTAAGGTGGGGCTGGCTGTGACCTTTTGCATTTTGGGTAATGCCAGGAATGATGGAAGACCAAGAATGCGGCAGGTAGGAGCACCAGGCATGTGTGGATAGAGGCCAGATATGAACACAATGCACGTGTATATATACAGTGTAAGTATAGACACAGAGCAGACGTGTATAGCATGCAAGTATGTATACAGTGCAGGTGTGGACCCAGTACAGGTATTTATTTATACAGTACAGTGTGGGCATTGTTTAGATGTGTACACAATGCCAGTGTGGCCATTGTACAGCTACACAAGCAGTACAGGTATGTATGCAGTGCAGGTGTGTATACAAGACAGATGTTTATATAGTGCAGATGTGTATGCAGTACAGGTGTGTATAAGGTGCAGATGTTTATACAATGCAGATGTGTATGTGGTGCAGGTGTGTATACAGGGCAGATGTGTATGCGGTGCAGGTGGGTATACAGGGCAGATGTTTATACAGGGCAGATGTGTATGCGGTGCAGGTATGTACACAGTATAGGTGTTTATACAGTTAAGGAAAAAATCCAGTGCAGATAAGAACATGGTACAGATGTACCCCTGTATAGGTGTTGGCCTCGTGTAGCTATGGACCCACTTCAGGAGTGAGCCAGTTCTCGTATAGACCAAGTTCAGTTGTTGTCCCAATGCAGATATGCATCTAGTCAAGAGGGGAACCCAGTGTTGGTGTGAACTCAACACATGAATAGAGGCCATGTGGATGAAGTCACAGAGGAGCAGGTATGCATACAGTGCTGGAGCAGGTACAGTGTGGGTGTGAACTCAGTGAATATCTGGGCACAGATCTCAGTTGGATTGTGGGGTATCAGGTCTGCTGACATCTGCTTCAAGCAGATCATTCTCCTATGGCTGGGACTCTCACATGCAGCACAGACTGAGCTCACGCCTCCCCGCCCTCCCAGCCCACTCTTCTTTCACAGTGCGTTAGCTCGCAGACTGACGCTGTGCAGGTGGCTGAGTCGGGGGCACTGGGGTTTGCCCTCCGGCCTTGCCTAGTGCTGTTTCTCCCCATGCTTGGAATGTGAACACTGTCTCTGGTCTGGGTTTCTTGAGTCCCACTGAGCATTGCCTGGGTTAGGATGCAGATGGCTGATGCAGACAAGAAGGCAGGCAGGACACTTGCAGAGAGAGCTGGTAGTCTGCCATTTGCGGCTCTGATTGACTTAACCAGGGTGAAATTGATTGCTTTGGAGCAGAAAACTTAAATACTTAATTTGGTCTTGCATTGTGAAGTCATTGCACTGAAGCTCCTAGATGTCCTGTCCAACTCTGGGGTTAGAGATGTCCGTTCTGGTGTGGGAACCTCTCACCTGGACCCCATGCCTTTTCACTAGGCCCTGCTACTCCACCTTCTGCAGTCTCAGCTCCTTTCCTGGCAGTATCTCCGGCAACACCACCACCACCCTCCCACCCCTGTACCCTCCCACCCCTGTACCCCTCCACACACCCCAGCACCTGGGCACCTGGCTTTGTGATTTTCTTACCTTGCTTGCCTTTGCCTCAGGGTGCATTTCTACTAGGGAGGTTAGATGAATGCCTCTTGGTTACTTATTGGCTCATAGTGGCCTAAGGCTGTAATCCAGAACACTTTCATTTTTGTTAAAGGATCCACCCAGAGACCAAGGAAGCATGAGTTTGGGCCCACACTCACCACTAACTCCAGAATTAGTCCTACTATGCCTTGTTTACTAGATATTTCAGAATCACAGAGGCCAGCAACAGAGGAAAATACAGGAGGTGAAGAGAGACAGTGGGGACTTGCTGGTTGCTTTTTGTCAGTGTGAATGAAACAAACCTAGACATATCTGAGAAGATGGGATCTCAATTGAGAAAATACGTCTGTAAGATTGGCCTACAGGTACATCTGTGGTCATTTTCTTCATTAATGGTCAATGTGGGAGGCCTCAGCCCATTGTGGTCACTTCCACCCCTGAGTAGTACAAGAAAGCAGGCTGAGTAAGCCCTGGGGAACAAGCCAGAGCAGGACTCCTTCATGACCTCTGCTTCAGTTCCTGCCTCCAAGTTCCTGCATTGCATTCCTGGTCTGACATCCCTCATCGATGTACTAACGTGGAAGCCTAAGCGGAAATAAACCCTTTCCTCCCCAAGGTACTTTAGGTTAAGACATCTTATAACAGTAATAAAAACAAACAAGCAAAAAAACTCAACTGAGACAGGGACGTGCCATGCCTTAGGTGGGAGAGAAGGACATGTGGTCAGCACTGACCCCTTCCCCTGGAGCATATCTGGATGTCAGCTGGGGCCTGAAAGCGGCAGGGAAATACATGCTGTGAGCCAGGAAGTTTCATGGGGGTGGGGAAAGAACATGAAAAGGCTTTTACTGAGCACCTGGCCACTGCTACAAAGCAGCTGGGGGTAGGGTGGGGACAAGATTATTGGGAAACTAAAAGTGAGGAGTTCAGGCAGGTGAGCAGCCCTTAGTTCAGGGAAAGTTGGCCTCTGGACAGCCTGCTTGGGCCAAATGTCAAATGTAGCCCACTGTTCTCCACGGAATCTCGCAGGAGCTAGGAGGCCATCAGGCAGATGTTCACGGAGTTTGCTGGAAAGTGGGCAGTGGGTGGTAACACAGACCCATAAGTGTGGATGAGGGAGGACATAGGTATCCAGCTTTTGTGAAGTGCTTGGCCAGGGTGGGCTAAGGTGGAAGGTGTAGGGGGCGTGGTCATCAGTGGGGAGGAGTCTGTCCTGGCTCTAGTGTCCTCTCTACCTAGTAAGGCAGGAAACCAGCTCTAGACCCACTCACTAATCAAGCACGAGCCTTAGGCAAGTCTACTGCGCTTCCAGTCGGTCAGTGTATTGAGAGGGCTTGGATGAAGCCAGCATCACTCATCCTGTGCCCTCCAGAGACCACCTGCAGCTCTTAAAGTTGTCATTGTCACACTGCTACTGCATGGGTGTGCATTTGGCACAAGAACAAGATGTGACTTTGGTATTGCCTGGCCTTGCAGAGAGTCCCAGATACATTCCCTAGTGATAAAGGTGCACCCCTTCAGTGCTTGCCCTGATTACCATCTTCTTACCATAGATCATAGAGGTATTGAGGCACCCGATTCTAAGTCATTCACTTCCCACAACTGTCTCAGGCCATGGGGATGAAGCAGCTGAGGAGTGTGGGGAGAAGTGTCAGAGGATGGTATCACTGGTCCAATGCCTGATTCTTCATCTGCTACATGTATGTGGCTTCAGAGTGTAGGCACTGGTTCCAGGATGGACCAGAAGTGGTAGGAGACTCTGACCTTTTGTGTGTTTACCCATCCACTTGGTTGTTTTGTTTGTTTGTTCAGGTGTGTGTGTGTGTGTGTGTGTGTGTGTGTGTGTGTGTGTGTGTGTGTGTGTTTATGTGTGTGTATTTGCTCAGGGCTGTCTCAGCAACTGCTCAGTAAGTCTTCTGTCCCTGAGGGCATTACTGAGCTGGGAGCATGAAACTAGGACTGAGTAAGGCAGTATGGGACCAGTATAGATGTGGTCTCAGTGCAGATGTAGACTGTTGGAGGGGTGGATAGGGCACTGTGGGTACAGTGTATGTCCAGACACAGTCTCCTGGGTGGATACGATGGATACCTGAGACTGTCTTTCCCTTCTCCCCAGGAAAGATGTGAGAGGATTGTCTCGAATTCTGTTTGTCCTTTGGATGAGACAGAGCTGACAACCAGATATCACCTGACACAAGTGTCAGGCAAAAAAACCTCATGGGGATCGATTGCTGATGCCTTCTTCCAAAATGACAAACATAGACTCTCCCAGAATGAACACTGGTCCTGTCCTTTCTTCTTGCCTCTTCATGTCTATCTTGGTCTTCAGTGTAGCACTGGTTGCCCAGGTCCTGCCAGGCTCAGCCTGATTGAGCCTCTACCTCAGCCTACCCTCACTTCACCTGTGTCCCATCTAGTCTGTGACATCCCATTTACCTTTCCTTTGCTACGTGTCAGGTGCCACAAGCATATGACCAGGCACAGGGCAGAAACCTGGGACAAAGAATGACTGACACAAGTCAGGGGGGACTCCTGACACCTGTCCTCCCCAGAGACCTGAATGTATAACCTGGATGCCGTGGACCTCACCAGTGTGAGTCCTTTGGGAAGCAAAGATCCTGGCTGTTCTGCTTAAAAGCTCAAGGTGTTTCTCAGGTGTCGGGATGGGAAACAGAGCAGCCAAATGTGCTGGTGTGTGTTCATAATCCTAACACTCAGGCAGGTGAACCGAAGGATCACAAGTTCAAGACTAGATACATAGTGAGTTCCAGGCCAGATAGTGCTGAGCCCCTATCTCAAGCCCATTTCTCCTCCCATGCGGAAAAACAAAAATAACAAAAACAAAGCCTGTTGCAAAGAGGCAGGCTGTGTGTCATCGTCCCCTGTGCATTTCCGTTCCACACTGGCTTATTTTAAGACTTAAGGAAAGACACAACAAACTGGATTTTCAGGTCTACTGAGGGAATTTCAAAGGCAGAAAACCCAAGTTGCCCCACAGAGATGTCTGCTTGACTTGTAAACCGTGGTTACACAGAGCTCCGGAGCACACCCCTGAACTTCCATAAGGAAAGTGGCTTCACACCTGAGCTGTGCTGAAAGACCTGGTACTTGCCTCTTCTCAAGAAAACTTGCAGCTCTGACTCATAAATATTGTCAGGGTGCTCCTCCAGCAAACATTGTTCTGACTTAAGCTCTTTGATAATATTTTTAAAACTACACCGATCCTCCTGCCCTGCCGCTGGCAACTATGATGTTTGATTGCTGTCTGAGGCTTGCGGCATTTCCTAATGAGAGAGTTAAGATTTCAAAAATTCCCCTAGTTGTGAATTGAGTATCCACCCTCCACCTGAGCCTTCAAGGGGACACATCGGGCCCTCAGGTCTGTACCTTGCAGTGCAAGACTCTGGAGAGAGACTGCGTACTTCAAGAGCTGAGGAGTGAAAACTTAGTCTGGAGAAAGAAATCCTGTGACAAGGCTAGTATGATCTGCCACAGAGAGAGGGGATTCTGCAGCCTCACAGACATGTTCCTTATAAATGGCTCTCTGCCTCCACTTCCCCATGGTCACAGCCCGAGTCAGTAACATCTGATAAACCCAGGAGATTAACTGGGCTACAGAAAAAGACATGCCTCCTAACCATGCCCCAGTGGTCTCTGGTATGAATCTGGGAATTTTCCGGTACTCAAATGCAACTGAGTGAGACTTGAAAAAGTTCTTGGGTTCTCAAACCCCAGAATTCACATCTTGTGGCACCTGGCTTGAATAGAGTCCTGCTCTGGAGCAGAGACAGATACTAGAGAGGTGGCCTCAGGACCTGCCCTCTGACCTTGTCCCTTCTCTCCCACTATCTACTGAAAGAAGATTCACCATAGGGAAGAGGCCTGTGTGAAAGGATTCTACAGGAGACACAAGGAATGGTTTTGTGGGCAACATAAACTCTAAGGTCTGTGAGCAGGTCCCATGGCTGCAGAGATGTTCTGTCTATCTGTAGTGAGCAGGGAATGAGGCTGGAGGACTCTACGGTATGGAGTGAGATGTAGAGGCAGGGTGGGACAGTGACCAGGGAAGTCTGACTCTGAGACCGCCTGTACTCAGGGAGCATAGAGCCCAGGTCTTACGAAGGGCAAGGAACTAAAGAAGTGTGCTGCACACACTGGTCCAAGTGACAGCCTGTCAGCTGACCACAAGTGAGTAGGGAGTAGGGTGTGGAGGGCCTGGGCTTCACTGGCTTCAGAAGACAAGAGGGTGTTATGAGTCTTATCTAAATGACTTAGGAAGAATGCTAGCCATGAGGCGACACTGGCCCACAGAGAATGAGCAGTTCCTATCCAATGCAAAGCTGAGCAGCCACGTTGGTGGAACGCACCAGATGTGAAACAGAACCTTGCGGACACCTGGGTCCTCTGAGAGATCTAGTAAAATGGGCAAGAGTTAAGACACTCTGCTGGTTACAGAGAGTCCTGCTTGGACTGTCTGCAGACACCTGTGAGTAAGTGCTGTCTCCACAGCCTAGTTTTGCCACATCATGTCCCAAGGATCATATGGAGGTCTCTCAGGGGAAGAGAAAGTTGATTCACTACCCACTCAAGACCCAAAACGATGATATGCTTAAGTCAGTGATATGTACCATTTGCAAGAAGTTGCAAATACAGCAGAACTTTGGGGCTCCTCCTACCAGAACAGGGTGACTTAGAAGGTGAGACCATGCTGTAGTGTCAATACATCCCATATACACATCATATATAATATATACATCATCATACATAGACACTTACATACACACACGCACATATCAAAACACCATGGCCCATACCTTATTAAAAACATACAATAAAGATAATTTAGTTAGATGGAGTTGCTAGAAAACTAACAGATTGGCATTTGGTTGGGGAAGGCAGAACTACTTTGGGGTCATTGGGTGGTACGTTCCTATCTGGCTGGGACATTTGTGGATATTCAGGCTAAACCTACCATGGAGTGAAGTGTCACCATGAGTTATGATGACTCCTGACTTTTTCTCCACTAACAGGCAGTGGGGACCATCTCAGAAAGCTCTGAGCCACAAAGAACATGTTGCAGAGGGCATGGAGGACCCATTGGCCCAGGCAACAAAGAGGTAGTGTATCGGCTTTGATCCCTCTGTATGTAGAAGGCATGAGCTCTGAGGAGTGTGTTTTGGGGCACACTGCTGGTCCTTAGAAGCACCTTACCCTGTGTCATCATCAACTGTGGCATAGGCTGTGGAAGACCTTTCTGAAGAGCAGAAAGAGCAAGGGCCAAATTATTTCAGGAGAACACTGGAGAAAGTGGTGGCAGGAAGGAGCCATCAGAATGGTCTTCAGTCCATTCATTCTAGCCAGTTACATTTGCAATAGTTCTCTTGGAGATAACAGCATGACACCATTATTACCCAAGTTCTTGTCACAGGATGGGTCTGGGAAGATCACGCAGCCATCAGAGATCCTACTCCATGAGAGACAACCCCTGCTACCCCTAAGTGCAGAAAGCACAGCCCTGTCTTCAACAGCACAGCAGGCAGCCTGGGCATTGCCAGATTAATTCAGACCTCACCTGCCTGATGGCTGGATCCAATCACAGACTCCTGATAGTTCCAGGTGTGATTGCCTAGGTCTTTAGCACTAGAATAGATTTTCTTTGTCAAGGTTCAGGAGAAACAGAAAGAAATTATTTAAAGTGACTGACTAAAAGCCATCAAGGTTGGCCGGGACCTGCCAAATTGTGTCTCATTTCTTTCCATTCCAACTACTCAATTGCCACGACCTCTCAATTGCCCTGTTTTCTCAAAGGAGGCCTGAGCCTTGATTAGCTCATCTGATCTCATTGTTACCTTCCCAGCTGGCCCCTGTGGCCATCCATACTTGTCCCTTTGGGACTCAGCATTCAGTACTGTTAGCTTGGGAATTCCCAGAGAGCCATGTCCAGAGGGTCCTCATCCAAGACTTCCTTCTGTCTACTGGGAGTTCTCATGAAGGGTCCCTCCTGCCAGCCCCAGAAAAAGTGTGTTCAGAGGAATGTCACATTGAGGAGGTGTAACCAGGGAGCAATGTGTAGGCCAGAAAACAAAAGGAAAAGGGACACTGAGGATACGGGAGGGCAGCCAAGCTTCCCTCGAACAAGTGGGGATTAGGAAAGAGAAGCTGAGGGTTAGATATGAACTCTTGACTACAACCTGATCATGGAGGTGTGGGTGGAGTCATGATCAATAACTCATGAAAACCTCAAAAGACTGGGCTATAAGGATACATACCTGACCTGGTTGTAGCCTTGTCTCAGGCAGAAGAAACCCAGGATGTCAGTTCAACCTGGGACAGCTAAGGCAGTATCAGAACTCTCTCTACCAGAACTGGATTTCATGGAGGAGAGTCAATTTCCAGAGCTTTGAAAGTGAGCAAGATGGCATCATCTCTATAATGAAGCTGGTCTCAAGCTGCTCCCAGGTGGCTTGTGCCTGGGGGGCTGCAACAGGTGGTGGTGGGGATGTGTGTAATGCTATGACCATCTCAGTCTTACATCTTATATAGTGTGATCCTGTTGGCCCTTGTCTGTGGCTTGTCTTCATATGTCACAAACACATGTCTTACACAGACTCTAGAGATGGTAGTCTCATAAGTGAAGCAGGCCAGGCAGGACAAGAGGACCTTAGCTAACTCACAGGGCAGAATTTGTGGGCTGCCACACTGGAGACATCTCCTGTGTAGTTACAAAAACAGAGACCAACAGCAATAGGATGAAGTGACTAAAGACAGAGAATAAGGCTTGGGAGTCAGAGTGCAACTGTGCCCAGCCAGAAGACAGTGAAGCCTCCTGATTCAGTGCGCTTCTCAACCGTCTGAGAATGTGTAGCCACCTCTGCCCTCAGCTTGCAGAAGCATCACTCGCTCCAATTCCTGGTCAATCCCTCACATGGGGGCTCCCTCTCCAGGAAATACAGGACACGCTACCACAGGATTCCTAGCTCCCTGGAGCCACTGCTGTTGAAGATGGCTGTTGCCCCTCTGTCACTCACATACATAAGAGGAATGCCCAGGCTGGGCATGGCATGTGTGAGGGTAGGCACCTATCAAGATGGCATCTAAGAGAGCACATAAAGATTTAGCAGACAATGGAATGAGAATCAGGCCATCATCCTGGGCATGCAGGGGGCACAAGTCAGTTTCTTCCATTAAGTACACTAACTAGTAACACTAGCTTCTATTTTGGTGTGTGTGGGGGTGATGGGGGATGGAGAACGTCCAGGCTATGCATTCTAGGCCACTCAGAACTTTCAAGAAAGGTGGGAACATTGACACAGCAGATAGAAGAGGGAAGCTTTAGGGGTGGAAAAACTCACAGAGGCTGATGGTCAGAAAACTCACTTGTGGTTTTGAGGGAACAACCAAGCCAAGGAGAGGGGACACAGGGTCAAATGAGCAATGAGATGAGCAGAGTGTCAAGAGAGGGGCTTCATAGATGCAAATCATGCAGCCAACTAAGCGTGCTTGAGGTCCATCTGGTGATCACAAGGAAGAAGCTACTAAGCACAGGTCAGTCAATCCCAACCCTGTGTGGCTCCTCAGAACATCAGCAAGGTTCCCGTCCACATCCCTGATTTGGTGACATCAAGACAGGTCATGTCTAACTCTTACAGGTGCCAGAAAGGCTGCTAATTCCCATCCCAGTCTTTCCTCTCCTTTGGATTTCCTTCCCCCAGGATATAGCTGTGACCAAAGTAGAATACCAACTCAATTCAGCAATTCCTTCTGAATTTTCTTATCCTGTAACAGAGAAGCACAGAAGGATTGTTTTATTCCTGTCCTTAAAGCTTCATTTTTTTTCATGAGCCAGGAAGTAAGGCAAGGCAGTGTTTGGCAAAGACAAAGAGCTTGCCATGGCATGGTGTCTGGCATCCATCTTGCTTCCTAATCTTGGTTTGTGGAAAGACACAATAAGACAAAAAAAAAAAAAAAAAAAAAAAAAAAAAAGGTAGTGCATTATTAGTTCTGTGTTCCCAGCTGTGTCCTGCCAATACCAGGCATAGCTGGATACACGCTGCCCTTCTTGTGCCTTCAGGTGGATGGGGAGTAGAGACTGTTCATCTCTGTGGGTAAACATGATATATGGCCCTGGTCTTCCTTGAAGTTCAATTTTACCTGCAAAGACTGGAAACCAATATCAGAGATGGTGGAAAGCAAAGAGGCATTGCACAGAAGCTAATAAAGGTAGCTTTGCTTGATGGCACAGCATTAGTTACTTTTCTGTGGCTGTGGGAAAACACCATGACCCAGGGATCTTAATGAAAGAAAGAGGTGTGGTTTATGGTCCCCAGGGTTAGACTCCATCACAATAGGGATGCAGGCATGGAGGCACCTGTCGCAGGAAGCTGAGAGATCACATCTTCAACCTCAAAAACCATCAGAGACCAAACTGAAAGTAGAGGAATGCTATAAATTCTCAGAGCCTCCCCTCCCCCACTAGCATACTTCCTGTAGCACGCCTGCTCCTCTCCAAACTGTGCCATTAACTGGGGACTAAGTATTCAAGTGTGTGAACCTAGATGGGACCTCTCTCACTCAAATCATCACAGGCATCTTCCCAACAAACAATGATTGGCAGATGTTGCTACCCTGGCCCCCATGGCTGCCTGTAATACCTGTGATGGGTCAGATCGTGAATACTTTATGTTCTGCTAGCCTCTAGGATACACCAGGGATGCCTAGTTCTGCAGAGATCGTGGCATGATGGGGGGCGGGGGAAGGGAGCAAGTAGCTGAGTTCTGAGATGTTTACTTCCAGACATGAACAGGGGCCAGATGTGGTTCACAGACTGCAGTGTACCAGACCCCGGTGTTTGTCCCTCTGGTCATTGTGAGGTGTCTGCAGGATCCCTGAGGCCCCACTTCACAGCCAGATGAAGCTAGTTCATCATAAGCATCACATGAGTTTGGGAACATCTGAATCAGGTCTCAGTCCCCATCCAGGGACTGGTAAGCCATTTGACCCTCAGTCCTCTTTGCACTTGAGTCTGCCTATTGGGTCAGCAAATCACATTCACTGCACTGGTAGTTGCATCCCACTGACTTGACCAAGGTTACCTCCATCATCTTCAGAGAACTGAGCTCTCGTGCAAGCTCACCCTTACCCTCAGCTATGGCAGATGTGGTTGTGTCAGGGGTTTTTGTCTCTCCATACTCACAGTTAAACCTCAAAATGTGACTGGGATTAAAGACAGGGCCTTTAGGAAGTAATTACTGCTAAATTAATTCTTATATATATGTGAGTCCCTTCTGGTGTCTGGCAGATGTCCTTATAGGAAGAGAGGTGACCATGTGAGATCCCAGGGAGAAGAAACCATTTGTAAGATAAAGTGGTGTGAGACTCAGGAGGAACCAACCTAAGAACCTGATCTTGGGACTTTATCTTCTAGAATGCAGGGTCTCTCCATCCTTGCATGCGAGTCCACGTCTCCAATGCCCTGCTCTGGTGAGTTGTTTTAAATGGAGATGTTGCAAAGAGGAAGCCGTCATATCACCTCCAAAGGGACAGTACCTTGGCTCCTCCCAAGAGAACACAATCTCCACAAAGTCATCTGCATGTGCTCTGGGGATGCTGATGACAAACAGGGAAGGGCACTAGAGACAGGCCAAAGACTTAGGGCTGGACAATACTGTGAAGATGTTGGCTATAGGGGCAGACTAGAGACAGGCCAAAGGCCTAGGGCTGTGTTGAATGTGTGAGGAGTGTAGCCAGAAGCAGGAACCCAGGCAGGTCTCCTGAGTGGGACAGTTTCACAGCTCAGGCTGTGGAGTCTCCTCAGGTAAATCCTCAGAGGGTGAGAGAGCTCCTGTGTGTCAGGGCCCAGGCTCCAGAAAACAGGTTCCTGATGGTACAGTGGATAGAATTCCTTACTGAATAGGATCAGAAAGGATTTGGGCCTCCTGGGGGACAGGCTTAAAAGAATAGGCTGTGGTCAGGATGGCCTTGAAGACTGAGTCTTTCTCATTTTCTGCTGTATCTCCCAAGATTATCTCCATTCTGAAGTGAATAGGGTGTGACACAGCAGTTGGCAATGAGCTTTCTTCCCCTGCAGTCTGCAGGGTAGCCCCAGATTGACGACAACCTCAAATTTTACTCGTGGTTTTCAAAATAAAAACATGTGATCTATCCTTTTTAAACACACACACACACACACACACACACACACACACACCGCACACCGCACGCATGCTCACACACACATTTTGGGATGAAGTCTTGGAAATATTTCATTCTACTGGCTCTGCCCGGCCCAAAATTGGGAAAAATAAAAACAAACAAACAACAAACAATGTGAAACAAATAATTTTTCCTCTCAGAAAAACCATCTCAGGAAGGGGAGCTAGAAGACAGTTTGACAGGTGCAGAGAGCTGGAGGTGTGGTGCTGCCGAGGCCCATCCCTCAGTGATACGTCAAAGATCTGAAAATGAATACAAATATTTCCCAAACACTGGGAGATGGTCCGTGCCTGCGAGTCAGAAAGACAATAGGACAGACGGGACGGAGCCTCCACGGCATGGCCCTGTGCCAACCTCGGGACAGCTGTGCTGTGTGCAAGAATCACAGCAGCTGTATTTAAACTAGAAATTAATTCTCCTTTTATTTAACGTGTGCAGCCTTTTTAGTTTTCAAAAGGGAAACGTTGGCAATTAGGCTGTGTGCATTTCCTGGATGGCACTGGATCTGCTGTTTTTGTCTGCCATGTCTGTGATCTCTAGTCCCAAGACAGGATGGTGATGGCTAAGCCAGGTTTCCTGAAGAGAGAGGGCTTTCTGGCCACCTTTCCTTTTGTTGGCAGAAGGGAATTTCAGACATGCCCATGTCCCCACCCTCCTGGAGGGATGGCAGCAATCTTATTTTCTACTGCGGCTGTTTGGTTTTGATTTAGAATGCTGAAGACAGGCAAGAAAGAAGGGAGTGGAGAGGAGACAAGAGGAGAGCTAGAGAAGAAAGAAAGAGACAGTTCTGCCCTGCTTGGGCATACTGGGGACAGCAAGACAAATGACATCTTTGAAGAGACAAAGGGACAAGTCTTCCCCAAGACACTCAGGAAGGTGTGTGCTACTCTGTCTGCCCATGAGGTGGCCAGAGCACTGCGGTCTGAGGAGCTCACAATGTCTGGGGGGTGGTAATGTGTGTGTGTGTGTGTGTGTGTGTGTGTGTGTGTCTGTTTGTCTATATGTCTCTCTTTATGTGTGTGTGTGTGTGTGTATGTCTCTATATGTGTGTGTCTGTGTATGTGTCTGTTTTTGTCTCTGTGTGTGTCTCTATGTTTGTGTATATGTGTCTGTTGTGTCTCTCTGTGTATGTCTGTGTATCTCTAGGTTTGTGTGTCTGTGTGTGCATGTGTGTCTGTTTGTGTCTCTGTGTATGTATGTGTCTGTGTGTTTCTGTGTGTGTGTTTATGTGTCTGTATCTCTCTGTGTGTTTCTGTGTACCTCTGTGTGTGTGTGTGTATGTCTGTGTGTCTGCATGCGTGTGTGTGTGTGTCTGGGTGTTGCCCTTCCTCTACAATGTTCATTGCATCTCCTAAGCAGCTGGTCTGGTCTATAGAAAGAAATAGAAACTGGATAATAAGCAAAGTGATGGACTTAGACTTTGAATTCTCAAATAAATAAATAAATAAAAATAAATGAATTCCAGAGTCACCCACTACCTCCATGGAAACAGCACCTTCCAGACCCAACAGGGCTGGTGTTTGCATGGATTCAGACTGTGGCAGCATGCACAAGGCCTGCACAAGTTCAAACCAGACAATATCCCAGGACCAAAGTCCCAGGAAGTGGACACACAGCCCTGACCTCATCAAGAAGCCATTTCTAACTGATACCTGCTGGGAAAGAGAAATAGTTTTTCCTAATGGAACGTCACTAGAATGGTAAGCCTAGGAGTAGTTAGTCAACACAAAATGGATTCCATGTTTTTTATGTGTGTACTTTAAAAAAATCAATTTTTGTAGATCTTTTTGAGTGGGTCGCAGGGAGGAGAGAAACAAAGTTGGATGGGTATGGAGGTGGAGAGAATCTGGAAGGTGTTGGAGGAGGGGAAATAATGTGATCAAAAATAAAAGGGAAACAGTGTGGCTCCTGCCTTCTCTTCCTACTGAAACTCAAGCTGCAAGCCTGTGGATGGGAGACAGCCAGCAAACTCTCAATGTTCATTGCAGTAGCCCCTTTAAGGGATTCCTCTTCTGTGCTTCACACATAGAGCGTAGTCCCCTTATTGGTTACAGGTATTCGAAAGCCTTTCTGAGTGGGATGTTGGGTCACTACTTGAAACGAAAGAAGCAGGCCCAGGTCTGTTCAGCATCCTTAGAGCTCAGTGTGAGGTTCATGAGGGAGGATGGAGAACCACTGAGGAGTCACTGGGAGCCAGAGGAGGGAGAACATTCCCTACCCTCTCACTCTGTCTTAGTTAGGGTTTTACTGCTATACCCAGACACCATGACCAAGGCAAATCTTAATTGGGGCTGGCTTACAGGTTTCTAGGTTCAGTCCATTATTATCAAAGTGAGAACATGGTGGCATCCAGGTAGGCATGGTGCAGGAGAAGCTGAGAGTTCTACATCTTCATTTGAAGGATGCTAGCAGAATGCTGACTTACAAACAGCTAGGATCAGGGTCTTAAAGCCCACACCTACAGTAACACACCTACTCCAACAGGGCCACACCTACTCCAACAAGTCCACACCTTCTAAAAGTGACTAATCCCTAGGCCAAGCATACACAAACCATCACAGTGTCCACTTCCCTACTCGTGTATCCACTGGAGCTACACAGAGACCAGAGGGCAGAGGGCAGAGGGCAGAGGGCAGAGGGCAGAGGGCAGAGGGCAGAGGGCAGAGGGCAGAGGGCAGAGGGCAGAGGGCAGAGGGCAGAGGCCCCACAACACTGTCCAGAGCTGCAGAGTGGTACCAGCATCTGACTGTTACAGCAAAGTGCAGAAGGCGAGGACTAGCTATGTGATGCCTTTGATACCTTTTGATGTTATATGAGCAGCTATGCTGTCAGACCACCTTGTACTAACAGCCAGTCGATCTTACTCACAGGGACAAAACATTGTCACCATGCAGGGATTGGAAGATCAGCCCTAGACTAAGGGGACAGAGATAGGATGGACTGGCTGGAGATATGACTGGGTTACTCTCTCCTTTCTGCTGAACTGGAAGATGGATGGTGGCTTCCTAGCTCCTGGATGAAATCCCCAGAACTTGCAGGGCCTGGTCACCTTTTCTATGGAGATAGAGAAACTTGGCCAAAGGCAGCTGACAGTTAAACCTAGTGTTAACACCAAACACAGACGTTTAAAACATAGAGTACCTTGGCATGTCCAACAGCATGCTTCATGGTAGAGATGTCCATAACAGTGGCTTGCATCATTATCAGAAACACGGCTGTGGTCATATTTAACTCACACACCTAGACACTAGTTCAGTTCATAGCAAAATTCACAGCAGTTGTCTTTTGAAAAAAATAATCTTTAAAAATTATTTATTTTGTATGTATGTGAGGTGTGCATGTGTGTGTCTTCATGTGTAGGTGTACACGCATGTAGGTGCACATGTGTGTGGAGGCCAGAGGCTGAGTCAGATGTTTTCTTTGGTTACTTTCACCTTATTTACTGAGGCAAGGTCTCTTGCTGAGCCCAGAGATCACAAATCCAGCAAGTCTAGCCAACCAGCTGGCCCCATAGCAGTCCCTGTCTGTGCCTTCTGAGCTCAGGAATTACAGGTGAGCTCCCACGCCTGCCCAGATTTTTATATGGATCTGAACTCCAATCCTTACACTCCTGCAACAAATATTTTGTTTAGTGAACCTTCTGTGTCACCTCAATGAATTCATTTTACAATTAGTCTGCAAAGTGTTACATTTTCTTATGGCATATTCAAACAGAATTTGCATTCACTGACTCTTCTTACTCCCTCTCTTTCCCGTTCCCTCCCCTTGTACCCTTCCATACCCAGAATCTCCTTTCTACTCTCATGTCACATATATCCTGGTGTCCTGCCCCCTCCTTGACCCTGCCTTTCCCACTTATGTCCCCTTTCTATCCCTGTGGCATGTGCCTGTGCTCACACCTGTGTAAGGTAAGCAGGAGCCGAAACTCACAAGAGTTGAGGCTACCAGGAGGAATCCTGAAGAGGATCCCAAGGGGAGGCAAGAAAGCCCAGTTGATGCCCAGAAGATCAAAGCATTCCCAGGAAGAAGACAGAGCAGAGGTGGGGTCACAGCAGCTGCTTCTCAGGGCTACTGATGAAGGAAACTTCTGGAAGAGGGTGAGCTGGCACCTGATCAGGAGGAGGGTGGGAGAATGAGACTAATTCTTCTGAAGCTCTATAGTTCTCCTCACTCCTACACACACCCTCTTCCTTTATATATGCCATTTTAACCTTTAGCAATAGTGGTTCTGACTGTCTTTTCATGTACTGATGGTGTTATAGTTCCTTTGCCAGCAGTACATGTATGTTCACGGCTAATAACCTGCTGTGTATACAGAGAAAGTGCTGGTGGGAAGCTAATTCTACAACTCAGAAGAGGCAGGATCTGAAGCAGATCACACAGTCAAGACATTGACATGCAGAAGGGCTCTCGGGACCACATGCCAGAGACCTGATGGCTGCGATCACCCCTTGACATGGGTAACACCAAGTCCTTTGCTCAAACAGCTGGGCCTGGGTCTGAGCCTGTCTTAGGCTGCCAATCAAAACAACAACAACAACAACAAACCCAAAAACCTTCCTTCTTAGCTGCCCTGACTGAAGTACTTGTTACTGCACCCAAGGCTGTCTGTGTCTGTTTCTACACAGAAGAATCACGTTTTCATTCAAAATGAGATGAAATATTTTCCCAAGGCCTCAAGAATCTCTAGATAGTTCCTGCCTTCAGTTAGCACCCAAACTCAGGTGCTCTACAGACAGAATTCTTAGATTCCGAGAGCCCTGACTCGAATCAATTGGATGACGAGAAGGACTCACCTCCTCCACTCTACACCCAGGCTGGACCGGGAGCCTGCTTCAGCCCCATCCCAGCCCCTTTGCTCTTGTGTCAAGCTCATGTGCAGCCGAGGGGCATAATACTGCAGACTGCATCTCTTTAGTTCTACCTTGCTTCCAACAGAGGGATTAAAACACCGAGGCTGAAGTGTTGCATGCAGGCATAAGGAGCTGCTCATCTGTGGCAAGACTCCAACAATGGTGAGGAGGTGCTTGGCCCCCATAGGGCAACTGTCATGTATGTCAAGGGTCTGACAATGTGATGAGGAATGGGCCCATCTCTCCAAGTGGTAGGCATGGAGGTAGAACTAAAGTCCTTTTGTCTACTGTGCCATCTTAGGCAGTTCATCCATATTTTTTTTGCCTGCTAGTAGTAGACTTGCCTTGAGCAAAGGCATGGGTGTTGAAGTGCTTTCAGCAAGTCTAAGACCATGTATCACTTGTTTCCTATCAAACCTGAGGTAGCAATGAAGACATAGTCTTAAGGTGAACAAGGGGTGAGGGCAAGCCTTAGTAGAAGCCAGAGGACCCAGCCCTGAAAGGCCAAGTTTTTGAGGTAATTGGGTGAAGCTGAGGTAGAAGGCATGGGAGTGTGAGACTCATGCTGCAATTCCATAGTCTTTGCCTGACGATCTTGGCTCAGCAGCTGGCTCCCTGTGCTGGGTGAAACAGTTGTTGACAACACTAATTCTGTCCCTGGAATTTTGTAAGATAGTCTAAGGAGGAGGTACACTCCAGAACATAGTCCCTCCATGACCAGACCATTCTGTAAGTCAGAAACACACTCACATGGTTCCCTCTGCATTTCTGTAGATTAAAATTCCATCCGTACTGCATTTGCCAAATTTACAGACCTATCATGTTCCTCGGGGTAGCTTTGGTACTGAGAAGACAGGCTTTCCAAGAGCAATCTGACATTCTCTATGTACACACATACCCTCAATGGCACAGATAAAATCTACCTAGGGGTTTTAGCTCTTTAGACTGTCAGTTCTCAAGGTGTCCACAAACGCATTTAACCAGTCATTCACAGGGAGAGCTTGGTTCATATCCACCACTGCTGAAGTCCGAATAGTCAGGGGTGCGTGGTGGCAACCGGCAGAGGGAGTGGTCCTCTGCTGCTGGCATTTACACTTCAGAGCCAGAGGAAGAAGAAAGACAGTGTATGCACCAAGAACACTGGTTTGAATGGAGCACTCGAAAGAGACACAATACCTTGTCTCCTGTGATCGTTTTTTGGCTTCTGGCCTCTAGTTTCCAGAGGGCAGGCCTCCCTTCCACCCTGCTCATCCATGTTTGGTCACTGTTGGAAGCCTTGTGTATTAGGCTCTCTCCACGTGTCTAATTTCAAGAGAAAATCACTTGCCACTTATGACATGTGACTCATCCCAAGGTAGAGAACAGATCCTGACTCCTGTCTTACAAGGCCACCTACCCAATAGAAGCATTTGAACGTCTTCTTAATTGGCCATTATCTGAGGCTAGCCTTGACTACTCCAGGCTACACTGGGGAATGGGATGAATGGAGGGGAAATGTGCCATTAGTAGGGATGGTGGGGTGGCTAGAGCCACTGAATGAGAGGCTTTGCTTCAGGTCTGTCACTCTGGCCTTCAGAGGCTTGGATGTAGGTTGGTACTCAAGGAACTATGCCCCACAAAATGGTCACAAAGTAAAGGTCATAATTAAAGCATTTGCCTACCTCAGAACATTGCATGAAAGCTGTCGCTGTGGAGCTGACCTTCAAGTTCAAAACCACCTTTAAATTAGATATTGGCTATAAAGGAAAGATACAGTGTGGCCGTCTCCTTCTCTCCATTTCACCATCCACAAACAGGCCAACAGATCTGCTCCTGAGGAAGCACGTGGTTCTAATGGAAGGTCCACACACTGTACTGGTCAGCCATTCATGCCGGGACTAGAGGACAGCTGGGTGTCACTTCATGTTCCCTTCCTTGCCCTAACATGGCAGTAAGATGGTATTTTATCCCCTTTGGTGGATATGAAAATGAAGAGAAGAGGCCACCCAGGATGGGTGAGGTCAGCACTAAGATTGGCCTCTCAAACAAGACGGTGCCTGTCCTCCAGAGGCCAGCAACTAAACACAGAACACTGAGGAGCAGTCTCTCTCATGAGCTGTAACCCCACTGCAGAGGTAGGTGTGCCCTAAGAGCATGCTTACTTTCTTGTCTTCTCTGAGCCATATCATTACAAATTCATCTTAAGATAGGACGTCAAGCCATATTTTGATTACAAAAGTAAGAAACAACAGCAGTGCAACAGTTCTTTACAGAACATGAACAGAGATTTGACACGTGTGGTCTTACTGTATGAAACTATTTCAGGTTATTGAAAAACTGATTTTATGAAGGAACATGACTACTAATAACACACTCAATAAAAGACAATATGAAAGCCGTAGACTACTCTCACTTTAAAACAAAACTGCCAAAAATACAAATAAAATATTATCATGACACTGAGGACATACGAGGCAATTGAGCAAGCAGGACAGCACAGTATAAAGGGACGCAGACATCATCCATCGCCTCCACAAGTCAAGAGCACCACTAGGCACTCATGTGGAACTGTAGCAGTAATTTCTAATGAAGGCTACATGCAAAATAGACAGGACAAAAATATCTAGACAGATCTTTTATGGCTGTGAATGTAGCTCGGTAATAGAGCTACTGTGCACAAAACTCTGAATTCATTCTCCAATACTACCCCCAAATAGAGCATTTAATAAAATCAACAGCAGATGTTAAAATACTAAATTTACTTAATATGCTAATATCTGGTTCTGTTCATTTTCTTCAAACAACATAATTTTGCTTTTCTTTAAGGCTGAATGAAACTCTATTGACTACACACCACACACATAGACAGACATGCACACACAGACACATGCATACACAGAGACACAGACACACACACGGACAGAGAAAGCAGTCACATCTTCATATCAAAAGTAGTACAGTGTGCACATGTGTGTAAACACACTTCATCATAAATACAACCTAAACATTGCCAAAAAAACCAAAAAAACAAAATAAACAAAAAACACAAAAAAACCAGGGCAACATCTAGGCTGAGTTCCACATACGCCGCATGTCACCTAGCATCAATTCAAGATAACCTGTCAGAACTGGAATACATGGCCTTGTCAAAGTCCTTACCGTCTCTTAAATGGACTGCTGTCCACCCAGCAGTTAGAGCCAGAGCTTCAGAAACCTCCTCCTTTATGTCCCTTCCTCCCTCTTCCCGTCCTCCCTCCTCCCTCTTCTCTTCCCTTACTCCTTTTTCCCTCCTCCCTCCTCCCTTCCCCTTCTTTCCTTCCTCTTCCCTCCTCTCTCCCCCTTCCCCTTCCTCCTCCCTCTTTCCTCTTCCCTCCCCTTTCTCCTCCCTTTCCCCTCCTCCCTCCTTCCTCCTTTGTCTCTCTTCTTTCCTCCCTCCTTTACAACTCTAGAAGATGCCAAGTAGAATTAGGGCAGGTTGGTGATAGGCCTGGGCTGCCTCCTTGTTCACAGATGGAATCTTCTCTGTGCTCTCAAAGCAGACAGGGGCCTGTAGCCTAGAGGAGGAGACATGGAGACTAGCCGCCAGATGCTATTGCATGACTTTACTTTGGGAGATTTGAGAAAGTGCCCATCCACCCCAGGCAGGTTGCTTGACAACACACCAACGAAAAAATGGCATCCAAGTCTAGCTTGGGGATCTAAGGAGTCTATTGGGGTTACACAGAAGAGTGTGACTGTGGAGATTCTTACAGGACTAGAAAAGGTTTACTACTCAAATGTGACTCAAAGGTATCTGCATCCTCCTAAATCTACCCTAGCCTGGGTGACAGTTGTTAAATTTGGCATCTCTGCAGTTCTCTGCACAGCTCCACCAAAGAGTCCTCTTCTTAGCGTTTACTGCTCACGTAACCTTTAAGAGGACCCTGCGAGCCCTCTTTTCCTTCCCTCCAGGAGAAAGTATCTCAATTAGGAGGAGACAGCCACATAGCAGATGTCAAAATGCACACAAAGTTTGTGGACAGAAGCAGAACAACCCTGGCGTGCACAGCCGATGCCATCTGGGGCTTGGCTCCAGGTGTCAGTTAACAGCATAGGCTCAACCCCAGCATCCCAAACAAATAGAGATTCCTTCAAATGTGTCAACATCACCTGGGGAAGGCAGGCGTGCCCGCACCTTGCACTGTGAGTCACCATTTTAACAGCTCCAGTAGGTCTGTTAGCCACATTTTTGCACATTTCTGCCAAGCTGCCATGCTCTGTCTTGGGCTGCCAGGCTGCCTTTCCGTGTGTTTGCCTCTAGTTCTCTGTGCACTGGGATGCTTTCTCAGCTGCACTTCAGTCCCCATCCTCATGCTGGGCTCTGAAGACTTGACATGAACAATATGAAACACCTGCATTCTTATTGGGCTTAGGGAGATAGCAGATGGGGAAAGCACCTACTGTGTAACCATTAAGAGCTCCTACTGTGTAACCATTAAGACTTAAGTTTGGATCCCCAGTGCCTGTGTAAAAGCTGGGCACAGAGGTGAGCCTCAGTAACTCCAGCCCTTAGGGGACAGAAACAGGCAGATCCAAGGTGCTTGCTGACCATCCAGTTTAGATGAAACAGCAAGCTCTAGGCTCAACGAGACCCTGTTTCAAAACATAAGAAAGAAGTGATGAAGAAGGGTACCCTGTGTTGACCTCTGGTCTTCACACATGCTTGCATGGACAGAACACTTGCATACATACACACAAACACACTCTTATACATACAGCCACACATGTACACTCATACACATATAGACATACATAAATACACTCATTCACACAACACATACATACAATCACTCATTTATCCATATATATGTACATATATATACATGTACACATATTTATCAATCATGTTTGTACATATATACATATATACATACATAAAATCATACATGTAAACACATACACATAATCATATATACCCACATACAAACACACTCAAATACACAATACATACATACATGTAATCACACACATACACACAGCAACACACACCATTCTTGCTGGCTGTGATAGAGCATACTTGTAATCTCAGCATTCAGGGAGGAGAAAGAAAGATCACAAGTGCAAAGCCAACTACACAGCTAGTTCAAAACCAGCCTGAGCTCTATAGTGAAACCCTATCTCAAAACCAAGGACTGGGGTAAAGCCCGAGCTGTAGTGTAGACCTGCCCAGTATGCAAGGCTCTGAGTTCCGCTGCTGGAGCTACTCCCTGTTCTTCTTTACTTAAGATGTTCTGTATCTTGGTTAGTTTTTACTGTCAACAACGTGTCAATGTGACACAACGTAGACTCACTTGGAAAGAGGGAAACTCCATTGCAGAATTGTCTCCATCAGGTTGGCCTGTGGCCATGTTTGTGATAAATGAAGTGATGACTGATGTGGGTGGGTCCAGCACACTGTGAGCAGCACTAGTCCTAGATGGGTAGGCCTTGGTGATTCAAGAAAGCTAGCTGAGCAAGTTAGACAGCAAGCTAGTGAGCAGCATTCCTCCATGGTTTCTGCTTTCAGGTTCCTACGTTGAGTTCCTACCCAACTTCCATCAGTGATAGACTGGAAGTGGCCTGGAAGATAAACCAAATAAGCCCTTTCCTCTACAGCTTGCCTTGGGTCCTGATGTTTACCACTGCAATCAAAATGAGACTAGAATACCCTGCTAGGCAAGCCAGGGTTCTACCATTCTCATTCTTTGTGTCAGGATGCATTGATCTTCAAATAGAAACCAATGGATCAACTGGGCACTTACACCACTGTGTAGACATTGCAGTTGTCCAGAGTACAGTCATTGCCTGGACCAGAGTTCCATAGTCCCAGGCCCTGGCCTTGCTGCTTTGGAAAGATGACTTGGCCTTCCTGCCTCAGTTTCTCACCTACGAAGCTGAGCCATCAATAATGTCTCTCTCGGAATGATCATGAAGACTCCATGAGGTTACTACTACTTAGTGGTGAGAACACCATAAACACTGAATGAACAGTGAGCTGGGACTGTTACCCAAGTTGCCTGCCAACAAGAGTGGGCTGTTGGTGTTACTACAACCATTGCCGCTACTGATTCATAGTCTCTGGTAAATGCTTTCTGGTTATGAAATTACTTTAAGTGTGTGTGGTCTTCTTGTCTTTAAAATTAGCATTACTTTTATTGGCACAACTAATTTATTGTAGGTAATAAGTGTGTCTTGCAGGGGTATCATTATCAAGCACTTTGACAATACTCATACCCCATGTCTTCTCTGTCTCTCCTCCAGCCTCTTGGCTCATTCCTTCTCCTTTCATTTTCATATCACGTAGTTTATGCATCTAATTAAAATCTAGGATCCACAGATGAGAGAAACCATGTGCAAATTCGCATATGGTCTTTGTTTTTTTTTTTTAAAAAACCAAAAGTAAAAAGTTTGATCTGAGCAATCAGATAGTATGTGACAGCTAAACCTGCATGAGAGTCCCACTGACCCTGTCTCCTGCTTCAGCTACCCGAACAGCACTGAGGATGCAGAGACCAAGCCTTGTGACACCATCAGGTTGTAGAATGACTGCTGTCTTATCCCAGAGAAAAGCTACATAAAGACAGTGTTGGGAAGTTGCCTGGGATCAGAAGACCAAAACAACAACAACATCAACAATAACAATAACAACAACATCAACAACAACAATTAGGACAAAATTCTTGGTGTCCTCCTGCCTCAATCCCCAGTCCTCATGGGAGGCTCATTCTACAGAAAGATTTTGAGGGTAGCATGACCAGGGGATCTGCACTCCAGGGGAGCCAGAAAGTTCCTACTCTAGAAGAACCAGCAAGTCTTCCAGAGTCTACAAAACCAGGAAGTCTGTGTTCCAGAGGAATTTCTAAGAATCTTCACATAAAGCAAGAGACCATGGAGTGGCCACAGTGAGGAAGCAGTAGGAGTCTTTGGATTATGCCCTGGAACCTTTCAATTCCTACAATTCCAAAGCTGTTCTAAAAAATGTCAAAGACTTTTGGGTGCATTTAAAAAACTATGGAGGGGGTTATTTAAAGTTAACTATAAAATGTCATTTACCATAGGTCCTCTGCACTGTCCATGGCGGTATGTTAGTATCAGCAGGGCTGTTCCACAGTTAGAGGCAAAACCATGCTTTCAGCAGCATGCTGTTGCCTATGTGAACAGTCAAGGCACGGTCATTGGAAAGGGCAGTGTAGTTCTGTGCCCTGAGGAAGAAGGGAATGCTTGACTGGCCTTATATAGAGATAGAAAGTGTGTCCCCTGGGTCATGAGTGACTATAATTATCACCTGTCATAGCTGGTAACAACAATACATAGTGTATAAACGCTAACATGTCCAGTAGCATCTCAGACAAGATGAGTGTTTCCCCAACAGCAGCAGGCCCAGGGTTTCTCTGCTCAGGCTAATTTGCCTGAGCGTCAGATAGTGTCAGGCAGACCTGTGAAACTGCCCACCACGAAAAACACGAAAAGAGAAGCCCTGCAACTCCAGGAGGGATGGTCCCAGCTTTTCAAAAGTTCAGATCAGGAGGGAGGACACAAGTTCACTAGCAAGGGCTGAGCTGCTTCAGATACTTATTCTCCTCCACCCAGCTCCGTGTCACTGGCCCAGGTGATTATCCATTTCCATGTGACAACCGTTGCACCCATCTTTCACCATCAGAGCCTTGCAGAACGTTCAAAGGTGCTTCAGAGAAGTATTGCATGCCGTCACACTGTGGATCAGGTGCCCATCACTGTGAATTAGGTTCCCAGTTTTGGGGAAGGACAGAGCCTGCCATAGACTTTTGCTCACTGCTGACCTTCTTTGGGTCTTTCAGTCAAGATTTGAGATTTGTGCTGTGTTCCCAGTGAGTCAAATCCTTTGGGAGCTGCAGCAGGGGTGATAATCCAACTGAGATAGGTGCCCCTTCCAGTCCAGATGGATCACTGTTCTCCCCTGCATAGTAGACAGCATAACCAGACGGCCAACAAGTATATGTGTGATGCATATATGTAGGTGTGCATATGTGTGTGCAAACCCGTGTGTGTGTGTGTGTGTGTGTGTGTGTGTGTGTGTGTGTGAGTGTGTATGGGTGTGTAGGCACTGCAGTACTCTTGTGGAGGTCAGAGGACAATGTCTGGTGTCAGTCCTCACCATCCACTTTGTTTGAGACTGGGTCTCTCTTGTTCACCTCTGTATGCCTGGCTAAGCTAACCCAAGAGCTTCTGAGGATTCTGGGATTCTACTATATACACCTCCTATCACACCATAAAAACAGTGGGATTACCCACAGAAGATACAATGCCCAGTTTAATGTGGGTTCTGGGAAACCGAGAACTCAGATACCCATACTTGTGAGGCAAGACCTTTACCCACTGAACCATCTCCATAGCCCAAACTGGGATTTTGATACAGTGGCATTTGATGTCTGGATACACTGTGACATATCCCAAGCCTCCATCATGAGGGAAGGAAGAGAAAAGACACTTACTTCTGAATCTTCATCTCCCTAAGGGTGGAGCACACCTGCTTGCTCGCTGGTGTGACTGGGTTTTAATCCACTTGCTGCTGCAGAGTTACCATATGTAGCTGCCATGAGACTGGCTTTTATTCATCAGTTGTCACTTGTAAATATCCTTTAAGCTGTCACAGCAGCCAGGCTGGTGAGCTGAAAAGAACTGCACTGGGTCCTGAGTTCAGATGCTCCAGGGTAGTGCTAATTCTTCTCCCCACTAGGAAGCAAGGCTGCTTTTAGTTATGCTCTTCCCTGGAGGGGTTGGGACACTTGGAGCCCTCCCCCACCCAGTGGCTCTCCTTACTAAAATTGTTTTACTCCCATCAATCAGGAGACGAGTGCATGGATTCCAACAACTATCAACTGTCCTTACACTATAAACTTGAGAATAAAGGAAATACTCACCAAGGTGGGTAAATACACTACCATAGTGGTCCCCAGGCATCTTCCTCGACATGTTGTAGTATATGGTGTGTGTGTGTGGGGGGGCTCTAACACAGTGCCCTGGTAGTGTCTGTCCAGTAGTGGGTGTCACTACTGAAATAGCCCTCCAACATATGGGCCCCTCGCCCAGATACACAGTGGCCTATATAAATGGATATAGGTCCTACACTGGAGACATGATGATGCCATCCAGACCTCTATCTTGTAGCCCCATAGGGTTAGTGATTGTGAGCAGAGAGTGACTTTTTACTGGAGTTAAGTGATGCCTTTGGCAGCTGTCCATTTGCCTTGTCCTGGAAGCACTGCGCTGCATCAGACATGTCCAGAGAGCTCTGGGGCTGACTTACCATGGCTGCTGCTCTGTCCTTTAAACTGTCTGTGTAACTGTCTATTTTGCCTCTGGTGTTTAGCACGCGCTGCTCTCCACTTATTGTACAGCACTGGAGCTGCTGTTGCTCTTGGCAGTATGGTTAGCACTTAGTGAAGGGACCTCAATTGCAGTGAAAGGAAATGACATCGAGCCAAAGTAGGAGGTGTTAAAGAAAGAGTGTGCATTTGAAATGGAGGCTTCTGCTCTGTATTAGTTACAGGCTGCAGGCATCAAGGCAAGGTCTGACTTGTGCACCCTTCTCCCAACAGAACCCCCTGGGAGAGATCTCTACCTCTGGCAAGCAGCTCTTTCTGCTGGAATGAATCTGGAAGGAGGAAGCTCTTGGGGCCCAGTATTCCTACAGGCTGGAGAATGAGTGGCTTCTTGCTGGAGATTGAAAGAATCTGGGCGAATAGCTTACCGTCCACTCTACCACGTCTCTGCACCCTCCCGGGAGGCTGGTGTTCAAGTACAGAGATGGCTAGGTAAACTCACTGCCCTAGCTAGTTTACTCTTCTTAAAATGGAGTTACCTCAGTTAAAATCCAGCCTCATCACTAGGTAAGTGATCTGTTCTAAGTACCCCTCCTGGTAAACTCAATATAATTCAAACAACTAAGACAACAAACACCAAACCCTTTCACAGCGCCTGGACCCTAGCAGCAGCACTTCAGTGGGCACTCCTCTTCTGAACATTAGTGATGTTTCTGGTCACCACACTGTCCTGTGCCTTCCTCAAAGGTATAGGCATGGGTCGTGACACGGCACTTGCCACATGTGCCCAAGGCCATGTGTTATGTTCTTAGCATTCAAAATGAAAAGTGCAGCTATACCCTGGAGGATGCTCTCCTAGAAATCCTGTTGGCCTTGCTCTTCCAGCTCTGAGCTTGCCACAAAACTTCCCCTCTGAAATGACAGGGTCTGAGTCTGTCCAAGGGCTGAGTGCTGCACCAGTGCAGGAGCAAACAGAGTCTGAGCTTGGAGGGTACTACTCAATGCCCCTGTGCCCACCTCTGGAGCAGACCCTTATGATCAGGTACTAGTGTCTTGTTCCTATGAGGCCCTGGGGAACCAAACAGAAGCCATTGCAAGCAGTGGTAAGAGGACAAGGCCTCCTGGCCAGTTGGGGTCTAGAAAGTCTATTTCCCTGATGGGAACATGCTATCTACACAATTCCATAACCCCCAAACCATTTTACATGTCTAACTATGGAGATCCACATGCACTGCCAACTTTGCACTTTGGTGAAAGTTGAGTCCCTCCCTCATCCCCTAGATACCAAGTTAGCTTGGGCCTCTTCAAGGCAGATTCTATAGACCAATTCACTTCCATCAGTTTTGCTACCAGGATATTAGCAAGAAAGCCGCTCGGAATTTTCTAGTGGATGCTGGCGGCTGTTTAGAGTGCCACAGGAGTAATTAGGTCATTTCGTAAATAAGCTGCAGCGTGCACTGAGGGTGATGAGGCAGGCAAACTGTCTGCCTGGGCACGAAGGAGCAGAGAGGCATGGTTGCTTGTCTTCTGAACTAAAGTGAAGTGTTTCTCTGTTGCTTAGCCTTAAATTAAGATATAGCAGCGCTGACTGTCCCTAAGCGCAGTAGGCAGACAGCTCTGCTTGTCAGAATTAGTTGAATGTTCACATTAACTTGAAGTTAATCCACCTCCCCCCAAAGGCCTGCTAGTGCCAGAGCACAAGTCCACAGAATAGGCCCTTTGTGTCAGGCAATGTGAAGTAAATTATTTTAAAGCAATCATATTTAGGTTACTAAAGGGAAAAACGACTTCCTACTGAGAGTTATTTTCTGAACAAAATTAAGTATTATAAAACCATATTATTAAATTCTGTCAAAAAGGTATTAATCTTGACATGAAAGCCAAGGCTCTCCATAATTATGGATCACTGTAAACTTGACCTCTTCTGTTGTCTCGAAACCAATGTGTAACAGAGCCCGGAAGGAGAGTGCGAGAGAAGCAGAGTAGACGGTAAAAGCATGTGGGTTGGACCAGACCCTACACTAGGCATCAGGCTTGACACTGATCAAACACATGATGGAAGCCCCAATAAAGGCAAGGCCTACCTAATGCACACATGCACATGGGAACACACACAAACCACATGACACTCAAAATCTTGCAAATTGCACCATTTCAATGTGTCTGTCTCTCCCTGTCTTTCTTTGTCTTTCTCTCTCTGTCTGTCTGTCTCCCTCTTCCACACATATACACATTGCACACACCCTTCACAGATACATGGCATACATATGCACTGAACACACCCACTGTAAGGCACTAATTCACATACTTACACCTCACCCCCATATGTATTCTCTATCTACACACTATACAAGCACTTCACATACACTGCACCAACTATTACATGTACTTACACCTCACACCCCCACCAATGAACTGCTCTATGCACACATCACACATGTACTACACACATACACATGCACATACTGCTACACACAACACATATACATCCTCTGATATACACATGCACACCACACACCATGGCAAATATATGCTGTATCCACACTATATGTGCACATGCACTGTTAACATACAAACATCATATATCTATGGCGAACACATATTTCATTCACACTATATACACATGTACACTGTTATGGATACATACAACACAAACACCAAGTGGACACATGTGCTGCCACACACCCCACATCTGAAACCTGCTTACAGTGTGGAACATGAGCTTGGTCCCTCCCCAGGCCACAGAAATCATGAGGGTCCCCTGCTGTATAAAATGGTTTTCCACAGGAAGCTGGTGAGTCCTCTGGGATCTTCTCCTTCCAACAGCAGAGTTCACCAAAGTCAATGTCACTAGGATTCGGATCCACCACTTTTAGAAACAAATACCAGTTATTCTTTCCACATAGGACCATGCGTGTGTTACCCATAGCACAAGAGGTAAGGTCTAGCTACCATCTCAGACCAGCATCAGCAGCCTGCATCTCCAGATTCTCCTGCCCTCTCCACTCCCAAGCCCTTCCCTACATGCATTTGTGTTGCTCTTCCTCTTTTTCTCTGAGCTGCCTTTCTTTCTCTCCAAATGATTTTACAGGCAACACCATCACCAAAGGTAAAATTAAAGCCCACTTTTGCTTTGAGCCCCAAACGTTCATACCCCAATCCTCCCCCTAACCTTCCCGACCTGCTGGGGAGAACATGAAGAACACTGTGTCGCAGGGACAGAAGGAAGGTTTAGTGCTGTTACAAATGTGATCCTTAAAAGTCCTGCCTTGTGAGCTTTGCTGCTATTTGGCACAAACTAAGAGGTTCTGGGGAGTCTGGGATGGATGGATGGATGGATGGATGGATGGATGGATGGATGGATAGATGGGTGGATGGATGGATGGATGGATGGATGGATGGATGGTTGGATGGATGGATGGATGGATGGATGGATGGATAGATGGGTGGATGGATGGATCGATGGATGGATCGATAGATGGATGGATGGATCGATAGATGGATGGATCGATGGATGGATCGATAGATGGATGGATCGATGGATGGATGGATGGATGGATGGATGGATGGATCGATGGATGGATAGATGGGTGGATGAATCAATGGATGGATGGATGGATGGATGGATGGATGGATAGATGGGTGGATGGATGGATCGATGGATGGATGGATGGATGGTTGGATGGATGGATGGATGGATGGATGGATAGATGGGTGGATGGATGGATCGATGGATGGATCGATAGATGGATGGATGGATGGATCGATAGATGGATGGATCGATGGATGGATCGATAGATGGATGGATCGATGGATGGATGGATGGATGTGTGGATGATGGATGGATGGATGTGTGGGTGGATGGATGGATGGATGGATGGGTGGATGGATGGATGCTCAGCCTTGGACAGAGCATCATTTTGCTTCTCACATTGCTCATGGTCACCAAACCATCTGGCTTGTGGCCTGCCCTATGCACCAGAGATTATAGGGTGGCTCTCCATGCCATGAGATCTTTAGAAATGCTGTTCATGTGTATTCCCTCTGGCTACTAAACGAGCTAGCTCCTCTAGCAGTTTTTACGCTCCCTAGATGTTGTTCCATGCTGACCTTGATGGAATTTGGAACACAGAGTGTCCACCTTCAGATGTGGGATATAGTTTAGGGACAGAACACATCTACTAACACAAGATTGCAAAGCCTAAGTGCTTTGTCAGCTGGATGAGGTAAATAGACTTTGAATTTGACCCAAGCCTACTGTGCCCTTCAGAAATGATTTGTCGCAATCATGATTCTGGAAATTGAACTTTCCAATGTCCAGGCACACCAGGCATGATGACATCTGTGCAGCGAGGAGCCACTTATACTCTGGGAGCAGATGAAGCACTCTCCGGGAGGCTCTGAGCTTCAGCCAAAGTAAACGCAGTGGCTGTGGCCTCCACAGCTTGGTCTTCTCCCCACCCCACCCCACCCCCACCCCCAGCACATCCTTTGGCAAATCCTTAGTGAACCTGAAAGAAGCTCTCTTCATCCCTCAGCCATGCCTGCAAGCTCTAGCTTCATCCTGGGCAGACTCAAAGGAAGTCCCCTTCTCTAAAAACCCCACGTGCCTGGAATGGTATCCATTAACGGGGTAAGTGCTCCAATTATACCTGCTAGTCAAGTGCTGTAGTGGGAGAGAGCAGCAACAAAGGGCACCAAAGGAGTCTTCAGGAACACACTCTGTGTTATTTAGAAAAGGAGGTAGGTTTTGTTGTTGTTGTTGTTGTTGTTGATGGTGGTGGTGTTACTGTTGGAGTTTTGGTTTTTCTGGATCAAGCTACCACTTAAGCTTGTGCTTAGTTCCTGTTATTGACAGCATGGTTATGATGATGAGTTCTTAGTCTCCCTGAGGTGCTTTTCTGAGTTCACTGTGCTTAAGAGAATCAGCATATATATATAGTGTGTGTGTGTGTGATATGTGAGGACAAAGCTGGGTTCATCTATAGTGACCTATTAAATACAGCTGTCAGTCAAGCTTCCATAGCTGCAGTGCCATCTATTCTGCTGGGTGAGCAATGCCTGGCTCTGTCCAAATCCGACCCTTGCCAGGGAAGCTTCGACTCTAGGCTTGTTTCTAAAAAAACAGGTCTTAGATCTAGTAGAACTAACGTCATGATTCTGCTGGTCAGATGTCCTCCCAGGGAGCACATATGCAGATATTGTGTTTACTGGACCAACAGGACACAGGCCACCTGTCCCATGAATGTTGAAGACACTGGAGGAGAGGTGTTGCCAGTTGAGAGAGTTCAGCAGTGGAGAGAAACCATGTAATTAAATTGGAAAAATGTGAGTGTAGACAAGCAGAAAGAAAATAGGGAGGGGTTGGCTGAAAGAGGAAAGGAGAAAAAAGGAAAGGGAGGAAGAGTGGCCGTATCTCCGAACCCACAATGAGGTGGGACAAGTACTCCACACCCACCCTACTCCATGAGTCACCACAGTCCTCAGCTGCTGGAGTGTTGTCTGAAGGTTGCTCCCATTCAGGGAAGGAAACTCCCTACCTCATTCAATACCAGACTTGCTCCAAAAGGTGCCTGCTCACACCTGCTTACCTTAGTTCTTTTTATAACCCAGTCCCAGTCATGGTGAGGAAGAGAGTCAGCTCTGGTTCCCTGGGACCCAGAAGGGCCATCACCTTCTCCCTTACCTGTTTCCCAGCACTTCTGTTCTGTAGCTTACTCCCAACCTCTAGGACAGTCTCCTGGTGTGCCACCTGCAGGCAGTGTATTTGAAGCTGACTTCCAGTGTATGGTTCCAAAAGCCCAAGGACAACAGAAGTTCCTGAGCCATGTGGGCTCTGGAAATCACATCCTTGGAAGGGTGTCCAGAGCATTGCACTTGACCTCAGCTTCAGAACCCCACAACTCCAAGCCAGGAACACTGCTAGCTACAGAAGGGGCCAACTTCAGAAGGTACTTCAAAGGCCCCAGCTTCCAAGAATTCTACCTGCTGAGGATGCCAGGTAATTCTTCAGATGTCGAACCCAGGCCATTTCAGCCTTGAGCCCAGCCGTCGCATGACAGAGGTCCCTAGGAACCTGATTCCCTAACTTGTTAAAGGCAAATTTATCTTAACAAGGTTGTGGTATACAGGTGTGACTTTACTCCCTGGGCTGCTGTGCTCTTGGTGGATACAGAGAACTGATATCATTTTGGGAGATGTTTTCATCTGTCTTGGTACCTTGCAGACAGCCTAGTGAAGCCTGTAACAAGTGTCAGCTGACTTATAAAACAGTGATGTAATACAGCAGGCAAGCTGTCTTGAGTCACAATCAGCTGATTTCCCTAAGTCTCCTTGCATGAGCCTAGCTGGGGTGACTTGGGCTGTCAGGCTGGTGGCCTCCTACCCTATCCTCTCATACAGCTCTTTTACAAGACTCTACACTTGCCCTTGACAGTTCTTTGTGGGCTGCTGATTCCTCCTCCTCCCTTCCGTTGGAGCAGAGGGGATCATGGGAAGCTTGGCACAGTCAATCTCTCTTTTGCTAATGTCATCCACTTGGGCTTGCTTGCAGGGAATCATGTGCTCATCAATATTATGGTTCTTGACCTTTGTACATTAGTGTTGATAGCATGTCCTGTCACCCCAGCTGGATGTTTCATGTGCAGATCACCTCAATATCAAATGGGCAGAATCCATCCTCAGAGCCCCTCTCCTGCCTTGGGTGCTTAAAACTTTCCAGCCAGTCTGCTTAAAACAAACAAGCAAACAAACAAACAAACAGAAACCACTGTTTTGCTGTAACACCCAGACTTGGGGTGTATAAGTGGTCTCCTGAGTTAGGTTCCTATGAAGAGAGAGGCAAAGATTCCATGAAGGCTGGTCAGTCTCCCCAGCAGGCGTGTTGATGGGTGGGTGCAGGACAGTGGAGTGCAGCTACTGGGTGGGGCAGCGCCCTCTTCCGCAGAGTCACCAAGTCACCAGACGAGCTTCTGGAGTCATCAATGCTCCATTCTAGGGCTGGCAAATTATCCTGTGATGACATTTATTTGTTCAGGCATATTTTGATATGTGGTCAGGAGAAGAGCTATAAATAGAAAATGGTGGTTTTTCTTTTAACCAACATAAAATGGCTAAGAGGAGAATTTCCTCAATCCTTCTAGAAAAATCACAACCAAGACAGCGAATCTCTGGAGACGATGATGACGATGGTTCGGGGAAGCTTTTGTTTGCTGGAAGCCTATCCAGAACAGTGTGTGGAAGGAATAACACAGGACGAAAGATTCAAAGGCAACCTACCACAAGAAGAGTCCTGCAGGCGTCAGGATCAAGTCGCCCTACTAGAACAAAATAATGTGCCTACTCCAAACATCCAGATCACTTAGGAAAATGGTTTTAATTAAATGTATGTGGCCAGCGGATGTCAACGAGCCCAAGAATCCACCGAGACTGAATGGCGGCACTGTGTCGCTTTGTCCTTGAGAACTGCAGATCCTGAAACACAGAGCTAAATCCTCCCTGTGGGGTTGTCTCCAGAAGGTGTTTGTTACAAACAAGGGCATATGAATTCACAGTGGGCATGCAGAGCCTCCAGAGGTGGAAGATGAAAGGCTGTATCTTCTCCTCACCTTTCATCCCAGAGTTAACACCTTTAGGAAGCTGCCTTAAAGAGCCGCTGATATCTGAGAAAGAAAGCAGAGGCCTGTTATTATATGACTTGTTTTTACATGGACCTTGCCTGGATCAAATCAAACCCTTCTAAACAAAACATGCCCTGCCACTGGAGCCAGGAACAGTGAATCTCAGACAGTGGCTTCCTACAGCACACCTCAAAGCTAGTATTGGCCTGGGTGGTGGTACCCATATGTAGCCTGTCTCTGAATATCTGCCTCTGGGCTTTTATGAACCAGTCTGAGTTACAGAATCACTCACAGAACTCACATGACCTTAGTATTGGGCAGGCCACAAACACTTTATACTCCAAATCTGCTCAGAGGTCCAGCCTCACTTAACCTATCCTCTGACAGGACCAGAGAGGTATGTAGACACCTCCCAAGGAAGCCTGCTGTCTGAACACAGCCTGGGCTTCCAGTGGGGACAGTATATCCAGCCTACATCACAAGCCTGGTCTGTTCTGACCTGTTCCCACACAGGTTCAATTTCTTCAGCTCAAATCCCAGTAAAACCAGTGCATAGTTCAATGAGAATGTTTGGGGCTTTGTGAAAAGAAAGAGGATAGAGTACAATTGTCATCATCATCGTTGTCGTCATCATCGTCGTTGTCGTCATGGTGATAATCATGATAGAGGCCAACAAGGTACAGTTACTTTTATGCATGGAAAAGAGATAGCCTACCTACAGCCAGGTCTACCCAGATAGTCTATCACCCAGAACGGGTGGCATGGTCTTCCATGGTCTCTGTCCTAGAAGAGCTAAAGGTTCTTTCCTGCCTTTGTACCAGGCAGGGGTCTCACAGATGAGTTTACTTCAGTCTACCCCTCCTGAACTTCTGAAAAGCCTCCTTGTCCTCTGGAGACAGAAGGCCAAACTCTCATCAGACTGTCAACTTTCAGACAAATCACGTTGGTTTATGAATCACTACAGCAAAGGTATCAACAACAGGATTGTGTGTGGTTCCTAGGGATGTCGGAGAAAGAGCAGAATGCTGGTCAAGCCACCAGATTACTCACATGAGTTAGTGCAAGGAAGAACCCTGCAGCTGTGAGCTGGTCATTGTCCTCTGGTCAGAACCACAAATCAAACAGGAGGCAGAGGTGTGTGTATGTGTATGTGTGTATGTGTATGTGTGTGGGGGTGGGGGTGGGGGTGGGGGTGGGGGTTCCCAGGAGATGGAAATCCAGGTCATACTCTCTCTCTTTCTCTCCCTCCCTCCCTCTTCCCTTTCTCTCTCCCCACCCTCCCTCTCTCTCCCTCTCTCTTTTTCTTTCTCCCTCTGTCTCCCTCCCTCCCCCTCACTCTTGCTCTCACTCTCTTTTTTTTTTGTTTTTCAAAAGGTATCACAGCTGGACTTGCTGACTGTGGATATTTTCTCACAGAAGGAGAAGAGAGGAAGGGTCATTGAATGCTCACTTGAGGTTCTGGCAGGCAACTCTTCCCAGACATCCATACACAATTCTGCCCTAACTGCTCATGGCTTTGATGGGCTTGGAGATGTAATAGAGCACACAGGCTGCATCCCATAATGGTGCACCCACGGGGGGGGGGGCATCATCCACGGCCACTTGGGTACTCCACACTCCTGCCTGTTAACCCCTCACCCATAATCTGTAAGCAAGCCTTGTGAACACATTGCTTTCCCAGAGTGGAGTAAAATCATACTTTGGTTTGCTGTTGGCACCTTAGGAGGTAGGAGCAGGCCTGGATTCTATGTCCCCAGGGAAGACATTTTGACAACTACCAGACACAGCCCTGCCCATAGCACATGTCCTTTGACTTCAGGCTATCCCACTTACTCAGACCTCTGCTCATGACTCATGCAAAAGCTCTGCACCACCTGGATCCTGTGTCCTATATCAGGATCTGCTAAGGGTAAGCCATTGCTCCAGGAGGCGGTGCCCTGTGCACCTCTTCATGCCTCCTGATAAAGGGCGTTTCCTTAATGAATGGTTTTCGCTAGCTTGTCTCCCTGTTCCCATGTGCTTGCGGCTTTACGCACTGGTGTGAAGGAAAATGACCGTTTCTATTTACCTCATGGTCTGAATCTGTCCCATTGTCTGACTCTCTATTCAAAATCCTAGGCCTTTAATAGTCTGGTGGGTTGACAATCTGTATATCTTGGTAATTTTATCAAATCACTGTTTATGGGGATTATGGCTGTCTGTAATTGTGTCTTTATTTTCCCCTGTGAAACTCTCGGGGCTCTGGCTCTTTCGCTAACATCTCAGGAAGGGAGACACACAGCATTGCTTACCCTCCACACATGAAAGGAAAACATCACTGCTAGTCCTCCCACCGCCTGTGAGATGCCCCTCAATGTCTCCAGATTTTATCCCTGGGATTAAAACTCTCCTTGGCTTTCTGAGACCTGTGGAGGAGCCTGTGGGAAGCTACATCTCTGAAGTGTAGTTTTGGAGGTCAGGCTAGGACAGCATCCTGTTAGACCCTGAGCTTAAACACACAGGCAAGAGAATGCTGGGCAAAGAAGGATGTCTGGTGATGAGTAGGTCTCCAGGGTCTCAGAACAGGTTTGCCTGCAGAGGTATTAAGCCAAACCCCAGCATTTCCTACAGAAAGTGTTTTCAACAGAGTCCTACCTTGCTTGTGGTCATTTGTTTGATTTTTCTTCTCTGTGTTGGTAAGTGATTTAAAAAGTAAGGGCCCTCTCTCAGGTCCTGGATCCACATAGACTGGTTGGATAGGCTCCCATGGTACACTGGGCAAGCTTCCAAAGGCCAACAGGATTTGATTACTTTCATGCTTGGAGAAGGAACAGCCTAAGGCCATTTGGTCTGCCCAGATAGTCTCACACCCAGGCTGGACATCATGAGTGCCTTCCTGGTCTCTGACCTACAGATTCAGAAGGTTCTTTCCCACCTTCGTACCTAGAATCTCACAGATGAATTTATTCTAACACTTATCCCATCCTGCAAGCTCCTAGATTCAAACCTAGAAGCTTGTATCTCTCCAGGAAGCTCAAGTCTGCTGTCTATAGAAATAAACACACATGGTTGCTTTTCAGACACCTCATTTCTAGAAACAGTGGAAATGCAGGAAGCCTATAAAATGGAAAATACCTAAGTCAGAGCTTCCTGAGACTATGTTAGGTTAGGTCACCAACCTAGGGCCTCAACCTAGGGATCCAAAGTCCAACCTCTACCCAAGCACCAGGTACCATCTCAGGCACCAGAGCCCATCCACCACTCAAGCATTAGGATACTGACTACTGCTGTACCTGTACTACCCCCACATCTGGTATTAAACAAAGAGCACAACTCTTTTCCAATGGCTGATCCCACAAACACACCTTGGCACCAGCCTGGAAGGCAAACTTGTGCTGCATAAGAGCTAATCTGCCTATTAGGTCTTGACCTCGGAAGTCCTTTGCAGCAGAGCAGCCCAGCCTTTCTGTCAGTTGCCTCAATCCATGTGGAATTCTACCCTGAGTGGGTCTCCCAGTAGAACAAGCCATGTATGTTAACTGCCTGGTCTGTCAGTTCACATTACCCTCTCTGCTGCCAGGAGTCCCCCTTGCATTTCCAAGCAGTACCCACGTAAGAGCATCACTCTCTGGTCCTTTGCAGGTCCCTGATGAGACTCTGTGGTGTGCAATGGGAAGCCCCTGCTTCCCAATCCGTCTAGAACATATTTCCAATCGTCTCCAAGCTTCTGAATATTACACAGATAAAAACTAGTAGAGAACCATGTAAATCCTCCGAGGATAACGAGGTCAGTGGAAAATGATTTCCTGAGGTGTCAATGAAGAGTTCCGGTGAACAGAAATCACAACAATCTCCAGGCCAGCCCAATCTTCTAGGTCACCGGGCAGGTGTGAAAGCAGCTAGAGGTCATCACATGAAGCTTGAAGTTCGGGGCGACAGACACTATCTTCTCCCTCATTCGTGTATACTAGACCATGTATAAACACCTAAACTTAGTTATATATAAATGTCACAAAAGAAGAAACAAAACTGACAAGGGACCAAAGAGAATGTGGAGGGAGGAAAGGAGGGACGTGAGGGATGGTATTACAAGGCTTATGACACACTTGCAGGAGAATCTCTTTCTAAAACATTGTTAAGTGTGTGGATATGTCAGTATTTGTTAAATAAAAGATATACATATTGTGTGGCTATTGGCTCTGGTGTCGTATGAACTTTGGAAATGGAGGTTACTGACACAGTCATGCATGGTTTTGGATGGCACAATCCTATAAGCCAGAGAGAAGAGGCAGCATTGGATGATGTCTGATGGACCCACTCACTCCACCCCCATTAGTTCGCCCCAGCAAACTTTTTCCCCTAATGAGTCCCCTCATTTTCAATGTGTCCTGTAGAGCCTTTTGTTCTGTCTTTTGTTCTTTCATTTCCTAAATACAAGGTAATGGTTTGAGTTAAGGCAGAAGCCAGCACAGAAACAGCCACCCTCTCAGGACTGGAGGCCTGTGGCCTCTAGGGTGACTACCATATGGTCTTCCGGTTGTGTTTATGTGGAAGCTCACAGCACTAGAGGGGAGGGGCCTCTCACCTGCTGCTCTCCAAACTCACACTTATGTGGGTGTAAGTTTAGCATCTTGCAAGTGGGGTACTGTTGCAGTCAGAAAGAGGAAGGCCTAGCCAGATCAGACAAAGGTGCAGTAGGTGGCCACCCTATGGTCTGATTTCATTCCGACTTCTAAATTCACTTCCTGGAAGTCAGTAGTAGTCTTGCTTTGTTCTGGTTTTCCTGTGCTTAGGGAAGCTGAGGGAGGAGAACCTGCGGGTGGGAGTAGATATTACTATTTTGAAGTAGCAACATTGATATATCAAAATCCTTCCTACATGAAGGTGGCCCTGAAAGGGAAGAGATTTCCTAGAGCCAGCTGTTACTCTGGTGGAACATCAGTGGTCTCTAGAGCAACCTTTAGGGCTCCATGGAGCCAAGGGGCAGACTCACTCAGTAATCCCTGGCATTTGCTGTGTTTCTCTGAGGAACTCCTGGCACGGTGGGAACCTGTATCCTGCAAGTGCCCATCATCACATGAACATGACTACCCCCACCTTGATTATCTGCACTGTCATCAGGATGGAGGATAGCCTGACTCCAAAGACAGCCAACTTAGAGGCTCTGCTCAAAGAGCCACCTGAGACCTTAAAGGAAATGTACTCTACTTACTGCCCACAGTACCTTGGGCATGAACATTTACGTCCAGAAATGCACAGAGTTCTCCAGTCAGTGATTGGGGACTCTTCTTTAGGAATAACTTCATGAGGGACATAGACATCAGATTTGCATTAAAAGGCTGAGAAATAATGGGGCCACTCAGGGACGTCCCCTTATAGGGTTATTCTGCCCCAGAACCTCTCCTCTAGACTATTTCTGGTAACATGAGCCACAGTGGTAAAAGATGAGGTGTAATTGTAGGGTTAAATTTTCTGGAAACTGTACCTTTCCCTCTTGTTCCTACAATAAGCCTCCAGTTTCTGAAGGGTCAGAGACCCAGAGAGGAGTTTTGTCTCAGGCTGTATGATGTGTACATAGTGAATTTCGCTCTGCCACTGGACCACGGAGGTGACCAGAGGTGACAGGGGTGATGAGTTCACTGATGAAAAAGACAAACGATAATTGCGTTGGACATAGAAGTGGGATGTAGAATGGAATATGGAGTTCCCTGGAAGTTTCCATCATCCTAACATGTTCAAGGAATGGAGAAACACCATTGACCTCCAACAATGGAACTACCAGCAACTGGATACCACAGGAACCAGTGCTGGGTCACCACCAAGGCATGCATGCAGCAGTGGTTAAGTAGAGTGAAGCACAGAGGATGCCTGTGCCAGGCAACCCCACTGTAGCTGTGGGGCTGCCTGGGGCCTATAGCCTTTGTTCACACAGTAAGGATGGTGGTTTCTCTTTCTGCTTTCTATTAAAAACATAATGTGTGCCAGTGCTGGCAAAAACTGCCATGGACCCCAGAGGTCACCACAGATTACAGCAGGATTGTGCTGGAGTTTGGCAGAATGCCATCAACCAGAGAGACCAGACCCAGATCTGGGACCCCACCCATCAACTGCGGTAAGGCAGTTGCAATGTGAATTGGGACATTTTCCCCAGGAGTCAGAATATGATTCCATTTTCCTCGTCAGAGGTAAAGCTGTGCTGCTCTGGGGACAGCATCACAAAGGATGTGCTGTGTGTTTGGGGCCAAGCATGGACTGTATGTGTGGCTGCACATAGGTTTCCCCGGGATTCTTCCAGGGACATCTGTGTCTCAGGCAGAAACAGGGCAGTGTGACTCTCTCCTGTGAACTTGTGAGTTAATTGCACAGGAACAGAATACAGCTGACCAACAGTGCCGCTGAGACAAGCATTCCACGAGTGGCTGCTGAAGGGTCCTGAAGTTGTCTCTCTTATAGACTGCATGTTTTTATTTTCTCTACTTTTTAACCAGTTAAAAATCTGCTTCTGTGGCTCTCAGAATCCAAAAAGCCTAACACCCAGGGCACCATCGTCCACGGACAGAGGTAATAGCAATCATATTCGTCAAAGGAACTGATCTTTAATATTAGAGCTTTACAGAGGAACAGCTCACAAGTGACCTTAATTCCTGGTTGTCCCAAGAAGCTCCAGTAAGGCACAATGATTAGCAAGGCAACTGTGGGAAGCATTTTAAACCCTAATCCATTCCTTTACTGTCTTCTGGTGAGGCCCTTTTGGGGCTAACTACTAAAGGAGCCTCAGCAAGGTCAATGGGACTTTCTAGGACCCCAGAAACATGAACAGGAGTCTCTGCACTTTCAACTTCACCTCTAGGCCAACGAAAGTATTTGAAAGTGTTTGAAAGATCCTGCTTTCTCCGCTTTGGCCTGTGCCCAAAGGAAACTGCCCTTGGGAGACACCTCATCTCTGGAGAAAGACCCAAATCAAAGGAAAAATCAAATTCTCTGCTTCAGATCACTGTCTCCATGCTCTTGGAGTCAACCCTCTTGCTTTCTGTGGAAGAGAATTCTACAGGAAAGAAGCCACATGAAAAGGCAGGTCCCTAGCTCACCCGAGTCCTTGCGCTAGGCTTCCGAGTTCTGTTGCTCCTGTGGTGGGTGTTTTTCTGACTTCGTATGCAGATATCACGTCTGGTTGAGGATGACCCGAGAACTCAGATTTGAGATCCTAATCCATGCTTCTCCCCCCATCCTTTGAGTCAAGCCATTGCTCCTGCAGGAGGATGTTAGTAGACATTTGGGACTCCACCACCCAATATTTGTTGTCAGACTCTTCCAGTTTTTTCTTTGTTATTCTTTTGAGACAAGGCCTTGGCTAGTGCAGATGGGCCTCCCTCAGTCTTGTTCTGTAGCCAAGAATGAGCTTGAAATTCTGATCTTCCTGCCTCTGCCTCCAAGAGTGATGAATTTATAAGTGTGTGCTAACACCCAGTTTAAGTTGTGTAGAGAGTTGAACAGGGACTTCATGTTAGCTAACCAAGGACTCTACCAACTGAGCCACACTTTCAAGTTGCCAGAGGACTTTCATGGTATTGATGCATGTGTTTATATATTGATCCTTGACGTTGACCAGGCGATACCCAGACTCTCAAACCCCAATAAATCCCTCTGCTCTAAATAACCATTGGTAAGATTATTTCCTTCTGTCTCCACCTAGGACCTAATGTTATGCTATTCAGGATAGCTTTGCCCACAGACTGGCTTGGGGAGGAAAGTTCAAGACCTCACAAATGCTGTTGTACAATGGAAGACAGATGAATGGGTTATAGGCTGTGAATGATACATTGAAATTTCATCTACTTTTGAGTGTCTTAAAAACTTACTCCTGTCACAAGCCAGTTGATACATGCAATGGAAGAAGATAGCTGGAGAAAAGTACAATTCCTCATATCAAAGCTTTGGCTTGGAGGAGGATGGAATGGAGGATGGAGAGCATTAATGGCTGGTACATAGTGAGTAGGTACTGAGTGCTGACTGCACAGTGGGTGCTGGGTATGAGTGCACGGTGGGTACTGGGTGAACAGTGATGAATTTGCAAGCATGTGCAAGAAGAACCGAATGAGGCATGAAAGATGAAAAGGAGTATGTGGCTCTGAGCATCAGAGAATCTGAGGGTAGTCTGTGTTCTTGAGGTTCCGCTCACTTAAGCCCATGGTGCACGCTGGCCTGACTGGGCTGTGGGTGTTTTCTGGAGGACTCACAATAGAGAGGTGGAAGGCAAGGGAAAGGCAGTCTAGTGCTCAGCCTTGGTGACAAGGCTTCCGTCTGACAGAGATGGGTATTGATTTTTCCTTCCTCTTCTCGGCCTGTAATGTCCTAAATCACTTCCTTTGCACAATTGCCCAAACACATAGCCTGGCTCCCACAGTGAGGGACCTGAAGGTTAGGGCTCCAAGGGGTGGGGCCACCCTCTGCATTAGGAGCAGCAGAGGATCCAGCCAAGATGAGCAGATGGTGCAGAGACAGAACCCCCATCCTGAACAGCTTTTTCCATAATGGAATCTACATTAAAAATGATATTATCTTCACTTTTAAAGGCCCTAATGGACGATATTTATGTCCATGAAATATGTTCCTGACTGAGGCACACACAGTTTGAGAGGAACGAGTCATCAGCCAAGCAGCACTTCTGAGATGAGAACACAGGTGTGGGTGTATTTCCTTTCCAATCCACCAATCAGTAAAATATGTTTTAATACGGGACAAACAGTAGAGTTTGTCTGTTCTCCCCACAGAGCATGGTGAGTCGCTGGCTTTAATGGGACCTGACAGCCGTGTGATACTCTCTGCCATTCTCGTTGTGGGCAAAGTGCTCTAAAAACGCATCCATAATTTATTTATGGGACCTGTCAGTTAACTCGTGAATAACCAGGATGTTCCCAAGGACATTAAGGCTCAGCTCTTTCCCTTTCTTTGGGAAATACTGCTGATGGCATCCCAGAAAAGTGATGGTTTTCTAGGCCCTTTGTGCTGAGGAAGGGTGACAATGGAGGTCAATTGTCCTTCTTCATTAGGATATCCAAGCGCTCTGTTAAGTCTGGTATTTCTCTGATTCTCAAGAGCTTTGGTCTTGACATCAATGGCAATGTTTGTGAGGTAGCAGCATTTTGAATGAAAGGGTGAGTTAATAATAATGGGAAACCTCTAGTATCTAAAAGGTAGTAAAGCTCACAGCCTCACAACCGTGTATATGTGACTCAGTTGATTTCCTGGGGGCTCCTGCTGCACCACGCATAGTGCATATGCTTTTCTGAGAGTTGTGTTTTGCCCAATGGGATCAAGAAATGAAGACAGGCTCACAGATGGTTTCATTACAAGTGTCCTCCTATGCTTTATCTTAGCCAAGCTCTCCCTGTGCTCACCAGACAGAGGACAAGAAGCCACATCTTCTCTCACGATCACTATCAATAGCTGAGCAAGATCAGCAAAGGTGGAAGAAGGTTGCTATCTACCTGTTTCCCCTCGGGGTCTCCATGTGGACCAATGGAGCATTCTCGGCCTGAGTGGCTTGGCTGGGTGGCTGGCCAAAGCCCCAGGCTCTCTGGTGTGAGTTTGGCGTGCCTGTGCGATTTCTACAGTGAGGCAGAGCTTCATGCTTGCTGACACTTCAGACCTGTTGTTTTAGACATGAGCTATGCACACATAACGGTGGCACTGTCAGGAGAAGCACATACACAACTCCTTATGCCCTGCATGCCTCTATCCCAGTGACCAACTAAGACAGCTGTGCAGTGGACAGTCCTTCCTCACTGTGGTTCCATTTTCTGTGCACAAGCAGTAAGAGGGCTTCTGCGCCCCCCCCAACCCATGCAGCCTCAGAGTCAGTGACAGCCTAAAGCTATGACACGATGCCAGACACTGACCTCAGTTCATCTAATCACACTGACATTCCATCCCCCACTGTTCAGTCCAGGGAGTTATTTGGGGAGAGAAATGCCACATTTGTCACAGTGTTCTGTAACGAGTAGTCATTGTTGCCTACCCCTCACTGTGCTTAGGTTATCAATATCTTTATATCTTTATTATATGTGTATATAATAGTTCGGCTCTACTTGCTGTTTCAGGCATGTTCTAGAGTTTTGGGGATGCATCCCTTATGAATGTATGGATAACTATAATCGCTAACATGACATAAAAAGGTAGCCAGTCTAAACATACAACACACACACACACACAACACACACACACACACACACACACACACACACACACACACACACACACACACACATGCTTTGTCTGCTTATGACACACATATTACTAACCCTTTGCCAGAAAAAAAAAAAATCCTAAAGTTGAGCTGGAACTGACATTTAACTGAATAATTGAAGATCAAGCAGATATTAATATTTTATTACCTTTCTTGTTTATATTTGGAATTTAGCACAAATCTTTATCATCCCCTAAGTTTTCCGAGGTTCAGTCTGAATGTATATAACAGCTCTAAGTCTACTTAAATTATACTATATAGTTAAAAGATACCCATGACTTAGAGACCTGCACGCATTGTATCTCTATTCTTGTTTGTGGAAATGATGTTACCAGCACTCTGAACCTCTCGCTGCTGAGACTCCCACAGTCATGGACTGTAACCTCAAAATGTGTGCAACAGTAAACCTTTCCCCTCCACGTTGCTTTCCATGGGGAGATCTTTTTTTTTTTAAATCATAACAACAGGAAACAAAATTAGGAAAGAAATCGGCATGAGAGTTGGTTTGTTGCTGTGATAGATAACCCTGGCCACAGAGCTTTGTGGCCTTGGGCCTATTTTGTGGGAATAATGTAGAAGGATTTGTGCAATGGGCTAGCAAGCCCATTGAATTCTGGGAGCAGAAGTTAATGAGCTTTCATAGTAGAGCTTGGAAGACAGTGGTGCTGAGAAAAAGATCAACAGTGAGGGATAATTGAGGGATAATGGCTCATGTTCCCAGCAACAGGACTCTGTCAGGAACTGGGCTAGGTGACTTTCAGGTGATATTTTGGCCAAAAATGTAGCTTTATTCTACCCAGGTCCTAAGAACCTGAGAGAAGCTGAATAGAGAGGTGATGGACTGGATTATTGAGAAGCGGAAACTTCAGATGGGAAAACATTCAGCCTAGTGTTGAGAAAGCAACTGTAGTTGTTAAGGAGGTCGGCACTGTTGAAGAGAAACCTCCTGTGCCACACTGGAGCAATGGGAAAGCAATGGGAAAGCAATGGGAAAGCAATGGGAAAGCAATGGGAAAGCAATGGGAAAGCTGCCCAGAGAACAAAACCCTGCCTATCAGAGGCTGCACTTGTGTGCATCTAAATTTATTTAAAGTACAAAAGCCTAAACTTGGGGAGTTTCCTGCTCCTGGTGTTAGGGTAGGGTCTGCCTGGGAAAGTGTTCCTCCAGGGTCAGCACACAGAAGCAGTGATCCACAGGGACCAGACCACCTCTTGAGCTAGCAATAGAATAGCCACGTTATAAGCATTGTCCAAGTGGTCCTGGTTTTGAAGGCACAAAGTTTCAAGGTTGAAGAAGTGTGTAGCAGGACTGATATTCACCCCCTGGAAAGGGCCCCCGAGGCACAACTGCATGAAGCTGTGAAGGGGAGACCTCAGTGTCCTGAGGTAAGAGAGACGCCATATTGCTTCAAGTCGCAGATCTGGCGGAAAGAGCCCATGCCTTTTGGAGCCCAGTTGATTACATCAACAATGCCAGGTACTGGGCATGGAGCTAGCTGCAGGAAGTGTTTCTCTGATTATTCTGAATTTGCTGAAGCGCATTTGCTTACCTGCTAAAGTCCCTTCATTTAAAATGAGAATGTTTATTCTGTGCCATTATATATTAGAAATGTATACCTTTTAAAAAGTGAGGATCTAACAGTTAAGGGACTTTGGACATTTAAAGCTCAACTGAGTGTATTCTCACATTATAAGCTAAATGTGCGATTTGTGGGACAAAGGATGGAAGGCTATGGCCTAACTTGCTATGTCTGTGTGAGTTGACAAGTGTAAGTGTGATACTTAGTCATACCAACTTGACACAGTACAGAACAGCCTGGAGAGAATCTCACTGAGGAACTGTCTAGATTAGGTCGGCCTTCGGCCATGTCTGTGGACAAGTATGTTTATTTATATTAGTCGATGTGGGAAGAGTCAGGCTAAACGTGAGTGGCACCATTCCTTGGGCGTCGGTCCTGGGCAAAAGAAAAAGTGAAGTGAGTATAACCAGGTGTCCATCCTCTTCTGCTCTGGACTATGGATGTGATGTGACCAGCTGTCTCAAGCTCCTGCCATCATGACTGCCCCTACAATAATGGACTGTGACCTGGAGCTGTGAAGATGGTGAGTCTTTCTTCCTCTAAAAGGGAGCAGAAAGGTGGTCTGTGATTTAGCATTAACCAATCCATCTTGAAATAGTCACCTTTAGCCATCACCAAAATTGGCTTGTTCCAGAGTACATTATGGTAACTGGGTTTCTCCATGATAACCAAGTGGTGTCAGCCTCTCCAGGGCTGCGAAAGTCCACTCTGCCCCTATGCAATCCTTACACAATCCTGCTAGATTGTGTCTCTGACCCTCCTGCTACATGGGAGGAAGGAAGTTGATGCTAAGAGAAGGGTATGGCTGTGGAAAATGGATACTGGAGTTTGTGAGTGGTAGGGGGATGAGAGCTGCTTAAGGTGCTTTCCAGTCTGCTCTCTGGATCGATGACATGACCTCTGACTCCTATACCATGTGGCTGTATGGGCAGTCATTGGGGAGAAGTCACAGACAAGTGGTGCAGAAATATCCTCATGCACAGGCAGGTAAAATGCCACAGTAAACAGAGCACCTGTGGGAGGGCTGTAATCTCAGCACTGGGGAGGTAAAGACAGGCAGATTCCCAGGACTCACTGGCCAGACATCCTATCTTACATGGCAAGCTTCAGGCCAGTGACTATGTTATGTAATACTCTGTTATGATAAACAAGGTAAGTAGCTCTTGAGGAAGAACACGAGGTTGACTACTGACCTTCACATATGTGTGCGCGTGTGGGCGTGTACACACACTTGAAACCTCTCTTCTTCCCTCCCTCCCTCCCCTCCCCCTCTTAGGTCTATGAAGCTATGAGGTGGGTTTGTGCTATCACGGTTGGCAGTGCTCATCTGTCCCTCATTCCTTTTCATAGTAAGCATTTTCTCAGCAGAATTAAAGTCAGTTTCAGTAACTAAACTCAGCCCGGAACTTTGTTCGAATATTGTAATGTGAAGGCATGGGTCCAGGGAGTAGCTCACCTGGTTCGCCTGTGTCTCCAAAATCAAAGACCTAGTAGGATGCCTGAGAGAGTATGAACCACATGGTAATTCAACATGTAGAACTGTGATGCTTTCCTAGAAGCGATACATTGGCCATGGAGGGAGAATTCACACATACGATTGGCAAACAAGGGTGCATGGCTTTCCTGCTGCAGTCAAGGGCCCTTTCCAAGCACAGAGGAAGAGCACTAGTGGCCATGGTTCTCAGGAGAATGCCGTTTGTGGTCTCTGAGGTGCTGGCATGGCCTGTGTGAGAGGAAAGAGGCTTGCTGAGTCACTACTTGAGCTAAGACCCACACCCCAAGAATCCCTGGCATTGCACCCTCTTTTAATCAGGGTAAACCCGTTGACTTAGTTCATGTACTTCAGTATTCTCTTACTGATTTCATCCCCAGGCTATGGCCTAAGAAGTCTTCATGCAGTAAGAAGCCATCTGCATTAAAACTCCTCTTGGCCTTTCTCACTCAGCTAACTGTGCCATTCAGAAATGTCTGTCAATAAACACAGTGTCACTTAGCATTTTGTGTTAAGTCTCACAGAGAAATCAGAGATTAAGAAACATTCCCGCAATAAAGCTAAAATATATGTAGGAGGATTTTTTTTTTTTTCTCTAGGTGATCCCACAGCTACCTGGACGCCATGCCTACGACTCTCAGGGTCCTCCTGAGCACTTCCTGAAGGAAGCAAGTGGTCTAGGCTGTGTCTCTATAGCTCACTAAAGACAGGTAAGAAAGAGAAGCCCTGGCTTTGGGCACAAGTCCCACTGCCAGCTCCTCGGATGGGAATAGGTCCAAGATCTCTCATTTCTTGTCACTCAGTGCTACATAGAAAGCAGTCAGACAGTCCACTCTCCTCACTCCCAAACCCAACTTCAGACCTAAGTCACTCCAAGCATCAAACGTTTTTCTTGCTCATTTGGTGTGCAAATCCTGTCCTGAGCTGACACGAGGCTATTTTTAGTCTTTATTTATTCCTCATAGTGTGAATATTCATGTTTCCTTGCAGAAGGGCGTCAGAGCTGGGTGTTGAGGGCTGCTCTACCCTGCCTGGCTCTGTAGCATAAACGATGTGACCCGAATCACCTTCTGAGTTTCTCCCAATCTAGGGAGCCTCTTAAACAGAAGAGTGGAGCCTCAGATGGATTTCGCCTGTACCCTACCCCATAGACAGAATGAAGCTCCACTAGGGTTCCATCTGTCCAAGTCTAACAAATGTTTGTCCTACCGGAAGGAGAATCTGATGAGGGGCTGGCTGCTTTGATGACCTCATGCCTGCATCTGAGCTCTTTCCTATGTGAGATTTCATATGGAGAGAGAACTCACCAAGAATTAGAATGTTCCTAATGAGCTTGGTGCTTATAAAATTTAGTCTCCACTATTCATTCAGCCCACGAGGCCAGGAGAGACCTTTGATAAAAGTAGATTATACATGTGTGTTTCATATATGCATAAACACATATTTAAAATTGTGAAAAATAAACAAAATACTTGTTATGCAAGCATGAGGAGCTTGGTTTCGATCTTTAAAGTCCATTTAAAGATAGACGTGGTAGCAATGTCTGTAATCTGAGCACAGGACAGGAGCATCCTCAGACGTCCACAGGATGAAGTAGCCTCGTATGCAGAGCAACAAATAGCAGCCAGTCGGTGAGGAGTCAGTGCTGCATGCATCCAGGAACACAGAGCCAATGCATCAGGAACCATTACTGAAGGGACCTTGACGATATGGGACAGATATGTTGGCTTTCAAGTCAACAGAAGGGACGAAGGAGAGTTGTCACCACTTCGGGGGTGAAGATCTGAAATATGAAGATATATCAAAAGATAATGGGGGTGAGGGTATGGGGGACATATAGAGTCTTCCAAGAGGCCCCACAGTATGTCTTGCTACTTGTGAGTTTTCTGTTATTACTTATTACAAAATGATCCTGTTTTGATGGTATTGAAATCAGATATACAATGGAGGATGCTATCTTGGCTACTATCTAATTTTGTCAGGAGGAGCATGACACTAAAAATATCAATAATTGATTAATTTATTATTTTACAAATTCATACACACACACATACACACACACACACACACACACACACACACACACACACAAACACACACACGAGAAAACATTTTTTGGCCAAATTCTCCCTTTATCCTTTCCTCTTTCCCATCTTACCAAGTCTCTTTTTCTTCCCACTTTCCTCAAATCCCCTGCCTTCTTTCATGGTGGATGTGGGTTTTGCATGTGAAATCTACAACACTTAATTATGGCTACCTGCACGAGTATGAGCCATTTGCTTGAGTGGGGTCTAACGTAACAGTAGTTTCATCACCAAGTAAACTGGGGAAAAAAGAAAAAAAGGGGGTGAAGATATGGCTCAGTGGGTAAAGCACTTGCAGGGCAGGCACACGATATTCTGTGTATGGATATCCAGAACCCATGTAAGGTCAGACCTGCTTGGTGGCCATATCTCACTGTTCCTATGGGGAGATGGAAGTTGGAAACAGAAAATCCCCAGAATCATAAGGCCAGCTAGCCTGGAGTATACAGTATCAAACAAGTGACATTGTTTCAAACTTACTGGAAGGAGAAGACCAGCACTCAATATCCTCTGACGTTCACACATACCCTATGACAACACCCCCTTATACACATCATATAGACACAAAGATAAACAATTTGCATATAGTTACCATTACAACGGATTTCATCAACAAGAAGAGAACATGCTCACCCAGGGTCATCTGACCATGTGTGATTGGAGTCCTCAGTGTGGTTTCTAAGTGCTAGTGGCTCCACACAACCCTCACCTGCCATGTATCTGTAGTTAAGCTGCCACTGGCTAAGCCGGGAAGTCAGGAAGCAAGTGATCTGGGGTAATGCAGACAGCTATTTGATGTGGTAAAGATGATTAGGGGTCTAGGTACTAATTGATGCTGTGAGAAAGGTGTAGAAAGGAACCACACACCTTCAGGAGAGCGGTCAAGCCCCTCTCCCTGATGGGTGGGCACCAGCTGCTCCTGGGATGCTGAGCAAACTGCCCCATGGTACTTTCCTGTCTGCCTCCCACTGGAGTCTTACATAAGACGTTCGGTCCTTCACAAAACACAGGAAAACCCTGCAAGTATGGGAGGGTACTGTTCATATGCTCCATGGGTCTCCTTTCCAGGGTGCCTCTCCACCATCACAGCCAAAGCCATCAGTGCCTGTCTCCAAGTGGGATCAGAGACAAGGCAGACTCTGAGAGAACTCAACAGACTGGGTCATACAGAGTGAATAGAAGAGAGCAGGCTTTTTAAACATTTACAATATGTCTTCTTGATAACTCATATTGAAGTCATGGGCTGTGAAGCCAAGTCCTTTGGAAGGTAATTTTTACAAACTGCTTTCCTCTCATTTTCTTTCTTACAGAACCAGGATTCTTGGGCCCAGTTGCAGAGTGTTAACTATATCAGTCCCCTCCAGCTCTTCACTGCAGTGCATATCCCTCTGTTTAGACTAGGACATCAAAAAGGTAAAAACCAAAGAACTGCAGTCTCAATAGCTCATACAAGAACTGCTCCCTCATCACTGTGGTGTCTATGCTTTTCCCTTGTCTCAAGCATTCTCCCAGAATGTCTTGTTTGTTCTAGAAACAAGACATGATGTTTTAAACTCACCTCTTTTGCTGTTGGACATGCAGGCCACCTTTGCCTGTTTTACAGACACATATCAATGTGCAGCAAACACTTAGCTTCATAAGGCCCTCTGTGAATCTCTGATTATTCCCTCAATATAAAAAAGTAGAATTTGTGCATAAAGACATAGCAGTCTTTAAAACTCTTAAAATCTCACTGAGACTGAATTAAATATGTGATATGACAATTTTACATCATTTGCATATTTGATAAATAATCTCCAACTTCAGGTACATGCTAGAAAGACAGTCTAGTAGAAACTCAATAGTGCCTGATTTTGTAATAATATCAGACCTTTAAAACCCTCAGTTTTCAGCAGCTATGTACTGAGCAACACTGTATTTTGCCTAACTCAGCCCTTCTGGGAACAGAGTGGTCAGTACCATCTGTTTCTTAGTGACTCTGGGGGTCTGGAGGTTTGTGATGTTCATGCGGTAGATGATGAGGTCTTCTGGCTTCTTCTTTAAACATCCTTCTGAGTATACATATGTGTGTCTCTAAGACTGTGCCAGGCATCTGGTGGGTCCACCAAGGCCCTAAGTTATGGAGTGTGGTACCTCTCCAAGCTTCCTTCATGACCAGTTACAGCTGTTGTCGAAGTGCTCTTCAGGGTGGGGGTGGCCGGTGGAACCAGACAGTGTTCTGGGATTCTTTCTGCCTATGTTTTGTGGCCTTAACTGGGGATGAATTGGTGTACAGCAAGTGAGACAAAGTAAAGACAGTTGAAGAAGCAATGCTCCCAGGAGGTATGGGTCCCCAGAGTGTGCAAGCTCTGCAGTGGACAGTCAAGAGTCCTGGCTGAGGAGAAGGCAAGTGTATATCAGGTGGACAAGGGACTCCAAGGGCTTGGCTACAAAGGCACATGTGCCCAATGAATGTCTCCAGAAGAGACTTGCTGTGACCACATTTGCCTTACAGCTCTGTTTTCCCTTGCAGTGTACAGATGACTTCCAACTGCTCCTGGCACCTGCACTCTTGTTCTTCAGGGTTTCTTTCCTGGCCACCTCTGGTTTCCCACTTATTCTCCTGTAGACTTCTTTCCTCCTCTCCATCCCGTTGCCACTCACCTCCAGTGCTGAGCCTGCAGCTCAGCTGCCTCCTGCCCAGGCAGAGTGTGTGGGATGTGCAGCCTGCATAGACCCCAGGCAGGACCTGACATCATACCCTGCAGTATTAGGATCCATGTTAATTCTCGGGGAGCCACACATCAAGCCTGTCGCATGCTGGGGCCGTTAGCTGAAGAGGATGAGGTAAAATCAAGACACTTCAATCCTGTTCTGTCTCCATTAATCACTATTAACAGTGTGAATCTGTCAAAACAGGCAGGTGATGTGTGCACCGAGACCAACTCCTGAGATCAAGCTTTGACATTTCAATCCCTGTCATCTAAGTTGAGGGAGAAATGAGGCCAAGATAACCTAGAATCCAGTCTCTCTCCTCTCTCTCTCTCTCTCTCTCTCTCTCTCTCTCTCTCTCTCTCTCTCTGTCTCTCTCTCTCTCTCTCTCTCTCTGTCTCTTTCTCTGGCAGAAGGGCTCTGCAATTGTATGTAGTGATACTACACATAGATATAAGACAGCATATATACCCTATGTGAACGGTACCCTTACTCACAGCATGTGATACACATGTGTGGTATTCTTGAGCAACCGTGCTCAAGAGAAATAAGCCTCAGGTTTCAAATGAGAAGACATCACCATGAAAGACAGGGATTCAGGCTCGCTCAGGGTAGATAGCTCCTGACCATCCCATCCTTATGCTGGACCTGCATGCTTTTGTTTTGGTTTGGTTTGGTTTGGTTTGGTTTTGGTTTTGGTTTTCGGGTTTTGGGTTTTTTTGTTTTGTTTTTTGTTTTTTTGACGAGTTACATAGCTGTGGAAGCTGTAAGCTATTCATATAACAATATTTTAAAATCATGGTCATATCAGAAGAGGGTAAGATGTAACAGGTTCTAGCACAGCCAAGCGCTCTCTGGGCTCCTCAGATCACCCGACTCATCCAGCAGGCTTGAAGTCCCAGCTGGGACATTCTCGAAACACCTTGAGTCCTGCCGAGCTCGTCCCATGGGAGGAAACACCTGGATTGATCATCTTCCTCCCTCTTTAATGTTCGTATTGACTTTGGCCTAAAAAATGACAGGGTTGAAGACTGTCATTAGTCTCCATGGTAAACAGATTACACGTTGATATAATAAATGTTTTACCTTTAATTTTTGTTTTAGTATGTTTTCATAAATGGGCATTAAACTGTGTTGAACCTATTTATTAAGCTTTCTTCTGAAAGATGCCTTAGTTGCAAAAGGAAACCCTCCTTCCTTATCAGAGGCCAGGGCTCAGCCCCTCCTTAGCTGCTGTGGGGTTCAGCCTCAGAGTAGGATAGCCATGCTTGCTAGGCAGCAAAGCATATCATGGGTGGCTGGTCCTGCTTTTATCTCTCCTGTTGCTTGCTGTTCCACAAACACTTCTCCCTCCTGTAAAACATTACTCAATTTGACAAATCCTAGTGTTACTGGGCAGAGCTGAACCTCACTCCTGCCCTGAATTTCCATACTGCAGGCCTCACTCCCAGGAAGCCGATGTAACCACATTTGGAAAGAGGGAAGTTGGTGTGTCTGAATCCAACCTGACCACTGATCTTACAAGTAGAGAGAAGTCCAGACACACAGAAGACCACCCATGCAAGAGCAGAGGGAGAAGATTTAAGCCAAGGAGAGAGGCCTCAAAGGAGCCATCTCTGTGACACCTTGACTTTGGGCTTTCTTTTTCTAAGGAGACAAGAGTCCTGGCTTCTAAGCACCACCCAGTCTGCGGTCGTGGGTCATGGAACCCTCACTGACCCCTACACCCTTTTTAATGACCCTTTTTAACGCTCACCCAGAGAAGAGCCAGCCCCAAGCCCAACAATATATATCCAAATAACAGCTTTGCCTTGATGTGGAATTCCCTGATTACTAGACTCTCCTGGGGGCAGAGACTTCTCGTCTCTAGCTTGCACACAGCTGGTGCTCTGGCTTTGAAGACAGTCATGAACAGACTCTACCTTACTTCCACTTCAAGAGCAGCATCACCTCCCCTGCCCAGAGAGCATGGTGAGTATACCCTAAGAGCGTGCGGATGGTTCTAGAATCAGTCTTTGACACACACCTCATCTTGATCTCCAGCATAGCAAGTGTGAGCAGAGAGTCGTGCAGCTGCTATGGAGACCCCTCTCTGCTGGTCCAGGAGTGATGTGCTCAGAGCCACCGTCTTGAAGCGACAGGGTAGCAGGATCTATCCAGGTTTTGATGGTTCAGAGTGCTGGGGTCAGCGCAGCCAAACAAAGTTATATGACATAGACTTTATTTAAAACCCAGGGGCATGGGTGCCCAGTCTAACTACCAGAAAGGAATAATTGGGCAAGCTGTGATATGAGTTTTTGAAGCCAGAATGAAAATCTGAGCAGGAATATAACCCAGGGCACATTAAAAATTCAAAGTTACAGTCTGAAGATCATAGCTGGGATGGTCAGTCAACAACCACAGAGAAAGAGCAGTCCATAGGAAGTGCCCGGGGCCCTCATACCGTCACAGAAACGTGGTCACTAAAATGCCACGTGCTCACTTACTATTCAAGTGAGTCCTTCAAACGTTCTTGACTTTCAAGAACCAAGCTTAAGGCTCCATTCACCTCAACAGCTATAGATAAGAAATGAAACCTAGATGTGGTGGGACATGATCACAGAACTCAGAGGCTGAGCAGGAGGTGTGGCTCACCCCGGCTTTTCCTCCTATTGCTGCATTCGTATTTGAACTGTAGCAGTGGCATGCACACTTGCCCTGCCCTAGCTGTTTAATCTGGAGCCATGTCAACTCCAGCAGCTAATACTGCAGGGGCCGTGTGGCGCCATGATGTCAGCAGCTGAGCAGCAGCAGGGTCCTGTTGGGTGGTTTTGAGGCAGGTCAGAGCAGAGATTGGAGCTCCAGCTTGTGGGAACTATGTTTCTCCATTCAGTCTGCTTTCCTCCTCTGCCCCTCTCTCCCGCATCCCCTTTTACTTGGGTGTTTCCATTGGCTGAGTAATCAGCTGTCTGTCTCTCCATATGTTTTTCTTTTGGTCTCTCTCTCTCTCTCACACACACATATACACTTTCTCCCATATATTTACATTTATATCACCCCCCACACACTTGTCCCCTCTCTTACTCTCTTACACACACTCTCTCCTTTGTATACTGTCAAGGACACACAGTCTCACTCCAGCCTCTACACTTCCTACACACACTTGCTCCTCCACACTGTTTCCCTCACTCACTCACCCTCCCTTGCACACTCTCAGACACACACTGACTCCCTCCCTTACACTATCCTCTGTGCTCATGAACACACACCCTCTTGTACAATCACAGTTGACACACATATGTACTCCCTTATACACTCTTTCACAGACACATTCCCACGCACTCTCACTCTCCTGTAAGCTCACCAACACATATACCCTTCCTTGTATGCTCTCCCAGACACATTTTCATATAGATTCACACACTCAAACTCCTTTCCACACTAACAACCTCACACCTCTCTCACACACACTCTCTCTTACACACACTCACACATACCCCTGTATACTGACAGAAATGTTCTTTCATAGACTCATAAGGCACATTCACTCACACACACACACATACACACACACACACCACCCCACACACAAATTCCCTATGTACTCATAGACTTCACACACAGCCTTCCACATCTTCCTTCTCATACACATCCAGTACACACTTCCACAGACTCACACTCACCCCCTCTCACACCCCTCTCAGTACACATAGTCTCACACAGCCTCTCATATTCTCGTTAGGTAAGGCAGAGGTTAGAGCATGGGTTCTCAGCCTATGGGTTGTGACTGCTTGAGTGGGGTCACACAAACCTTTCACAGAGATCTCCAAGACCATTCTGCATATCAAATATTTATAGTATGATTCATAACTAACAAAATTACACTTACAAAGTAGCAATGAAAATAATTTTCTGGCTGGGGGCCACCACAACTGCGTTAAAGGGTCACACAGCATTAGGAAGGTTGAGAACCATTAAACTGAAGTTTTCATTAACAGAACTCCCAAGGGCTGAAGCGAGTTACTGTCAAAAAAACAAACAAACAACAACAACAAAAACCTTTGTGGCATTTTCTTGTTGTGAGGATACAAGGCTCTCTGAAAAGCCCTGACCTTTAACCTTCCCCCTTGGATATGCATGGCAACAGCATGCATCCACTTCCACGCCTGGACACATTTTTGACTGCCGGTTCAGCAGTGACAGTGTCCCTCCAAGGGCCCTCCAATGCCTTTCTCAGGGAACGCATGGACTAAGGCTCCATATAGGCAAGGGGCAGGTGGAAAAGTGGGGTGTCATGGAGCCAGGAGGCTCCCAGCCTGGGCAAGATGAGCAGGAGGTCTGATGCCTGCAGGAGCACTCAGCGACTGCTGGCCAATGATTTTAGGGGCAAATGAGCGGGTATGTGAAGTCATTAATTATCTCCACCTCATCTCCCATTTTAAGAGTTTCTGTGGCTTCATAATTAAAGATAGGAGGCTTTATAAGGATTATGGGGGCGCACACAATGCACAGCCAGGTGCTAAGGCCCCAGTGTTCATCTGGAGGCCTGCAGAGCCTCTGATTGTGAATGAGTGTTCCCAGCTTGCCCGGCGCTCCTGGGCTTGTTTTCTTGTCTTAATTGCTTCTGGGCAGAAGAGCCTGGTAGAACGAGGCTGATGCCCACCTGTGCTGGGTGCAGAAGGAGCTGCCGAAGAGTAGAGTTGACAGTGCTGCCATCTTCCTTGGGGACAAAGTACACCAGGGTTCATAGTGGTAGAGGATTTCACACATGTGCCTCCACAGGCCTCTTTTGCAGATCTCTGCTCTGAGTGACTGCAACACCTAGCGATTTGCTTAAAGCAATGAAGCATGGCAAAGCTGCAGGGCTCTCACCTCAGGGACTTGGTCACACAGGACTGGCTGATTGTATGTTGGTACATTCCCTTTTTTGTGGACTTGGTGGCCAGTGTGCCCTGAAGGGTGAGCTGCCATATTGGAAAAGTTCACAGAGACTAGAGTCAAGGGTAGCTTTAGCCGACAGCCAGTGAGTGAGGAACCCAACCTACTGTTGGCCATGGGAAGGTACTGGGGAGGTACACGTGAACTTGTCTGAGGAATTACTTTAAAATAACACAAAGGAGCATGGCAACAAGGCTTGAATAGCCCCATTATCATTGGTTGGCACTGTAGCCTTGCCAAGTGCTAACCATCCCTGAACAGTTGTCTAAACAGAACAGGCCTTTGAGGCCCACTTCCACAAAACTGTAGGCTGTGTGATCTATATTACCAGAGGCAAGCCCCTCATAGGAAACATACACACAGTTTTGTACCATGTCCTGTTTTTAACATGTAGGACTTTCTCCTTCCCTCTCTTTTTTCTTTATGTTTTTTTTTTTTTAAAACATAATATCTATCTTTTTCTTTCTTAAACTTACCTCCAAAGCCACAGAAAATATGTGACAATGCCATGAGACGACAAATGTTGGGGACACGGGGGTGTCCTGTGTGGCTGCTGTGGCTGCCTTTCGTGTTGGCTTCCACTGGCAGAGCCCGTTCAGCAGAGGTCTGTGTGTCTGTGAATTGAACTGGGATGTCCAACAGACCATCATTCTGTCTTCAGAACCTCAGCACAAAAAAGGTGAAAGGTCTTTGCCGAAGCCCCAGGTAAGGTCGTGGTGCCATGTCCATACACGATGGAATCTGGTGCCTCAACTGTCACCAGACACAGAGCCTTCCTCACCAAACTCAGGAGTCATTTGGACAGTGCCATATTCTGGTCACAGGTGGCACTAGATAGGCCTGACTAGAAGCAGGAAACAAGACCTTGCTCAAAGAATGAATTTATGTTGAATTGGCAAAAGAGTGGGATAGGACCCAAGGTAAAGACAGTGTGGGTCCAAGAGAGCCCATAAAGTGGTCTACAGAGGTAGGAAAGATGACTCAGTCAGGAAAATGTTTGCCTTGCAAGTAGGACCCAAGTTTGATGCCTAGAACTCACATATAAAAAGCTAGGTATGGTGGCATGCACGGGTAATCCCTGCACTGGGGAAGCAGAGATGGGTGAATCTCTGGAGCTGTCAGCTTAGTCTACTCAATAAGTTCCAGGCCAATGAAAGATCCTGTTTCAAAACCAAAGGTGAGTTGTGCCTAAGAAATAGCAGTGAAGGCTGTTCTTTGACTACATGCTTGCATGTGCATGCGCCCACATGTGCACACAAACACACACACTGCACACACACACACACACACACACACTGCACACATACATGATTCTAGCTGCATTTCTGTTGCTGTGACAAAACACCCTAACAAAAAGCAACTTAGGAAAGATAGAATCTGTTTGATTTATAACTCCAGGATACAGTCCGTTGTTGCAGCAAAGCCAAGGTAACATAAAGCATCATATTCACAGTCAGGAGCAGAGAGGGAATAAATGCATGTTCCCGCTTGCTTGCTCTCAGCTAGCTTTCTTCTCTCTCATACTGGTCAGGGCTTCCTGTCCAAAGAATAGTGATGCTCACCATGGCCTGGGGCTTCTTAGATAAGTAGATCTCAACCTTCCTAATGCTGCAACCATTTAATACAGTCCTCAAGTTGTGGTGACCCCCTAACCATAAAATTATTTTGTTGCCACTATTATGAATAGTAATGTTAAATATCTGATATCCAGGATATCTGATATGGGACCCTTGTGTAAGGGTCATTTAACCTCCAAAGGGGTCATGAGAACCCGCTGTCCTAGATCACTTAAACACCAAAGCAATCCCCAACAGACACACTGACAGGCCAACCTGCTATAGATCACTATAGATATAGATGATTCTAGGTTGTCAAGTTGACAGGAAGCACTGTGTTCTTTCTGTTGCTCAGGCCCATGCTCACAGTTGGGATTTGGGGGAGAAGCAAGAGAGTAGCAGAGGGGCAGGGCTCAGGTTTCTGCTCTATCCCGATTTCAGAGCAAGCCATTGGTACAAGGGACTATGAATCCAGACAATGAGTGGCCTTGGCACCGGTAAATGTGTGGGCTCAGGTTGTGATCCTCAGTAGAATCGCTTAGAGCATGAAGGTGCAGAAAACTGCACCAAAGACAGCCCTAAATAAGAGTTTTAGGTTCCAAAAGATAAATAGAGCCCATCAAGGAGATTTTGTCATTGAGGAAGGAACCTCACTGTTGACCAGGGAACCCACTGGAGTAGGGCAAGTGGAGACTTTTGGTGAAACTTTCCTGGTATGATAGAAAAATGGATAGCTAATTAGACTGGGATTAAAAGGTGGTAGGTAGGGACAGGGCTGGTGTGTTGGTGGCCAGGGAAAACATCTGTGACTTGTTAGAGAAGTGCGAACAACCATGCATCAGCGGCAGTTGAAGTAATGGTAAGTAGATTAGGATGAGGTTGGAGAATGGAGAGTCTTACAGGGCCTGGGCCTGTGTCCAGCATGGAAAGGTCCTGGATATCTAAGGGAGATGCAGCAGATGGGAGCAGGAAGGAGGAGAGACTGGAGTCTGAGGTTTACGGACAAAGGGAACAAACCAATATGCCTTGTGCCCTTTCATAAGGGCACTAAACTCATGCATGAGGGCCCCACCCTGTGGCCTACACGTTTCTCAGAGGCCCCATCTCTTAGTATCACCATACTGGGGACCAGATTTCAGCATCTAAACTTCAAGCTACAACATTCTTCCCTGGATCCCTCAAAATGCAATCATTCTCACATACAAAATGCATGAATCCAAAGTCTTAAGTTTGTTCAGGATCAGCTTTTCAAGGCCAAAGTCTTAATCAAACACCAGGTTGCCTGAGATAGGAAGGGATTCCATCTGTGATGGGTCTGATACGAACTTGACTTTCCAGCTGTGAAAACAAGCTAGTTATATACATTCAAAATCCAGCAGTGGTCAGGCGTAAGATCAACATTCTATTTAGAAATGGAGAAATGGCAGTAGGGTTGAGAATATAAGTTTGTGAAGTGCTTACCTAGAACAGCCTGGGTTTGGTTCCCAATACTGCATCAACTGGGCATAGTACTATATACCTGTAATCCCAGAACTCAGAAAGAAGAAGCAAGTGGATCAGAAATTCAAGGCCAGCCTTGGCTGCATAATGAGTTTAAGTCCAGCCTTGGCTGTGTGAGACCAAGAGGGGGTGGAGGGGAAAGAAAAAATAATTTGGAAAGCAGAGGCAAGATACAGCAGGGCAAGCAACACTCAGTATCAAGACCTTTAAGTATTGGTAATGATTGGGTCAGCAGTTAAGAGTACTGGATGGTTTTTCAGAGGACCTTGGTTCAATCTCCAGCATCCGTATGACAACTCACAACTATAACTCCAGTTCCAGGGTACTCAATGGCCTCTTCTGGCCTCTGAAAACACCAAGCTCACATGTGGTAGACAGATATACATACAGAAAAAATCACATAAAAATATTAATAATTTATTAAAATCACAAAAGACTTTGTGGAACCTATTTTTTTTTTTTATCCCACATGCTCTTCTGGTGTCTCTTTACAATGCTGAATGTTTTTCTTTGGCTTGATCTACACACGCACACACACACACACACGTGTGCACACACACACACACACGTGTGCACACACACACACACACACACACACATTACACATGCATTAATATACCCACACATGTGTATACATACTTCGCTGCATTTTTAACTGAATTGTGATGTTTTTTCTATCTCCAGTGGGTTTAAATGATGTAACTGCGTGTGGCTGTTCTCATTCTTGTTCTCGTCTCTGACTATGCCTATGTTACAAAGGCAGACAAGGGCAACAGTGTCCAATATCCTTTAACACTCTGAGGCTCCAGGATACTCAGGTGCACCCTGACTTAGGACAACAGAGAAATCTGGACAGGTGAATATGACTGACAGTTCTCTGCTGTCGCAGGCACTGGGGTGCAAATGCTTGCTTCCCTGTTGCTGGGCTGCTGGACAGAGTGGGAGGAATGAGCTGTCATCTGACAGTGAGGCTGTTCTTGCTGAGTCTGAAGAATCCCTTCAAGAGCCAGTAATGAGTGGAGCTACAGCCTGATTACAAACTGCATCAGAATGCCAACTACCGGCTGGCACGTGGAACATGGCACATCCCAACTAGAAACCATAGGAAGACCAGGCAGTCCGTGAGGGTTCCATATACAGGGCTCAGGACTTCCCAAATGGACACATCCCACACGTGGCAGCAGGGACACCAGGAGAAGGCTTCATCCACAGAGCAGGTCTGCATGGGGCCTAGCAATATGTGGCCACAGGAAAAGACTGTCTGTGTATGGGCCCTGGAAGTTGCAAGTCACCAGAATCAATGTGTTGCTAGGAGAACCACTGTTGCTACTCAGACACCCAAGTCACTCCTTCCATCCTACATAAAAGCCTGGGAATAGGTAGGATCTTCAGAAGAATGTTCTAGAACGGAAGTACACAGAAAAGAAGAGACGGGAGTATCCCAGCAGGTAAAATGCTGGAGAGAGACAGGATGCAGGCTCCACTGTCCTCCATGGTGCCGCCAATGATTAGAATGTGCTAATGAAAACAATAGACCAAGAGTGTCTTTACCTACCCCACCACTGAGCTGGCTTTCACACTTCCAGAAAACAGATGCTAACATCCATGCTGACCCAATAGCATGGCCACAGCCAGAAGCCACACTAACACTGATAGAAGCAGGAATGCCTAGGCTCAGTGGGAGGAAGATGTGTTGTGGTGTCCACAGGTGCATTTACACAGGCCTGGCTGGCTCTTGGAATGTTCTATACATACTCAGTATGAAAGCATTCCATCCCTTAACAGCCTGTGAGGAAGGCGCCTGTCATCTGTCACATAACCGGCCCTAGCCACATATGTGTGACCCCTTGTCTCAGTGATCAGAGCCCATGCCATCTTGGTGACAGAAACCAGACTACAAATGAAGCCTCTCATCATTTTTTCCAAGACCTACTATGCCCAGGGTGACCACTGCACAGTGAGAACGGGACCCACCCTGCTTGTCATTGGACTGGTGTGGATGGCGGTTACAGAGCCAATCCCTCTCAGCTCCCTCTCTCCAATACAGACCTCATGAGAGATAGGGTTAGACCTTTCCCAACACTTCTTCATTTGTAGAACCCCAGTGTCCCATGTAGGGAGTATATGATGTCAGAGCCCTGGCAGAGAGCACTCCAGCACTGCCCAGTCCCCAATACTGACACCATGGACTCACTACCTTATTGTGTTTGTGTATGTCTGTAAAACAGGAGAAGCTGACAAAATAAAAGAAAATAAGTTGGGGTAAGAAGAAAGCCTTGCTCCTCTTGAGTTTTGTTACAGCCAGCCAGAGGTGGCAAGAGCAGAGTCCACCATTCTCTCTCTGCCTTCTTCTTCCTACCTTCCCATCCCCCACCACCAAAAGGAATATTGCCAAGTCTGTCGTACAAGTCACAATTCCTTATCAGGAACACTTATGAGATTGGATCACTGGGGACTTTGATGTTAACCCCTGTCTCTGAGGAACTCAAAGGGCAGAACACCAGAGAAGTGAGCCTCCAGCAGAGGAGAAAGAATTGCCTACAGCCCAGAGTCCTCACCTGCTGGCAAAAGGGAAAGGACAGTGTCAGAAGGACTGGGCAGAATCTGTGGAGCAGCCCAGGCGAGAAGCTGTGCCAGCTTCAGACCGGCTAGGTGGAAAAACTAAACCCAGGCTCTCATTACTTTGGAAATAACAAGAAAATAATTGGAGACAGTGTTTCTATTTTTATGCTGAGTCCCAAGCATCTCAGCCTGCTGCTGGAGGAGGAAATAAAAGGGAGTGGAGCAGCTGTGCAGGCTCAGAGCTCAGCCCAAAGCACAGCATGCTGGGTTAAGTGTCACTTCCGACACCGTGGGGATTGTGCTCTGGGCTGAAGACATTGACAAGTACTTTGGCTTGATTCTTCTAAGGATGTGGGTCCTGGGCATCCTTCTGAGGATGATGGCAGACTTCCTGGCTGGTGGGACATACGTGGAGCCTGTGCTGCCAGGTCACCAGTGTTGACACTGCACTGAGTATGGTATGAATTACCAGTGCTGCCAACTCGGAGCCAGACTCCCAGGAGACACAGGAGAGACCAGGTGGCCTCCAGAGGCAAACAATTTTAGCATCACCCATCAAAGGCCTCAAGATTCCACCAGTGTCCCTGCGTGTCCTCAGTTGTTCCCCAGACACCTGGATGTCCTAGATGAGGAAAAAAGGGAGAGCAGAGGCAACTGGGGACACATCCATTTCACAGTGCAGCGTTGGGCTTCTAGCTGGCCAGATTCCAAGCCCTGGCCATTAGAGGAGGTCACCACTCAAAGCCAAGGAGAGGACATAAGACGCTCTATAGGGAGGGTACAGGGGTCAAGCTGTCAGAGTAGCAACCACACACAGAAGTGGGGATGCAGGGAGGGAGAGTTAGCCTGGTTCCTACTCCACCCCTCTCACTGCACACTGGCAGATTTGTAGAGGCCACACCCACAGAGCGCTTTCTTGGCACATTGCCATCTCCCCTTCAATATTTCTGGCTAGAGCAGAAATCTAATCATTCTGTTGAAAACTTAACTAGAACTGACACATATCAATTCATCACTGTAATACCAAAGCTTTCTAAAGAGGGATCGTGTGCACACACACAAGAGGTAGTGTGTTTGTGTAGGGAACGGTATATAAGGCTGTGCAAGGCAATGTGTGTCTATGAAATTGTACATAGTGGGTAGCATGCAGTTTTATTGTATACATATGGGGTGAGATGTGAAGTGTGTGTACACAACACACAGAGGGTGTGTGTTATGTAGAGCATATGTGGTGTGCACAGTGTGTCTGTTATGTATGCATGTTTTCAGTACCTATATATGACATGTGATGTATGAGCCTAGTATGTGTGCATGAATATTTCTGATATGAGTCCATGTATGCATATATTCCTGGTATGTGTGCATGTATATTCCTGATATGTGTGCATGTATATTACTGGTATGTGTGCATGTATATTACTGGTATGTGTGCATGTATATTCTGGTATGTGTGCGTGTATATTCCTGGTATGTGTGCATGTATATTCCTGGTATGTGTGCATGTATATTCTGGTATGTGTGTGAGTATATTCCTGGTATGTGTGCATGTATATTCCTGGAATATGTGCATGTATATTCCTGGTATGTGTGCATGTATATTCCTGGTATGTGTGGTAGTAGATAGCATATGGCATATACACACTGTGTACATGGTATCTGCATGGTGTGTCTGTGTATGTGTATATATGTGTGTTGTGTACATGGTGTGCAGTGTGTGTGTGGCATGTGTATTGTGTACTGTGAGCAGCAGGAACACTGTGAGAGTGGGCAAGCAGATGGCCTGTAGCTCCCCTGGGCCTGTGTTGCAGGTTACTCTTTATAGCAGCCCACCCATGTTCTGTTCCTGGAGGAGAGGCTGGGACCTGACAGGGCCCTTTGCAGAATCCTGCTTTCTGTAGAGTAGAGCCCAGCTGTCTCCACAAGGTCTGCAATTTTGCAGCAGCAGTTTTCTGTGACCTATGTTGTTCCCCTGAAGTTTCTGCAGTACGCAGAGTTGCTTCCCTCCTCCTGAGGTGAGAGGGTTCACTCTAGGTGACGAATGTGGCCTCGCCTGATCCGGGAAGCAGTGGTTACGACGACACAGACAAGGTACTATTTTTCTCAGTCATGATGTAGGTCACAGCTTCCTTAGATTGGCTATTGCCATGGCAACCAGAGCTTTCTGCCTTTGTACAGGGACTTGTAATACTATTCCTCAAGGTAAAGGAAACATTGAGAATCCTATAAAAGGCCTCCCTGACAGCCAGCACACACCGCCCTGCTCCACATGCCCCCACCACAGCCAGCCAGTACCACCTCACTCTGTGAGGCCCACTCTCCTTTCTCAAAGATGAACGTGTTGAGCTGCCCTTGGGGGCCTATAGAGCTAGTTACAGTCTGTGTTCCATGCAGTCTGGGAGATCAGATCAGCACCAGCCTGTCTGGGCTCACAGTCCACAATGTCACAGAGAGAACAAAAGCTTCCTGCCATGCCTACCTCTGCCACCCATCCAGAAGGCCTCCTTCCATGTTCCTTGCCCACTGTCATCTGGGCATCTTCTTGCATAGTCTCAGAGCCTTTCAATGACCTGT